>NC_058416.1:80897034-80903957 GCF_002201575.2 Neomonachus schauinslandi
GAAAGAAAGAAAGAAAGAAAGAAAGAAAGAAAGAAAGAAAGAAGGAAGGAAGGAAGGAAAGAAAGAAGGAAAGAAAGAAAGAAGCAGACTGGCCATTGAAATTAAGATCATTCCAGGCCAAACTCTCTACCTGGGTCAGTTGGGATGCTCTCTGCTCTACGACCTTCCTTTCCATGACCCTCCATTTCTCTCTCTCTCTTGCCCGAAAGACGGAGCCCTTCAACAGGTTAGGGACTGAGAAAAGCGAGTTTTTAATATTCTGGGCAATATCGCTTTCTGGCTTTCGCTTCTTCCTCATATCCCCTGCACCACCCGAGGGAGATGTTTTGTAAAGACAATCACGGTTTATTAAATGCCAGGCACTGAGTTAAGTGCTCGACATACAGGATTACATCTGCTCCAGCTCAGCATGGGCCGTGGTGGAGACCCGGGGAGCTCCGCGCACGTAAAGCGACCCCCACGTCACCCACGCAGAAGCTAACTTTATCGACTACCTGCTGCCTGCCAGTAAAATCATTCATTACGATGATGACTTAGCACATGATCCTGTAAGATAATGCCACCTGCTTCTAGGTCCTATGACATCCCTATTTGGAGATAAAGAAACTCAGACGCTAACAGTATTTGCCCAAGTTTGCACAGCTTAACAAACGGTGGAGCCAGGACTCAAACCCAGGACTCCATTACCCGGGATCCCTTGCTTGTAAGCGGTATCGCTCCTCGCCCATCCCCATGTGCACCTCGGTGCCCCCAGCCCCTCTCTGGCTTCCCCTCCCATCTCCTTCCACACAGTCGTTCCCTGCCTCGCAACCCACGAGAGCCCCAGCATGGTTCAGAGCCCTTTGCACATCTTCGACCAACAGCCTCCTAATACTATTACTGCTGATGGCTTTTCATTCCCGATGCCAAACCTGATTTGGAGTTCACAAGGCTGAGGGTTTCAATCCAAGCCCTGTGGACAGGCTCCGGGAGCCCTAAGTGACTGTAGCTTACAGACAATCTAATTGTTATTGACATTTGTGTCTGATTGTTCATCAAGGAGGAGCTGTCTTATAGGCCAAATCATTCTATTACTCGGCCCCCTTTCAGCCTCCCCACTAACGACAAAACACGTACACACCATCAGTGGAGGCCAATCAATCGTAATATCACTCTACGTCTTTCAGAGTCACTTTTGTGGGCTTGAGTTTGGGAGTGGGGGTGGGGTAGAAATGGGAAGATGAAGGACTGGATGAGAATTTTTGTGCGTTGACTCTGAAATGGAAGCATCTGCACAAACAGAAAAGAACGGATTGTATTACAAAAGGCATCTATCTAACTCTGTAATTAGGTAGGTAGGTAGATAGATGATAGATGATAGATAGATAGATAGATAGATAGATAGATAGATAGATAGATAGATAATTATATCTGTATCTATATATCCCCCACCACTTGGAAGGGTAATTATTAAGAAGCATGTCACTCATCAGTTCATTCTGCTTGGTTGAAGCCCAGTGTCCAAGGATAATGTCCGATTTTATCTTGAGTGACATTTGTGTTGGGTTAAGCAATCTTGATCATAATCAATCCAATAAGTTGTGAGCTACGCTGCCCGCCCCCCGCCCCAACCCAAAGCAGCTCCCACCCGGGTCATAAATCTTTCCCTTGTTTTATTTGATTCTATTTTTCTAGAATCTCCCAGTCTGCCCTCTTTGGTGTTATCCTGAGAAAGCTGAAACCATCAGCCTCTGCCAGCATTGACTGCATCTGACTTCGAGAGTTTTCACAATCCCTCCTTAATTCCAAGAATGTGTGAAGGCTTCATAGCATCTGCCAGGCAAAGGTCACTTTTCAAGGAGTGGTCAAAGTTTTGCACTGAACCAGCCACACTTGCTTGGACTCTAAACAATGGCACAGTCTGGCACATGGGTCGGTCACTCTGGGGATACAATGATGACTTTGTCTTTCTCAGTAACATGATTGAGCTAACTTGCAGACACCAGCGCTTTTCTTTGTCCAAAAAAGAAAAAAAAAAAATGGGCACATTAGAACAACAATGAGGTCTACACCACTACCAATGACAAAGATGAAAAGGACTGATGATACCAAGTGTTGGTGAGGATGTGGGAAGATCAAGTCCTCATATCTTCATGATGGGCGTCACAGGCTGGGCTGAGTTGTGTCTCCCCCCCCCACCCCCAACCCCATCAAATGTCCAAGTTCTAGCTCCCAGCGACTCTGAATGTGACTGTATTTGGAGACAGGTTCTTTAAAGAGGTGGCTGAATTGAAGTGAGGTCACTGGAGGTAGACCATAATGACTAGTGTCCTTATAAGAAGAAAAGATTTGGACACAGACACACACAGATGGAAGATCATGTAAAGCCATAGGGAGAAGATGATCATTGACAAAGCATGGCGAGAGGCCACAGAAGCAAACCAACCGTGCCAACACCTTGATCTTGGACTTCTACCCTCCTGAACTATGAGACAACAAATTTCTGTTGTTTAAGGCCCCTAGTCTGTGGTACTTTGTTACGGAGGCCCCAGCAGACTAATGCCATGGGGATGCAAAATGGTACAGCCCCTTTGAAAAGTTTACCATTTATTATAAAGTTAACCATATACTAACAGTTAAACCCACATATTCCATTGCAGGGTATTTACCCAAGAGAAACGAAAACATGTTCGCACAAAGACCTGAAAACGAATATTTGTATCATAATTCTTTACGATAGCCTGAACTTTGGAAACGACCCAGAGGTCCACCAACTGTTGGGATGAATAAACGAACTGCAGCATATCTGGGTGGTGGAATACTACACCAACAATGAAAAGAACAGCTCACTGGCCCATACAAAAGCAGGGATGAATCTCAAAGGCATTCATTCTATGAATTCTCTTCATTCGTTCTCAAAGAAGCCAGACACCAAAAATTATGTAATATAATTTCCGTTTATATGACATCCTGGAAAAGTTAAATCCAAACAAACAGAAAACCAGATCCATGGTTCTGAGGAGCTAGAGGTGGGAGAAGGGAATCTGTTTACAAAGGGACTCAAGGGAACATTTTTGGGTGGTGAAAATGTTCTATTTCTTGATTTCAGTGATGGATACATATCAGATTCATCAAACTGTATCCCTTGAAAGGTAAATTTTATTATGTACTAATTATATTTCAATAAACTTCACTCTAAAAGCAATAATAATGAGCTATCCTTCTTGCCTAAGGGACCCTTTTTTTTTAATTAATAATATCCAATATTGGTGAAAATGCAGGGAAACCACTACTTTCATAAACTCCTGCTAGATGTCTAAAATTGGAATGTCTTTTTGGAAAGCAAATTGGCAGTCTCCATCAAAATGTAAAAAACACATCTTTTTTTGACCCAGCATTTCCACCTCTAGGACTCCATCCTGCAAAACTACTTGCGTATTTACAAATATGTCCACCGCAGTGTTGTTCATCATGGCCAAAAATGAGAAGCAATCCATGGGAAAAAAACCCATCACAGAAACAGGCGCTCAAAGATATACAGCCAACTGCTGGAGTCATTACCTTCAGGAAGGAGGTGAGCATGGGAATTGAAAGGGGGAGCTCTGCACATTTTACTCAATATTCTTCTGTATCATGTAAATCTTTTATACAGAGAATGAATTCATATGTTGCATAATTTTTAACCCTGAGGCCAGAACTCCCATTCCAATAAATAATAAAACACTTCTAACTCCCTCATCCTCTTGAAGCATATTCCCTTCCCTGCTCTCTCTTCTTTGACATTTGTACTTATTGTTCCAAGAAAATTAATTAGTTGAGATGGGTACAGACCTTTCGTTGATTTTAGAAAATCTGAAGCAAATAAGTTTTTCCTTTTTCTTTTTTTTTTTTTTCAAGAAAAATGCTAGGTTCTGCTAGTACACAATGTTACCAAAATAATGGCAGTGATACTGAAGGTCATAAAAGTCAAAGAAATTGGCTGGCCTCACTTAGGTGTAGACCCAATGATCAAGCGCTTCTTCTGCCTACAGAAAGTTTTCTCCGCGTTGGCCCGATGACGGGAACAAAATTAGGACAAGAAAAGGATGGAGAAAGCATGGAGCACTTACGTCGTGGAGGACGGATTAGAAACACTTAGAGGAAGAGCAGATGGATTGATGTTAGATCCAAGTTTCCCTGACCTTAGAGGGTAAATAATAAAACAAATCAACTTCAATTACAGTGAAAAACACCGAGTTCCTTTGGAACGTCGCTATGATCGGGGACTTTGACTTTGCAAATACCTGGTGTGCTTGCAACACTTGGCCCCCGAGGCCACCCTAGGAGCGTGTGCAGCTTGGGCTGACCAAGTACCTGGGCTTCTTCCATGTCCCCATTCCTAGAGTTGAACAGCTGGGTGTTCCCCTCGTTGCTGAACGTGCCAACCTTGGCAAAACCAAAGATTTGCTTGCACTACCTGAGTCATGGGGAAAAGAGGATGGGAAGCAGGTAAGTTTTTGAGTGACAATCCTTCCCTGGGGCCATTTCTCCTCCCCAGTGAGAGAATTATATCTCACCTTGGGGGAGTCCCTTGAATTTTTCCAGGTGAAGGTTCTAGAAATGATGATCTCAGGGAATTATTTCTTAGTAAGTTCTAAGCTGAAAGTGGAACATCAAAGGATAAAGGAAATACTACTCACTATGAAAGTCCCTTACAAAGAACCATTAGGCATCTTCATGTCTCTGCCAAACCCTGTGATTATTTCCCCACTTTATTTGGGGTTGGGGTGGAGAATGATTCCATCAGATTAGAAACCAGCAACATTTTTCCTATAAAGGGCCAGACAGTAAATACTTTAGGCTTTGGGGGCCCTATGGTCTCTGTCACAGCTACTCAACTGTGCAGTTATAAGTGCAAAAGCATCCATAAATGATACATAAAGGAATGGACACAACAGTGTTCCGATAAAACTTTACTAATGACACTACAATTGGAGTTTCATATACATTTCATGTGTCACCAAATACTAATCTCCCTTTGCTTTTGTCTTGCTTTTTATTTTCAACCACTGAAAAAGGTAAAAACCCTTCTTCATTCTGGAGCCTTAGAAAAACAGGTGTTGGACTGGATTTGGCTCACGGTAACCAGTTTGCCAACCTATGTATTAAATCATCTTGTCGTTTATGCTTTTTGTTACAAACATATTTCCCTTTTGAAACCTCCCTCTGACTACATACAATGTCTAGACAGGTAAACAGATGTATAGATAGAAAATTGGTGATCGAGATGACAGATGGGTAAATAGGGGTTTTTTTAAGCAAAAGAAATGGCTCTTGTCCACTTGGCATATTAGAATGGAAACCCCTTGAGGGCTATGCTTAGCATAATGCCTGGCACTTAGTAGAGGCTGGTAAGTTTCTCTCTCCTAAGTAGACAACTAAAGGTCAATGGAGGGGGGAATTTGGTTCCCATCCCTAAAACATTAGCAACACTCCTTTCTCCAAGCTCTGAGTGTTCTGGAAGAAAGGTAGAGGCCAGGTGTCAAAAACTGGAGGCTTGAGTGAGATTAAGAAAATAAAGGTGGCCTGCACGGGGTTTGTCGGACAGAGGTGCATTGCAAAATCAGTGCTCAAATGCAGTGTCAGACCAAGATGAAAATCTGGAAAAATTATCACAAAAGGAAGGACATGTTTAGATTTGTCTTACCAAAAGGAGAAGTCCAAGTGGAGCGGAGAGAAAGGGAAATAAATCAAAGGAGATAAGATCCCAATTTTTACCGGTTAGGTATTTAAAGCCCAACTACACTGGCTTACATATTTCAGATTTCACTTTTTCTCCCATAAAAGAATCCCTGAAGTGGACAATCAGGAACAAAATGGGAACAGCACCAAGTTTTCAGAGAGAGAGGCTGGCCCCTTCTACCTTTCTCCTCCGTCTCTGAGTCACCTCGTAGTTTAAGGTAGCTGCTGGAGCTCCAACCATTACATAAATATTCCAGACTGCGGTGCAGAAATGAGTCAGGGGAGGACAAAAGGGTGCACTTAGCAGCCGAGTCAATTTTCTTCATCAGT
This sequence comes from Neomonachus schauinslandi, assembly GCF_002201575.2. Taxonomy (NCBI): domain Eukaryota; kingdom Metazoa; phylum Chordata; class Mammalia; order Carnivora; family Phocidae; genus Neomonachus; species Neomonachus schauinslandi. Next base: position 80,903,065 of record NC_058416.1, read on the forward strand.
GTTTCCAAGGCATCAGGCATAATTCCACTTGCCAACCAATGGTCAAAACTTAGTCATATGAACATATTTAGCTGCAAGGGAAGTTCAGAAACATAGCCTTTTAATTGGTGCATTGCTGTTCACATACAACTGGGGGTCTATTTCTATGGAAATAGAAGAGAAAGGACTTTGTAAAGGCAACTAGTCACATCTCCCTTAGTAATTCATGGTGGTTTATTAATTCATTGATCCATAAACATTTGTTATACGATTATCAAGCTTGTCAGACAGGGTTATAGCAGAGAATGAGGCAAGTCTTTATTTGCAACATTACACGGATTCATGTGTCATGAAGTTTTCTCAAATACAGGGTGCTACTGGAGCATATAAACTGGGGAATCTAACCCAGGAGTTGGCACTTTGTGAAGGGCCAGATAATAAATTTTTTTAAGCTTTGTGTGGTCTTTGCATGGTCTCTGTCTCAACTACTCGACTCTGCCATTATATCACAAAAATAGCCATAGGGAACATATAGTGGATGGGCATAGCTGTGTTCCAATAAAACTTTATTTACAAAAGCACAGGGTGGACAAGACTTGGCACAAATGCCAAATGGTAAGCGCTGATGTAAGCTAATGTGAGAGGTCAGTTAGGTCCTGCTCAAGGGATGCTTTATTAACATGATCCATGAAAGACGATCAGAAGTTCATTATAAAGAAAGGAGCAGGACTGACTTGGAGTGTTCCAGGCAAGGGGTACATCATTTCAAAAATGGAGATAAGACAGCAAAGCATGCACAAAGAATTTAAAGGAATCCAAATAGGATGGAGCAAAGTAAGCATGAAGAAAGTTATAAAAGCTGAATTGGTAGGAGGAGTTCCTTGGCGGGGGGGGGGGGGGGGGGGGGGGGGGGG
>NC_058416.1:80904057-81060945 GCF_002201575.2 Neomonachus schauinslandi
GGGGGGGGGGGGGGGGGGGGGGGGGGGGGGGGGGGGGGGGGGGGGGTAGGGAGGAGTCTTGTAATTTACCATAAGGGTAACACAGAGTGACTGGGAGCTTTTAATAAGGACGTGACATGATTACAGGTGCATATTTTAAGTTCATTCTGGCTGTTGGGCAGGGTGACACTATCAGAGGGGTCAAGAGTAGAGGTGAGACATTCATCAGAATGGCTAGAACAAAAAATAAATATAATCCAATCACATCAAGAGTTGGCAGACTGTGTTTACTCACAACACTTCTGACACCAAATGTGTGGGGGTTTTTCCTTACACCAACCAATTCTCCAAATCTCCAGACGTTGACTCAATGTTCTACCATTCATCTCAATTCTGACACTAACTACCTGGGGTTAGTGCCATATTCCACAGGCTGAAGGACTCAGTCCCCCAAGACGGCCCTCCAGCCAGTCACAAGTATTAGGTCCCCAGGGTACCCACACTTCCGTCCAACTTCACTACAAATTGGGAGCTCCCCACGCCCTTCCCCAGGTTCGATACTTTACTAGACACACTCCAAGAACTCAAGAAAACAGTTTAGTTATGTTTACTGGTTAATTACAAAGCACACAACTCAGGAGCATCTAAATGGGAGAGATGCCTAGGGCAAGGTTTGGGGTGGGGATAGGGTTGCATGCCATTTCTAGGCATGTCACCCTCCCCAGCATCCCAATGGGTTCACCAATCCAGAAGCTCTCGAAACCCTATTAGTTAAGGATTTTTATGGAGATCTCACCATGAAGACATGATTGATTAAACCATTGGCCGTGAGTGATTAACTCAATCTCCTGACTCTCTCCCCTCCCCAGAGATCAGGGAGACTGAACGCCCCAACCCCAAAATCATACCTTGGTCTTTCTGGTGACCATCCCCCATTCTGAAGCTACCTAGGGACCTCCAGTCCCCAGTCATCTCATTAGAAAGACAATCACGATCCCAGGCATTCCAAGGGTTTTAGGAGCTGTGTGCCAGGGACCAGGGACAGGGACCAAATATTTATTTTTTATGATATCACAGGTGGCAAAAAATGGACAACTTAGGACATCTCATTACCTTTTGTTGGGAGGGTAAATTGGTACAACCACTTTGGAAACTGTTTGGGAGTTTCTACTGAAGCTGCATATACTCCTACCCCAAGAGTCAACACTTCTACTCCTGGGAATATGCCCAAGGGAAATGCAAGCACATGTTCACCAAAACACACGTACCTATCACCCACAGTCGCCCTATGTGAAATCACCAAAAATTGGAAATAATCCAGAGGCCCAGCCATAGTAGGATGGATAGTGTTATCCTGATACAATGTGTGAAACAGGGCGTTGAGAATGACTGGTCCACAGCCATGTGCAGTAACCTTGATGAATTTCACAAACATGCGATATGACATACCCGTATCTAGAGATCACTGCCCTGTGCAAAGCTGCTCAATAGGAACCACAGGGCTTTTAAGGGAAATGGGGCTAGGCGACAACACTCAAACATTCTGTCAGTGACACATTTAAAAAAATTAAAAACTAATAAAAATGGTAGCACATGTTTACACACATTAAACAGGTAAATGCATAAGTGCGGCAATAAAATGTGGCACTCTGGAAAAGTCTTGCAGCTTGCTTGTGGGAGGGGCATGAGAAGGGGTGCAGCTTGTGAGTTCTCGTGGAACTCTCACGGAACCAACTCTCATTTTCAAAAGCAGCGTTATGGCAGAACTGATTCTACATCTTGGAGGATTCCATTTTATAGAAGCTTCAGAACCAAGTAAAGCCCTGTCTGTGTGTAAGAAGTCAGGAGCGTGGTTGCCCTTGGATGGGGGAAGGCCATGGCCAAGAGGGGCAACTGGGGTGGGGGGGAGGTCCCAAGGAGCTGGGAACGTTGTGTTTCTGGGCACTGCTTACACGCCGGTTTCATTCTGTGGAAACGTCATGGAGCTATGCCCTCCACCATCTGTGCACTTTGCTGTGTGAGTCAAACTGCAGTAAGACATTTACTGTGAATGAATGGATGAATGAATGAATGAGTGAGTGATAAAAATAGAATCTAACATAAAACAAAGCAGCGGAAAAGAAGATAGTGAGGAAGTTGCTTTTGTCTTCTGGATGAAAGAGGATGCTGGCCTGGACCAGGTGTCAGCAGAATGGACTGCAGAACTGCCTAGAATATTGAGGGCCATGGTCACATTTACAGGGAGGAAGCAGGGATGGGGAGTCCAGAGTAACCCCAAGCTTCCCTCCAGGGTGCAGGATCAGCCAGACCGTAAGAACGGAGGCTCCCATTTCAGATGAACTCCTTAGCGCTTTCCCCCTGTCCAGTTTCCCTGAAGCTCTGGACAGAATTGGCCAACTGGGGACCAAGTTTGCTGCATTGCTAGCAAACATCCAGATACATCGGTCTGTGGGGTCTGTCTGAAACAGAACAGTGCTGAACCAGGGTTTTCCTACCGGCAGACCTTCGTGATTTCTCCCAGCAAGGACGGCAGTGAGAGAACCCAGGCTTTCCTGGGACCTCAGCGTGGGCTGCACCCAACTTTCAGGCCAAACGGCATCCATCTGTGTTTTTATCTCTGCCTCCAAAAGGCCATCAGCCCCCCTGGCCCCGGATGCACCCCCAAGGGGGAAATAATTTGGATGGCAACATTTTTAAGCCGGAGACTTACAGGGGAAGAAAGGAAATCCAAACCTGCTCAGTTTCATGGTTTTGCGATGCCTTACTGCTCCATGATTTTCAGTTTAGAAAGAGCTCTTCTTTTTTAAATTCATTTTTAATAGCATCTGCTGCTATCGTGTTCTTCCTGCACTGAGAAAAACTGTGAAGATTTCGGGTCAGCCTCCCACGATCGTCTTCTTTATGGGAAGAAGCAACGAGTTTTGAGTTAACGTGCCGTGGGCATCCGAACTCCCTCTCAGCTGGGGCACTCGGAGTCTGAGTAACCAAATCGCAAACCCCTCAGGGCCCAGGGCTTATCTTCTTTATCTCTTGTAAAGGGCTGAACAGACTGTGGGTATTCAGCAAGTAATAAATAACGCTATATTATATATCAATAGCATGTGCAGTCTGGTTGGGAAAAGCCGATTCTGATAAAATCAAGGCCCGAGCATCACCCGAGGCTTGGATTTCATCCAAATGTGACCTCGTGGGAAGATTTTGTTGAAAATCGAGAGGAGGGATGTGTGTGTGTGTTGCTTTGCATTTCTTCCGCCCACACCGGTGCCCCTTCGAGTAGGAAAATAAGGGTTTCCGATCACAGCAGAAGGATCTTTCATCTCCCTGCGTATTGCCCACGACTCCCCAGGTTTGACAATTGATTGGCTTTCAGGTAATAGCCATTGAATGAATATTAACAAGAACTGATATCAATCAAGCACTACGATGATGCTTTATTTACCTGGGGCATCTCCTTCCACCATCGTCAACACTGTTAGGTCAGTTCTGTTACTAGCCCTACTTTACAGATGGGAAAACTGAGGTTCAGAGAGCCTTAGTCACGTGCTCAAAACCACTCAGCTGGTGAGTGGAAGAGCAGGATTTAACTATCCGTAAGTCAAATGCCTCATCAATGGAATATGCTGGCCTTTGGGCCTGAGTTGAGACCAAAAAAGGAAGACATTATTCAGACTCAAGAGGAAAAAGAAAAAAAAAACCTTCCCAAATGATTCTTGGGTGGTCAAGCCTCAGAGGACATGCTGGATGCTGTGTCTATCTCAGTTGATTTGTCCTGAATGTAACCAACTCCTTAATGTCACGGAAACATGGAACCGGGCATTGAAAAGCATTTCACAGTCTATTTAGTCCAACTTCTTCCCCAAAAGAAAACTCCCTTCCATGAAATAGTGCAGCCTCTGCTTACATGCCTCCAAGGATGGGAGGCTCACTACCTCAAGTGCCTTGAGTGGTTCTAAGGGTTGGGCTGCCCTTTCCTCGCCTTTCAGAGCTGGGCCAAAAAATGATGCCTAATACCCTGTGCTTCACAGGGAATACAGATGTGCCTGTCTAAGTGAACACTCTGCGTGCTTTGTTCCTGGAGAGATGAAATGATACCAGAACTCGCTGAGGCTCCCTGCCAAACCAGTCTCCACGTTCTACTCCCAGCTCCATAATCCCCAAATCTACAAGAGCACAGGATCGCAGTGTGCTGCGGTGCATTCTGGGAAGCAGAGAGAAGCTCCAGAGTGCTAAGGAGGTACCCAGGCAGCTTCTGAACCCCATCCTCTCTTTGGTCTTCTTTCGATGGCACATGCATATCTTTCTGTTTCTCTGAACACTCAGCTCTGATAGGCCTTCTTCCAAGGTCTTCATTTCCAGCCTCTACAACATCACTTCTGCTCATACCCAGCCCCCTCCTCATCCCCATCGTCCCCAGATACCTGTGACAGTGAAATTGCAGTGGTGACAGGTATTGTGCTCAAAGCCAGAGAAACCCACTTGTAGGATTTCCGAGCTGTGTGGCCCTGTGGCCAAACATCTTAGCCTTTCTGAGCCTCAGTTTCTCCATTCAGAAAATGAGCGTATCCCTCAGAGGAATACATCCCATATAAAGGAATGCTTGTCTAGCCCCCAGCATGTAAAAAAAAAGGGGGGGGGGCTCAGTAAATACTAGCTGCTTGCTATTGAAACACAGAACTGCTTTTCTGCTGTGAGGAGGAACTTTTAAGGTGTGAACCAGCCCCAAGAGAGCTCAGTGCTCTGTTCAATAGGACTCAACTGAAAACAAACCCTCCTTCCTTCCAGACCTTCCTGATCCAGCCTGTCTCTACTCACCTCAAGTCCAAATCTCAGATCTCTTCACCCCAAGAACTCATGAGCGTGAGTGGCTGAACCAGCACTCCAAATCCAGTGTGTGTGGTGCCCAGACCCGTGCCTTCCACAGAGGCCCCCTGACTGAATCCAGGCCGGAAACAGAGAGGTCTGTACCTCCGGGACATAAAACCACAGGCACCCGTAAAGAAAGGCCCAGAGTGGGCGCCTGGGTGGCTCAGTTGGTTAAGCAACTGCCTTCCGCTCAGGTCATGATCCTGGAGTCCCGGGATCGAGTCCCGCATCGGGCTCCCTGCTCGGCAGGGAGTCTGTTTCTCCCTCTGACCCTCCTCCCTCTCATGCTCTCTCTCTCAAATAAATAAATAAAATCTTAAAAAAAAAAAAAAAGAAAGGCCCAGAGTGGGTCTTGCCCAGTTTTCTTCTCCCCGGCCATCTGGAGCTGTGCAATTTTTTCAAGAGCCCCATTCTGAAGGGATGGTGAACGACTAAGGTGACTTTCTTTTTTTTTTTTTTTAAAGATTTATTTATTTATTTATTTGACAGATAGATAGAAAGCACAAGTAGGCAGAGAGGCAGGCAGAGGGAGAGGGAGAAGCAGACTCCCCGCTGAGCAGGGAGCCCGATGCGGGGCTTGATCCCAGGACTCCAGGATCATGACCTGAGCCGAAGGCAGCTGCTTAACCGACTGAGCCACCCAGGCGCCCCTAAGGTGACTTTCTAAAAGAGCATTCAATCCTGGGGCCTCTTTCCATCTGGTAAAGATGTGCCCTTTGCAAAGGGGGTAAGCTAACCCCGGGAACCTGCCCACATCTCTTGAATTCTAGCCGAGGGACTGAGCCCACAACCCTCACCCTTACCAAGTTCTGTGAATACAATGCAACACGGCCACTTACAAGCTTTGAAGAAACGTATTTTTTTGTTTACTTGTCTAGCACATCCTCTCCTCGCTCAGATGTGAAGTCCCTGCTGTCAGGAGCCTTGTCTCAGTCATTGCCATATCCCTGTGCTTGGGACCGCGCCCAGCACTCAGGTGCCAAACAGATCTTGGAATGAACGGATGAATGGACAAGCAAACCTCAGTGTAGTCATCTGCAAAATTAAGATTCTGGTCTCCACTGTGTGGTTACTGTAGAGCTTAAATAGAAAAGCCTGTGTGTGCTAAAGCATTTAGTATGGGGTCTGGTATATTATGAGCATTCGGTAAATGGGTACTATTTAAAATGGACACACATTCATCAACGGATGAATGGCTAAAGAAAATGTGGTATACACATACAATGGAATATTGCTCAGCAATTAAAAGCAGGAAATCTGCCTTCTGCAACAACACAGATGAACTTTGAGGGCATTATGCTAAGCGATGTTAAGTCGGACAGAGAAAGACAAATACTGCACGTTCTCACTTATAAGGGGAATCTGAAAAAGCCAGACTCCAGGAAAAAGGAGAATGGGGGTTGCCTGCGGCTGGGGGGTGGGGGAGTGGAGGCGATGGGGAGAGCTTGGTCAAAGACCACAAACTCCCAGCTATAAGTGAAGTAAGTTCTGAGGATCTGATCATCAGCGTGGTGACTGTAATTAACAATACCACATTGTATACTTGAAAGTCGGTAAGGGGGTAGATCTTACCTGTTACCACCACACCCCCAAAAAGGTCATTATGCGAGGGGATGAAGGTGTTAACTAGCCTCATTGTGCTCATCACTGCGCCCTGTATACATGTTCCAAATCATCACATCGTACCCCTTCAACGTTATCCATGTGACATGTCAATGATAGCTCAGTAAAGCTGAGAAATAATGATAAAATGCAATACAATGAGACAGCTGACACCCAGCACACAGACTGACAGACAGACCATCAGACAGATGCAGACAGAAAGACACAGCCGCGCAGATGTTTGTACTGACTCGTGCGCAGACCCACACACACAGGGACACACAAAACAACACACAGGAAGCAGTGAGATTCCATCACAACAGTGGCTATGCTCCCTGCCACGCAGCCAACCGCCTCCCCTGGGGACCCCCAGCGCCTCCCCGTTGCCCAGCGCCCCCCAACTCCTGTGTGCAGAGAGCTGAGCCCGCCCGGCAGTGAGATTGGCCGAGCCCCCCTCAGTGGTTTTATTTTTCCAAGTGCGGTTTTGAGGCCACATGGGAAGTAATAAGAGGAAATAATTCTGTTCATTGTTGAACAACCAGAGGACACTGTGGCAATGTGTATAACAGATGTGTGTGTAGGGAGAGGATATCTACACATGATCGTGTGCTCCGGTCGTCTCCAAAGATGCGGGATTCGAATCGGCATTTGTTTTTGTTTGTTTTTTTTTTTCCCCAAGGGAAGGAAGCAGAAGGAGAGCTTGAACGCACTGCAGGGGCGTATTAAGTGGGACAGTCCTGTTGCATGTGGTAGCCTTGCCTGCAGCCCCGTTTCTCCTGAGAAGAATCACGGGATGGTTGCTGCTGTTAATTCCTCCATACATATAATAGCTCAGAGTTGGGTTCTATCTCTCCCCGCCCCCAAAAGAACGTGAAATAACTTGGGACAGCTTGAAAGTCACTGCATGGAGTCGTGCAGTGGAAACGAGGATTCCGGCTCCCTTTGGTTCGCGAATGTGGTAGGAAAACTGTCCCGGCTTCCTATAAAATCCCACCAGCATTTCCCTTTCATGAGAAAGCCCGCCCCCACCCACCCCTGCCCTTACTGCTGCTAAACATCATCCCCTCCCTGTGCGTTCTTCCAGCTCTTGTATTTTAGGTCGAGGATGCTTTGTCTTGCATCTGGTGTCTCAGCTGAGGCCTCAACTAAAGACATCTCTGTCGGGAGCCAAGGTCGTGTTCTGTCTTCCTTAAGAAACCAACCACCTCCTCTGGTCCACAGACACAAGCTCAACCAAAGATCACAACTGGCTCCATGGGAGCTGGATCCAGCCCCGAGACCTGTTTTGCTTGGCTCACAGAGTGCTGGCTCAAAGGATGTATTTTTGAAAATCTGAAACCGTTGGCCAGCACTTAAAAATCAGAAGCTTTCACATAAAAATTCTAATTTTTCAGCTTTTCTTGAAAACTTGAAAGTTCCGGCACCACTGCCTACATTCCTACACAGTCATAATTGCTAGAGCTGCATGGCAGGGGTCCCCTAAGACCAGACTCTGTATTTGCCCCAGTCCTCACCACTCCCTATTGTCTCCCTCTACTGTGTCTCGGGGGTCAGTTGCTCTCTATCATTGAGATCTCACTGTTGTTTTACTCACAGAAGAATTAAAGGGACAGTAGAATAGGTCTTGTACCCACAGCTGTTTTTATTTTTTTTAATTCCCCCCCCCCCATGGCTGTTTTTATACATAGAGAAACAAAGGCTCATGGTGGTATAATAATGAAATAAAAGCTAACACTTGGGATATTCGAAGTGCATTACATGAATCAATTCATTTAATCCTCACAACACTCTTGACAGTTGGTAAGTGGGTGCCATTTTATTAGAATTATAATTATTTTTGTTGTTATCATTCCTGTTTTAGAGAATGGGAAAGTAAGACACAGAGAAATTAAGGTCAACCAAGAAGGCCATCCTGTTCAGGGAACATGGGATCTATCTCCCAGTGGAAATGAAGCCTGTCCTACATACCACCTTAAACATGGTCTATGCGTCCCTGCAGATCCACCCTCCTCTCTGCCTCTGAGACTGATCCTTATGGATCTGTCTGGGAGCCTTCTTTGGCTTCATGTTGGACTTGGCCAACAGGACACAGGGAGGGAATGTGAGTAGAAGTGAATCCGGGGTATCTCCTCTCCAACCCCCTCCCTGGGGGGGGGGGCACTGCATCCCCGCAGGCTGGCTGAGTCCCTCCACCCAAGGTCAGCATCCCTCTGCAGCCTCTCCCTGTAGCACTGCTGTCTTCAGCTACGTCTCTTCCAACCTAGGAGAGATGGGCGTTCCTACATGTCACTAGCATCAGGTGCCACGCTATTCCTCTTGGCTTCCCTCTACCTCCTCAGCTTCCCTGCATTTTCCCAGACATTGGCAAATGGTGCCTAGAGCAATCTCCCATCAAAAAGGCCTAGTTGGAGAGTGTCATCTCTTTCCTGCAGGGACATCCCCCCCACCCCCCTCAATACGTCCTTGATCAGCTTCATTCATTTCTGCCCCCCACCCAGCCCTAGAAGATGATGGGGTTTGCAACCCCTGCACTAAACTTGCATTTTAGAGAGGTCACAAGAGGAATCCAGTAAGTTTATCAGCGGCTCTCACAAAACTTTGTTCCCCACCACTAGAACTGGCGAGACCATCTCTGACTCAAAAAAAAAAAAAAAGAGCCATGTCTAGAATCTTGCCCTTTGGTCAAGAGACTATATGGGGTAAAGAAAGGAGCACTGGAATGGGAGTCAGGAGTCCTGGATTCCAGGCAGAACGCCCTCCTTTCAGAAACAGCCTCTGTAGAAACAGGGAAGAAGCCAGGCAACCAGCTGGGCTTCCCCCAAACGCAACCATGCAAAGTATTGTTGCCACGGATGGGGTCTTCCCAATCATTGTCTGGGGAGGAGAGCGGCATGCCCAGATTTTTCTCTTTCTCTTCTGTTTCCCTATCGGATACCCATCCCCACCTCCTCTGAAGCCTCGGATAAATCCTTCTTCCCCTCCAAAAAACTTTGCAGTTGTGTGTCTATAGCATAAATGTTTGTTTCTCAATGAAACTTAATTTAAACACTCTCTCTGTGGGAAAGGAATCTTGGCACTTCTATAGAAACATGGTTCTGGATAATCCAGCACCGCACCCTGAGAGTTAATCACACCGTCAAGCCACTGATAAGATCAGAAATGTACAAAAGGCTCTTGAAAACGAAATCCTTCCTCAGCCAGAAGCAGAAAGAGGGAGAACATGATGCCACTCACTCTTAAGCACATGTCTGCTGAGTGTCTTGTTGGTACTAAGCCCTGACCTGCCTGGGTCCTGGAGGCCGCTGAAGGCACATGAGTCTCCTGGCTCCCTGGGAGCCCACGTTCCAGCTGGTGCCTATGTGCTCAAGACCCGCTTTGATGGCATTTTCAAAGCGCGATGGAATCACAGACACGATGACTTGCCATAGTGATATGTTGCCCCAGCTCTGGGGTGGGAGTGAAGCAGACACAGGAGAAAGGCTGCCTGGGCAGAGGCAACAGCAAGTATAAATGTACAGAGATGGGAACGCCAAACATGCCCGACACCTACAGCAAGTTCCATATTGCTGGTAGACCAGCGCTCCAGAGCCAACGTCCATGTGTGCACCCATATTATGAGACCAGAAATTCCCTGAGGATAAGGTTCCTCTGGTTTTGTTCAAGACGGTAGGGCCTGACACACAGTAGCGACTCAGTAAGTATTTGTTAAGTGAATGTATCCAAATATCTCCTGAGAACTTTCTAGATCAGATGTTCAGCTAGCAGATTAAACACTGGACAGGAGAACACAGGCCCGGCTCTCCAGGTGCTCACAGATGGGAAGGAGTTACAGGTCAGAAAATGGATAATCGTGACGCATTGTGATCAATAGCAAGTTATGGGAGCTGCTAAGGTGGATGTCTTGGTGAGTCGAGTGAGAATGCTGGAGAGAGTGACATCTCAGCTGAGACCCGAAGGGCCAAGCAGAGTTAACCAAGGGGAAGTGGGGGTTAGGAATAGCCATTCAATGGAACAGTACATGCAAAGGCTCAGAGGTAAGAAGAAGCATGATAGGATAAGCTCACAGGAGACAGATAGCCAATGATGTGTCACAGAGAAAGACTGCCCATCAAGCTAGAACACAGAAAATAAATACATGAGACCCTCTCCATCCATGGGGGAAATGTTCCAAGGCACCCCAATGGATGCCTCAAACCGTGGGGAGAGTACCAAACCCTATAGACACTAGTTTTTCCTATGCATAAATATCTAGGATAAATATTCATTTATAAATTAAGCACATTAAAAGATCAGCAACAACTATTGCTAATAAAATAGAACAATTATAACAACACACTACAATAAAAGTTGGGTGAATGTGGTGTCTCTCTCAAAATCTTCTTGTGCTCTACTCTACTCACCCTTCTTCTTCTGGCGATGACGTGAGATGATAAAATGCCTACGTGATGAGAGGAAGTGAGGTGGATGATGTAGGCATGAGACATAGGGGCAGGCTGCTATTGACCTTCTGAGGACAGTCAGGAGGAGGGTCCTCTGCTTCCAGACCACAGTTGACCTCAGCTACTGAACTGCAGAAAGTAACACTTTGGATCGGGGTGGCCAGGGGAGGCCTGGTATAAATAGATGAGAGAGAGAAAAAGAGAGAGAGAGAGAGATGACAGTCCAAGATCGACAGGACAAGTTCAATCACTATTGAGCAGTCAACCCCAATCACTAAGTCTGTGGCATTCTCCTTTAAAAAAGACATGTCACTTTTATTAATTACTTATCTGCCAGCCACTGTGCTCTGAAGGTTTGGTTTTCAGTCCTAAGACCACTTTTATCCCCATTGTACAGATGAGAAACCTGAGGCTTTAAGGTACAAAGTGACTCCCCATACACAGTTCATAGGACTTAGCCACACAGATAACTGAGACGTGAACCCAGGCCCATAGGAGCAATGGAGGCATCTTGCAGCCAGAGAGGAGAGGTAGATAAAGAAACTGAAGTGGTCGGGGAGCATGTCTTCCTGGCTCATCAAAGCAAATAGAAGCCTGAGATGGAACCAGCCTGAATGGGCACAGGTAATTAAGGTGGAATGAGAGTGGGAGGCTGGAACAATGGGGTGCATTCTCCACCGTGTGGGGCATGGTGGTTGCCATGGAGACCAATCAAAGGGATGGCACCAGAGATCAAAGGCCTCCGTTGGAGTTGGAGGATCAACTGTTGTAGCTCCTAGAGAACCCGAGAACACTGCCGGCCAGCCCAGCTGGAGGGGAAACAGTCCTTAGCAGCTGCTTCTGAAGCTGGGAGATGAGATGCGGTGGAAGGAAAGTCCCTGTGTCCTTTAATAATTATTCTTATTGCCTTTAATTTTCTTTACACCAAGCTTGTGGTCAAAAACTCAGACGATAGGGGTGACTGGGTGATAGACACTGGGGAGGGTATGTGCTCTGGTAAGCGCTGTGAATTGTGCAAGACTGTTGAATCTCAGATCTGTACCTCTGAAACAAATAATGCAATATATGTTAAGAAAAAAAAGAAGAAGAAGAAGAAGAAGGTAGCGGGAGGGGAAGAATGAAGGGGGGGAAATCGGAGGGGTAGACGAACCATGAGAGACGATGGACTCTGAAAAACAAACTGAGGGTTCCAGAGGGGAGGGGAGTGGGAGGATGGGTTAGCCTGCTGATGGGTATTAAAGAGGGCACATTCTGCATGGAGCACTGGGTGTTATGCACAAACAATGAATCATGGAACACTTCATCTAAAACTAATGATGTAATGTATGGGGATTAACATAAGAATAAAAAAAAAAAAAAAAAAAACTCAGACGATAGGTACAAACCAGATACCCATCCAAAGGAAAATTCTGCCCATCCCAATTGAAGCCTCTGATAATTGACTCTTTCTAAAATGACACACAAGAAATTGAAAGTCTTGGTTGTTCCCTGGGAGAAGTGGGTGCCTCTGGACAGGGCAAGGAGGGAGTCTTCACTGGATATCCTCTTATACGTTCTGATTTATTTTTTAGTTTAAAAAATATGAACAAACTTTAAATGAAAATAACAAATAGAGTTTCAAACTAAAATGACAGGCCTAAAATTTAACTACCTCTTAAATATGTGGCTTTGTCTCTTATAGACTTTTTCTTTTTGTATTTAGAAATACAGAGCTCTAATTGCTCAACGATGATGAAATCATTGGAGGATATTGTAAAGGTCTATCTTGTCCTTTGTAAAGGTGTTGAGGAATTCCTTACGAGCTTGGTCTATGGAATCTGTTGACGGACATGATCTATGTATGTAATGCACTGTCTTTCTTTAAAAGAGAAAGCTGTTCCAGCTTCATGCGTCCCCCTGTGTCACCCCAAATTGCAAGGGGGCAGGGTGGCTCCCTGGGGACTTGGACATGACGCCAACTCAAAGTGTGAATGTTTGAACAACTGAGTCAGGCAGGCTGCTGACCTGGCGGGCAGGGGCAAGAACTCTTTCCTCGGATTCCCTGGGCCCAAACCCAGGCTCTACCCTTCACCAGCATGATATCTCAGGCTAAATCTCAACCTCCTTATCTCTCAAAAGGGCTTTGTAGTGTCTACCTCACAGAGTATTCCGTGAGTAGTAGATGAAAAAGTTCACATACTCTAGCCTGCTGCCTGGCACAGAGTCCGTAAACACCCAGAAAAATCATCAACACCAATGTCATTACCATTATCGTGTTATTGCTTCCTCTAGGATGATGACTGGCTGAGTCCCCTCTCCAACCCCTCACTCAACACATGTTAACTGACTGCCCATTCTGTGCCCCAACTGAAGTCCACCCTGGGCAAAGAGGAAGGCACACATCAAAGAAAAAAACTTTAGCCAGCTTTGGCTCCAGAGCTCGGGACTTCACTTTAAACCCCTGATCTGAGTCTGCCCCTAATCAGCATGGGTCCTTCCAAAAAGAAAACAACAACAAAAAAATTACCTAGAGCTCAAAGTCATTGATGTGGATCCCGAATATTAGGCCATAATGTTTATTCCCAGGGCTCTGAAAGATGTGCCCAACAGGGACGTTTCAAGAGAAACTTTAAGGTGGGGCCAGGGAAGACTTCTGGAAGGCATTTTGTTCACAATTCTTTATAAACCAATGGACCACCATGGGAAAATCAATGTGGGTCCAGGCTTAGGTTAAATTATTATAAGGGTAGTAGCAATAATGGAAATGATATTAGCTACTGCTTATCAAGGATTTGCTAACTGCCAGACTCTATGCTAAGAGCTTTGCATGCATCATCTCGTTTCAACTTCACAGTAACCCAAGAGATATAAGATATTAAGATCTACAGTATCCAGATGAGCCACTGGAGGCTCAGAGACGTCATTGGGCTTGCCCAGGGTCACACAGCCTGGTAAGTGGCCAGACCAGGATTCTGACTTTAAAGATCCAGAGCTCTCCACCACCCACAAGCAAAAAGCAAAGATTCTTCAAACGTGGAGAGGATTTGGGCTTCCCCAAGAAAGACTCAAACCTGGGGGTCCCTTCTCTGTGCCCCTACAAAGGCCATCACAAAGAACATTTGCAGAAACAGCAGAAGACCCAAAAGCCAACCTAGAAAGCTGAATGGTCACCTCCCCTCTGGGTGTGCTCCGGGGTTGTGTGCAAGGCGGGGGGGGGGGGGGGGGATGCAGAAACCTGAATCATTTAGCACACAGCCCAGAAGACAATGAATGACATTGTAGGCTGGGGCAGCTGAACCTGAGAAGCCTGGGGACCCAGGCACATCTCTCTAATCGGATCTGAAAACCACATTCCTTCAGCTCCTTCAGGTTTCTATGAATTCCTCCAGCTTATTAAGCAGGTACGACCCATCTTTTTGATATAAAAACACTAGGCTGTGTGCCGGGCCGGGCAGAGACCTAGCAGAAAATAAAAAGTCAGCAGCGCAAAGCCTAGCACCTCTAACACACATCTGGAAAGCATTTTCTATTGATATGAAAATGGATGTGTGGATAATACATATATGGATTTATGTATCTGGTGTATTCATCACAAAGGCCACAATGAGAAAGGGTCATTCTTATCCCCAAGCCAGCCCCCATGATGAGCTTTTGGATGACTTTGGGGTTGACTGATCCCAAGCCGGGTTTCTTGGAAAACTGCATTCCAGGAAGAGAACCGGGTGTTTTGTGTGGCTTCATTAACGGGAATTAACATGAGGAGAGAGTGACAGGAGAAAGGGGTGGGACTTGGAAGTTGCAGGTACAACACAATCATTGTTGTGAGTCTCCTGCAGGTTCCTCTGATACAGGATCAGTGGGAAATGATAGTTAACTGAGAGTTGCAGGGTCCGGCCTCCCAGCCCACCACTCTGTTTAAATGGTATTGTGTTCCATTTGTCGGACAACTGGGGTTTCAGCTTAAAGATGGTGAGATATCTGGGATGGTCTTAAAATACTGATTGATGCCTGAGAAATTCTGTTAGGGGCATGCAGGGTATCCTTCAGAACTGCTTTAAGCATTGAAATTCAAGGATGCTGTTTGGCATGTGCAAATAGCAGGCTCTGGGGTTAGAAGCAAGAGGGTTAATATGATCATCGTGAAGACACCTGAAATTGACTTTGGGAAGGTGGTAGGGGCAAAGGGATAGACAGTCATTCTTCAGTGTGATAATACCAATCTACATTGAGGCCATGTAACCACAACACATGTTAAGATACCATGAACAGGGATGCCTGGGTGGCTCAGCCAGTTAAGCGTCTGCCTTCAGCTCAGGTCATGATATCCAGGTCCTGGGATCGAGCCCCACATCGGGCTACTTGCTCAAAGGGGAGTCTGCTTCTTCCTCTCCCTCTAACCCTCCCCGCCACCCCCACTCATGTGCTCACTCTCTCTCTCTCTCTCAAATAAATAAATAAAATCTTAAAAAAAAAAATACCATGAACAAAGTGAACTCACACTTGCAAAGACAGACATGGATTTTTTTCATCAAACCACTTCTCCCATGTTAATTGGTGTGTTCTAGGGTGAAGAGCAGGAAGGAGCTGATCATCTGAGGAAGGTTGGTTACTGTATCAATCACAATGGGCCAGATTATGTTGCAGTAACAAACAACCCCCAAATCCCTGAGGATTAAATCATCAATGGTTTGTTTCTTGCATTATCTGTGTTTTCTCTGGGAATCCGCTGGGAACTCTGCTTGGCATCATCCACATTCAGGGACCCAAGCTGAGACAGGAAGTAAGAAGCAAGAAGTCACTACCAAATACACTGTGGGTCACCATGGCAGAGGGGAATGGAGAGAGTCGTCATGCATGCCTACTCTCATAGCTTCCATCCCCAAGTGACACCATATCCCATCCACTTGCTTTTCAATGGCCAAGGCAAGTCCTGTGACCACTTGAAGAGATTGGGAATCCATCCCACCACGTGCCCAACAAGGGAGAAAATTAGAAATAATTGGTAGACAATACTAATTAAGAAAAAATTATTTTCCAAGGAGATGAACTGCTAAGACCATAGTAAGAATAGTGCTTAGCCCTTATAGAATGTTTTACAGTTCACAAACCACTTTCACTGATATCTCATTTTAAACCTCAAAGCAGTGTTTCCACATGGCATTTTGTTCGTTTAAAGGGACAAAACTTCACTCAACTAGCTCAATTAAAATAAATTTCATTTATTCATTCAAGAAATGTATTTTAAGCACCTACTGTGTGTACATGATTGTCCCAGATGCTGGGGTCAAAGTCAAAAACAAGACCAAGTAAGGTTCTGTATCCTTGGAGGTTATGGTCTAGTGAGGGAGGCAGATGATAAACCAACCGATAAAGAAATATAGAATATAACTGTGATCGATAGACTCTAAGTTACCCCCCTCCATGATTCTGGCCTCCTGGAATTCACAGCTTTGTGTAATCCATCCCTCCACTTCAGTATGAGTGGGACCTATGACTTGTTTCTAACCAATACAATATGGCAGCAGTGGTGGAATGTCATTTCTGTGACCTTAGTAAGACTCCATCTTGCTGGCCAACTCTCTCTAAAGACCCCCCTTGCTGGACTGATGAAGGAAGCAGCTATATTGGGCAACCCAAGCAGTCTCTAAGAATCTCTAGAGCTGAGAGTGGCCTCAAGTTGACATTAAGCAAGAAGCCAGGGCCCTCACTCCAATGACTACAAGGAAATGGATTATTCCAATAACCTTGGTGAGCTTGGATTTGGATCCTTCCCCAGTCAAGCCACCAGGTGAGAGCACAGCCCAGCCAATACCTTGACTGCAGCCCTTTAGACTCGAAGCAGAGGACTCAGCTAAGTGGTGCCCAGACTTATGACTCACAGACACTATGAGACAATAAATGTGTGTTGTTTTAAGCCACTGAGTTAGTGGTACTATTTTACACAGCAGTAGAAAAGTAATGGAATAACTATAGATAGTAATAAATGCTATGAAGAAAATTAAAGTAGAGAAACAGAGGTGGGTGGAAGGTTATTTTATGGGGGTGTCCAGAGATCACCTCTCTGGGTAGGTGACATCTAAGCAGAGACCATTAAGAAGCTACATGCAAATCCTGAGGGAACCATGTTAGAAAGCACATGGTTTCATTAAGGAAGAGAGGAGTCTGGCATATTTGAGAAACAGTAAGGAGACAAATGTGACTGGAACCAGTGGTCAAGGAAAGAGTGGAAGGAGCCAGGGAGTCTGTGGTCAGATTACCCAGTGCCTTGAGGTTCATGGTAAGGACTTTGGATTTTATGTTAAGTATGTTGGGAAGCAATTGGATTTTATGTTAAGTATATTGGAAGCAATAGCTGGATAGATCTGTTTTGTTTTTTTTTTTATTTTTTTTTTAAAGATTTTATTTATTTATTTGAGAGAGAGAGAATGAGAGAGAGCACATGAGACGGGGGAGGGTCAGAGGGAGAAGCAGACTCCCCGCCGAGCAGGGAGCCCGATGCGGGACTCGATCCTGGGACTCCAGGATCATGACCTGAGCCGAAGGCAGTCGCTTAACCAAATGAGCCACCCAGGCGCCCTGGACCTGTTTTTAAAGAGACTTCTCTGGCCACTGTGTGGAGAAAGGAATGGAGAGGAGGAAGGACAGAAGGGCATGAAGACCAGAGAGGAGGTTGTGGTCATTGTCTTTGTGAGATGCCAGTGGCTTGGACTAGAGTAAGGGTCCAAGATGGAAATGGAGAAAAGCAGCCGGATGCAGGATTTTTCTAAAGGATTCAATGCAGAGTGCAGCCTAAAGAGAGGGGTTTTCTAGGACATCTCATGGAAACCGTGGGAAGGACATTTAGCAGGGCCGTGGGAGATCCTGGGGGAATCATGCCCAGTTTGTGACTAGTAATGAAGCTGCTATGAACACCTGTGTACAAGCTTCTGTTTGCACAGATGCCTTCATCTCTCTTGGGTAAATACTTAGGAGCAGAATGACTGGATTGTAACATAGGTGTATGTTTAACTCTTCCAGCAACTGCCAACTTGTTTTGCAAAGAGGTTGTACGGCTTTACTTCCTCTACAGCAGCGTATTGAGAGTTCCAGTTCCTCCCCATCTTCACCAACATCTGGCCTGGTCAGCCTTTTCACTCCTTCAAATTTAAAGAGTCAAACTATAGCTGATGGAGTCGGGGCGGCAGGGGGAGGTGGGGGGAGGGCACTTGGACTGCCATTCCAGAGGCCCAGAGTCTCAATGAGCAGGAGAGCTAAGTATCTGTTGAATTTAAGGATAACCCAACCTGGTGGATCAGAGCAACCCCCAGCTGCTGTAACAAATAAAGCAAAATATTCCAGTGGCTTAACACAATGGAAATTTAATTTTTATGTTTACATAAAGGCCCAGCGGGTAATCCCTCCCTCCACATGATGACTCAGGGACTCAAACATGTTACTTACATCCCGTGGGTCTACCTCCCCATCCCCTGAGGACCTCAGAGTCCTCTGCAGCCCAATCACCCCACAGGGAAAGAGAACACGACGAAGTCCCACTGCTTTTTAAAAATCTCTGGCCCAGGAGTGACACATCTGCTCATATTACATGGCAGGACCAGTCACACGGCCCTCCCTGGCTGCAGGGGGGGCCTGTGCTGTCAAGTGACAAATCCTCACTAAGGGAATGCTGAGAGGTCACAAATTGTTGCTGGACCCCTGGCCGTCTCTGCCACACCTAGGCTTGTGTAACAGTGGCAAGCACAGAGGCTGACCCTAGCCCCTAAAGGGTCGAGGAATTATTCTCCTTGACCTCCTGATCCCACAGAAGCTGAGCTCACCCCGATTCAGCTGGATGCTGCAAATCGTTGGCATAGCTTTTCTGTTGCTACATTCTGAGGTCTGCCCAACCACTCCCCACTGGCTCCCCCCCAAAGACCTCTCAGTCCTCCCAAACAATTCTAGGGGCTTAGCCACAACAATTTTACCACTCTTGACAGAACCAGCTCCCAGCGCCAAAACATGGTGTTAGCATTTTCTGTTCACAGGAAAGTGGGTGGGTTTACATCAAGTCCCTACAAGGCTGGGAATGAATGCATGCTTTGGTAACAGCACATGGAGGGGGAGGCCTTCCAGAGGCAGGGATTCCCAGATCGCCAAACATGCAA
Source organism: Neomonachus schauinslandi (assembly GCF_002201575.2). NCBI lineage: Eukaryota > Metazoa > Chordata > Mammalia > Carnivora > Phocidae > Neomonachus > Neomonachus schauinslandi. The sequence continues at coordinate 80,923,061 of NC_058416.1, forward strand.
AGTTGACTAATAACAAAAATATGGCCCCGTGCTGTGCTAAGCACTCAATGTGCATCTTTGATATTTCTCACAATGACGCTGCATTGTTAACCCAATTTCATAGACAGGGAAAACTGGCCAAGCCCAGGACTCTGACTTTTCCAACTGTCACTTGGCCATTAGCAGAGCCAGGATTTGACCCAAAGCCACCTCTTGCTCATCTAGACTAGGACTCTTGCTCTAAGTAACCCAAGCATCCAGGCATTTTCTCCTTCTTCTCTGAGGACATGACCAAACTCTCGGTTTGCCAACAAACTTGCCAGGACCCTTGGGAAACTGTGATGCCTGCTTCCATCTCTTAGGTCAATAGTGAAATTGTGAATGGCCACAGCACAAGCAGTTGAAGTAGGTGTGGTATAGACGGGGACAGGAATGAATTGAAACTCTCTTGGGTGATAACCCAATGGGTTTCGGGCATGAAGCATCCTTCTGGATCCCAAAAGAGCCACTAATGCATCCTGGATGAAAGAAGCTTGGGACACATGCGGCTACTGCTGGCCTGACCCAACATGTCCCCAGGGGAGGACATCTGAAATTCAGTGGAGGAAAACGCAGTCCCTGTGAATGTCTCTCCCCCAAGATGTGCCATAGACTCTTTAGAAACTCCAGGAGTCAAAGGAAAACATTCACTCTGACGCCTCATTCAATCACTCTCAAAGCCCATTCGATGGTAAGAACTGTATCTGCTTTGTGGTGCCCACCACCTGACATGTTTCCTTCAACAAAGTAGGAACTTAACTGTTGATGAAGCGGGGGGGGAAAAATGTTCCTTGTATGAATAGAACTCAGCAGCCAGCTGGGAACTCACAGCCCCTGTGTAGAAAGTAAGAACAGCAGCTACCGGTTTTAAGGACCTACTGTGTTTCAGACACTATTGTCTTATGCTTTCCAATCATTCATTCATTCAAAACTCCAATAACATTGTGAATTAAGTACTGTTATTGAACCTACTTTACAATTGAAGAAACTGATACGCTAGCAGGTAAAGGGACAGGCTCAAGGTCACACAGCCAGTAAGTAACAGAATTTACTAGGCTATGAACTGAAAGCTGTCTATAGCCCAGACTTCTGCTTCTTGGGTTTACAACTGAGTAGCTGGAATCTTATTTAAATCTCTGTATTCGGGGCGCCTGGGTGGCTCAGTCAGTTAAGTGTCTGCCTTCGGCTCAGGTCATGATCCCAGGTTCCTGGGATCCTGCTGAGCAGGGAGCCTGCTTCTTCCTCTCCCTCTGCCTGCCTGCCACTCTGCCTACCTGTGCTCTCTATCTCTCTGTCAGATAAATAAATAAAATCTTTTTAAAATTATTATAAATAAATAAATCTCTGTATTCCTCCTGGTACCAGAAAAGTGATTTGTAATGAGCAGGCACTCTGTGATTACCCACAGGGAAGAATTCTCAACAGACATCAAAGCCAAAGCCAGCAGGTGGCACGGGGTAGCCACTCCTCCCTTTCATGCACATGGCAGACATTGCTAATCTATCAGCAATGCTTTTCAGAGGAGCTCAATCTGAGCCTGGTACCTTTCGCAACGCATCGATGAGAATCCCCGCTAACATTTGATCAGGGTTGGCTTTTGTGTCCTTGAAAAGTCAGCCATGAGCCTTATGGCTGCTCCTTTCAGGGTAATGTGTCTTTTATTTCCTGACTGCTTTTAAGATACTCTCTTTGCCTTTAACTAAAGGCAAAGAAGTTGCATTATGGTATACCTAATGTGGTTTCTTGTATTTAATGAACTCTGGCTTCACAGAGCTTCTCAAATGGGCTTAATGTCCTCAGTTTTGGAAAATACAGTATTCCTTCAAATGTTGCTTTCTGCCCCATCCTGTCTCTTTTCTGGGATTCCAATTGCACATATCTTAGATCTTTTCACAGTGTCCCTATGTGTCTTATGCTCTGTTTCTGTTATTCATCACTATTTCTCTTGGCTCAGATCCTGCACATTTGTTTTCCACTGAGCTTCTGCTTAGTTCACTAATCTTCTCTCCTGCTGCATCTAATCAGCTATGAGAACCATCTACACAATCATTATTTCAGAGATTTTTTTTCAGGTCTATAATTTCCCTCTGATTCTTTTTTTAATAGATTTCTCTTTAAATTTGGCATATTTTAGGGGCGCCTGGGTGGCTCAGTCGTTAGGCATCTGCCTTCGGCTCAGGTCATGATCCTAGGGTCCAGGGATCAAGCCCCGCATCGGGCTCCCTGCTCAGCGGGAAGCCTGCTTCTCCCTCTCCCTCACTTGTGTTCCCTCTCTCTCTGTGTCTCTCTCTGTCAAATAAATAAATAAAATCTTTAAAAAATAATAAAATAAATTTGGCATATTTTATTATTTTATTAAACATATTAACTATTGAAGTCCCTGTGGCATGATTTCCCCACATTAAGTATCCGCCTTTGTTTGCCGGTCTGATCACTGCCTTATCTTAACCACCTGTGGGTTTGTGTCTATTGTAGGGCTGTTTTTCCCTCTTGATTTGGGTAACTTGGTCCCTTTTTAGCATACTTCTCAATTTTGGGTCATATGTCGGACACTGTGTGTGAAACACGGTTGAGGCTCTGGCTGGTGTTAACCCCCTTCAGAGAGTGTTGAAGGCAGAGGGACCGCAAGTATAAGATCTTGATTCTGGAGAGAGCTGGTCTCGGGCTTTGTTGGGCTTGTCTCATGCAGCCTTTTGCTCTTACTCTTAAGATGTGGTACTCACTCCTACTTCATGAAGGTCTCTTTCAATGGCAGACACTGAACTCCAACCTCTATCTCCCCAAAACCCAATGTCTGCTGTTCCTCTATGCTCAGTTCTTTGGCCTCCCACGTGCTTCCGCTGCCTGAGTTTCCAGAAGTCTTGCTCCACATTCAGCAACGATCTCAAGGAGGAACTGTGCACCCGTATTTCTGAGCTCCCATCTCCTTTCCACAACCATGCTTCTCAAGTCCTAGTCACCTTGGAAGCCCTGAAGTCCAACCTCTTATAACCCCGCCCTGCCAGACAGATGGACATTTGGCGCTCACCTTCTGTTCCCGGCACCATGGATTAGCCTAAGTCTTTAGAGGAAAGGCTGCAAGAAAGGTGAAGGTCTCAGTGGGCTTCTCTTCTTCCTTGTACCACATGCCCCCCAAATTCCATGTTGGTGCATTCCGATTCCCATAAATAGCTGTTTTGTGGTTTTCTGTCCAGCTTTTATCACTGTTTTTAGAGGAAGGATTATTTTAATACAAACGACACTGGAATCGACTTTTGCACAGAAGTCGGCTCCCGCTCCTGGTTCAAGCCAACCCCTCCACTGTAGCAGTTATGAGCCCAGACTCTGGGGCCAGGCTGCCTCGATTCTGACACCTCTGCCCCTGCCACCTCTGGGTCTCAGAGCAATCACTTAACGTCTCTGTGCTCAGTTTCCTCACCTATAAAATTGGACGAAAAATAGTTCCTGCCTCATAGAGGCGTGAGGGTCAAAGAAGACAATACAGTTAAAGCATGTAGAGCAGTGTCTGATACCTGGCAAGTATTAATAAATGCTGTTGTTATTATTTTTATTCAACATACAGGAAAACCAAGACCCAACTTGGTACATGGCCAGTGAGTAGCAGAACCTAAAACTCACGTCTTCCAACTTTCAGTGCAAAGCCTACAGAGAAATACTGGCATGGAACTAATTAGCTGGTAAGAATGTTAATTCCTTGGAGCACCCCTCAATATCATTAATATAAAGCAGTTATCCTCTTTGCTGGCCTTTCTCCAAGGGAGTAGAACGCTGGCAGTATGGGAGATCAGGTAGGTTAAGTTTTGCTGGAGAAAGAATAAAAGGACAGCATGCAGCACAGGAATGAGGACTATGGCAGGACTCCGATTAGCCAGGCATAACGAAAGCCAGCCCTTTACTTATTTCTTATTTTGCCATGGCCTGCATTGGGAAAGAATTCGGGTCCTCAAGTTGTAAACCTAAGCCTCAGCTTAGACCTGAGACATTAGAAAGAAAGAGAGGCCCAAGGGGGTGCCCATGTTTTTGCAGCCCCTGAGCGCCCAGTTCCCAGAGTCCTCTGAACATGGAAGAACACCATCCTCCAAGATGGCCGCACCCCCACTTCCGGTCTGCCCCCACTCCCCTGCCCACCGGCGGGAAAGAGGAGGCCTCCCCAGCAGAAACTCAAAGCATGCCAGCACAATTCTGGCATCACTCGTGGCTCACTCCACGGGCCTGGGAAAATGACGGAACTTCTCAGCATACTCATTTCCCCACTGCCAGAACTGAGACAATAAAATCCACTTCCCAGAGAGCCAGGGGAATTAATTACTTAAGCATTTATTAAGTGCTTTAAAGATGAAATGTGTGAAGTGTTCATTTTTTCCCTCCGTTGCCCTCAGGTTTTCCTAAGCAGGACAAGAAGTCACCTAGAGCCAAGTCCACGCCTTGTACGGAAAGTTCAGGACATTTCCTAAGGGCACGTGCAGCATATTAAATCTTACACGGGAGTTCCAGCCTGGGCAATGCTGGGCTGAATTCCCCTCCAAGAGCAGGTTGGAAACTCTCATGGAGCTGCTTCCACACTTTCATGTATCTATGCAACAAATATGTGACCAACACCTTCTATGTGCCAGGGATTCTTTGGAGCACTAAGAAGACACCAATAAACAAAACAGCAAAAATTCCTTCATTCTAGAATTTGTATCCCACTGGAAGGTCCAGTTAGGGGTGGGGTGGGGGCAGTATACACAATAAACAAGAAAGACAAGTAATATATATATGTGTGTGTGTGTGTGTGTGTGTATATGTGTGTGTGTATATGTGTGTGTGTGTGTGTGTGTGTGTATATATAGAATGTGAGAGAGTGAAAAGTACCAAAGAGGAAAATAAGGGACAGTGGTAGACAGAAGTTGCCATTTGATTAACAGTGGACAGAGAAGATGACATTTGAGTAAAAACTTGGAGGGAGGGAGCCAAGTGGATATGCAAGTGTTCCGAGGAGAGGGAACATCATGCATAAAGGTGCTGAGGCAGTTTATGTAGAGTGGAACATGGAGGCCAGTGTGGCTGGAGTGGAGAATATTAAGATAAGAGAAGGGGAGATGAAGATAGGTAGGTAATGTGGGGGGGGGGTGCAAGTCATGGAAGGCCTGGTAGGTCATGAATAATTTGGCTTTTATCTGAGTGTAGTATAAATCCAATGGAAGTGGATGGGATGGGTGAATGGATGGATGGATGGATGGACGGATGGACAGAGGTACGGATGCATGGATAGATGGATGGGTGGATGGATGGATAGGTGGATGGGTGGATGGATGGATGGATGGATGGATGGATGGATGGGGCAGATGGATAGGATGGATGGTTATGGATGGATGTTTGAATGTGTACATGGATGGATGGATGTGTTTGCCAGAGCAGTCAAGAGTCTTGGTTGCAAACAACTGACCCTGATTGGGGCAGAAAATAAATGTTAGGGATACTGGGTAACTCATAGACTCTACGAGAAAGATTTCAACAGAGATATGATCCTCCTCTGCACCCTTCTCCATCCTGCTCTGTGACTGGGGCATACAGGCTGACCTGTATAAGCTAACACAGTATTGTCTCTTGCACTGGCAGGAGATCAGAGGGAAGGAGGAGTGTGCTGACAAGGTATTTATCCTCCTGTCTCCTGCCTGCCAGGTCACCACAGGTTGACTGTGTCCCTCTACCTAAGCCCACAGCTGCTAGCAGGAGGCCTCACCACACAGTCTACAGATTCTGAAAACTGCTCCCTCACCCCATCCCTCGAGCCTCATGGTGGTAATATTTCCAGTCCTGGGATGCTGTACCATTCCTCCTCCTCAACAATGACCACACTTTTACTCACTGTTCCATTGTGAAACTCCCCTCAGATTCCCAGATTTGAATACGGCATCTGGTTTTGCTGTTTCTTGCTGCTTTGCATATGCCTAGTGCCTAAATCTGTTATGTTAGAGGGATGGATGGGTAAGTGATGGACAGATAGATGTTCTAAATGGATGGATGGATATGTGGATGGATGCATGGGTTTGACAGAGCGGTCAGCATTCTTGGTTCCAAACAACTAACTCCAACTGAAGCAGAAAATATATGTTCGGAAATGCCGGATGGCTCAGAATATCTGCAAGGACAGTGGGTGAGACACAAGGGAGGCTGGGAGGCTAAAATCCCAACCAGTGCTTCAGTGGATGTCGCAGAATATCGCAGCTCTCACTGTCGCCACCTCTGCCCCTGGAATAAGTACTCAATAGTGTCGGTGTTGTTCCAAACCTCCTGTTCTGGGCAGGAATGTCTAGAGTGCACATCAGTAATCACTTTACTGAATCCTAGCTTTTCTGGAATGGGGAGAAGGAATCTGCTCCCCCTTGACTTATGTAGAGGGTGATGGGGACCACATCCCTCCTATTTTGGAATTTCTCCCAAATAAGAAAGGTATTTAGATGTGGAGTAGCAAAAAAGAAGAAGGAGGGGGAGGAGGAGGAGGAGGAGGAGGAAGAAATGTACAATGTCGTGAAGAAATAATTAGTCGTGAACATGGCCCACCAAAAGCACCCTTATTAAGGGGCGCTGTGAACAAAGCTCTGGAAGAAGACACAACAGGATTATAAAGCTGGTCTTTGCTCTCAGCAGAGCTTCTTACTGGTGGATGAGGCAGGGTAAAAAGACACAAGAAATAGGCACTGGAGATCTAAATAATCCTGGGAATAATCCTTCTAATGTACTCTTGGATCCTATTGGCTAGTATTTTGGTGAGAATTTTTGCATCCATGTTCATCAAGGATACTGGTCTGTAATTCTCCTTTTTGATGGGGTCTTTGTCTGGTTTTGGGATCAAGGTAATGGTGGCCTCATAAAACGAGTTTGGAAGTTTTCCTTCCGTTTCTATTTTTTGGAACAGTTTCAGAAGAATAGGTATTAATTCTTCTTTAAATGTTTGGTAGAATTCAAGGATTATTCACCACGACCAAGTGGGATTTATTCCTGGGCTGCAAGGTTGGTTCAACATCCACAAATCAATCACTGTGATACAACACTTTAATAAAAGAAAGAACAAGAACCATATGATCCTCTCGATAGATGCAGAAAAAGCATTTGACAAAGTACAGCATCCTTTCTTGATCAAAACTCTTCAGAGTATAGGGACAGAGGGTACATACCTCAATATCATAAAAGCCACCTATGAAAAACCCACAGCGAATATCATTCTCAATGGGGAAAAACTGAGAGCTTTCCCCCTAAGGTCAGGAACACGGCAGGGATGTCCATTATCACCACTGCTATTCAACATAGTACTAGAAGTCCTAGCCACAGCAATCAGAGGACAAAAAGAAATAAAAGGCATCCGAATCCACAAAGAAGCAGTCAAACTCTCACTCTTTGCAGATGATATGATACTTTATATGGAAAACCCAAAAGACTCCACCCCAAAACTGCTAGAACTCATACAGGAATTCAGTAAAGTGGTAGGATATAAAATCAATGCACAGAAATCAGTGGCATTCCTATACACCAACAACAAGACAGAAGAAAGAGAAATTAAGGAGTCGATCCCATTTACAATTGCACCCAAAACCATAAGATACCTAGGAATAAGTCTAACCAAAGAGGCAAAGAATCTATACTCAGAAAACTATAAAATACTCATGAAAGAAATTGAGGAAGACACAAAGAAATGGCAAAACGTTCCATGCTCATGGATTGGAAGAACAAATATTGTGAAGATGTCAATGCTACCTAGAGCAATCTACACATTTAGTACAATCCCTATCAAAATACCATCCACTTTTTTCAAAGAAATGGAACAAATAATCCTAAAATTTGTATGGAACCAGAAAAGACCCCAAATAGCCAGAGGGATGTTGAAAAAGAAAAGCAAAGCTGGCGGCATCACAATTCTGGAGCTCAAGCTCAATTACAAAGCTGTAATCATCAAGACAGTATGGTACTGGGTGCCTGGGTGGCTCAGTCGTTAAGCGTCTGCCTTCAGCTCAGGTCATGATCCCAGGGTCCTGGGATCGAGTCCTGCATCAGGCTCCCTGCTCTATGGAGAGCCTGCTTCTCCCTCTCCCACTCCTCCTGCTTGTGTTCTCTCTCTTGCTGTGTCTCTCTCTGTCAAATAAATAAATAAAATCTTAAAAAAAAAAAAAACTCAATGAGATACCACCTCACACCAGTCAGAATGGCTAAAATTAACAACTCAGGAACAACAGATGTTGGCGAGGATGCGGAGAAAGGGGAACGCTCTAACACTGTTGGTGGGAATGCAAGCTGGTGCAGCCACTCTGGAAAACAGTATGGAGGTTCTTCAAAAAGTTGAAAATAGAGCTACCATACGATCCAGCAATTGCACTACTGGGTATTTAACCCAAAGATACAAATGTAGGGATCCAAAGGGTTACATGCACCCCGATGTTTATAGCAGCAATGTCCACAATAGCCAAACTGTGGAAAGACCCAAGATGTCCATCGACAGATGAATGGATATAGAAGATGTGGTATATATATACAATGGAATATTATGCAGCTATCAAAAGGAATGAAATCTTGCCATTTGCAATGACGTGGCTGGAACTGGAGGGTATTATGCTGAGCGAAATAAGTCAAAAAGAGAAAGACATGTATCATATGACCTCACTAATATGAGGAATTCTTAATCTCAGGAAACAAACTGAGGTTTGCTGGAGTGGTGGGGGATGGGAGGGATGGGGTGGCTAGGTGATAGACATTGGGGAGGGTATGTGCTATGGTAAGCACTGTGAATTGTGTAAGACTGTTGCATCACAGACCTGTATCTCTGAAACAAATAATACATTATATGTTAAAAAAAAAAGAAGAAGAAGAAGAAGATAGCAGGAAGGGAAGAATGAAGGGGGGGAAATCAGAGGGGGAGACGAACCATGAGAGACTATGGACTCTGAGAAACAAACTGAGGGTTCTAGAGGGGAGGGGGGTGGGGGGACGGGTTAGCCTGGTGATGGGTATTAAAGAGGGCACGTACTGCATGGAGCACTGGGTGTTATATGAAAACAATGAATCGTGGATCACTACATCAAAAACTAATGATGTAATGTATGGTGATTAACATAATTTAAAAAATAAATAAATAAAATAATAAATAAATAAATAAATAAATAAATAAATAATCCTGGGAAGACAAAGTTTCCAAAAATGGACATCTACTTAACTAGCACCTTCTGATACTCTGTTAAGGAGGAAAATGCTGCATGATCAACTTTGCATTCTTGACACCTCCCTTTGTAGAGATTCATATTAAACATTAGTACATTAAAGGCTCTGAAAAGGTCTGCAGGCAAAAACAAAACAAAACCCTGTTGGATTTTCTTTAATTCCCAAGTTGATCACCATGGAATCATTTTTCAAATAACAGCCCCCATTCTTAGTGATTTGTGAAGAGAAAGTTGTTATCAGATATTGGGAGAATGTGGGAATAATATGGACAGGGCGGAGCCCTATTGGAGAAAACTACATATCAGAACACAGTCTCTCATTTTTATCCCGAAAAGATTTGGGTTGATAAGAACTCTCATAGTTGAGATATCAAGAGAGAAACCAAGAGATTCTGGAATGGGGATATATGAAGTAACCTCACTTTCCTCCTTGGCCCTAGATATTCATTGCATATGCCTAGTGCCTAGCTCAGTGTTATGTTAGAGGAATGGATGGGTAAGTGATGGATGGATAGATGTTCTAAATGGATGGATGGGTATGTGGATGGTTGGTCGTGAATTTTTGGGGTTTGGGGGAGAGAGAGATCCTCAAGGATCTGTTCCCTGTGTTCCAGTCTGTTCCCTGTGGAAAACTCAGGCAGAAGAGAACCAAAAGGAGTTCAGTCCAACTGCTCGTGGAATCTCAGCTTGTTCAAACTGAAAGAACATTCTAGACACAACCAGAGCCTCTCAAAACCAGAGCCCTGTGGGATTTCAGAGTTCTGTCATCACTGAGGTCTGTCTGTCCCACTGCCAGGGAAACAGTGACTTAAACAAAATTAAACAGGGTTCCTTGGCTATAGGGATTTCTGGGAGCCTCTAATACACTGATGATCTTTAACAATCTTCAGTGGGGAGATCAGGGGATGCACTGTGTCCCCAACATAGACCAACAACCCTCTTCCTTTCTTTTTAATGGAGTAGCTATCAGAATAACCATTCCATAGAATACACTTTAGAGAATGAGTGATGGCCCATTAGAGATGGAGAAACTGAGACCCAGGGAGGGGATGTGAGCCTGCAGGCATCAAGCAGAGGCAAAGCCAGAATTCTGGAATCCTATCTCTTTCCAGCACATGGTGAGAATGCTATTGTCCTATGGCCTTGGAGCTCAACTCCAAAAAAAGAAAGATAAAGCAAGAAACTTTTCTTTTTCACTCAGTGTTAATAGATGAAGTGCCTGACAAGAGCACACACACACACAAAAAAAACATCTCTTTTTGAAAGGTAAAGGAAGTTGGAAAAGTCACCAACCATTGTATCCAATCCCGTATAGTAGGGGAAACGAGATGGTCGCGAGCAGGTGGCTCCTGAGATCACAACAGTGTGGATCCCCACTTGCATAAAATGATTAGGGTTTTACAAAGGTTGGAGACAACTAGTTAGTTCTTTCATAGACCCACCTCTATCCCCTGCACACCAACCCCCTTCCCAAGGCCAGTGCCTTCTGCTGAGAGCCTCAGCCTCTCTCTCTTGGGCCACTGCTGGGGGCCCGAGGGCACCAACACCACCCAAGCCCAAGAGGTATTGCTGAAGTGAGGGTGATGGTGATGCCATTCCATGTCATCTCCAAAGCAAACTCCAAGCTCCCCACTGAAGAATCGGGGCCTCACAGAGATTTTGAGCCACATCCCCATCCTGCCCAACGCTTGGACCTTCTCACGCCTGCTAAACTCCATCCACTTTCCTCCATGTTTCTGGATATGTTTTCTGCTCGGCCCAGGATGCATGCTTCTGGCTGAGAACTCCTCATCCTCCAAACCCTGTCTCAGATGCTTTCTGCTCCTTTAAGCCTCCCCATGGTCAATGGCTTGGCCCCTTGGAAGGTGTATATTGCATTTATTCCTTCCTGAATCCAGGGGCTCATCACACTTCCAGATGTCAGAAATACAGAGGTGAGTGAGACAAACGAGGTCCTTAATCCCACAGAATTTTAAATCTACTAGAGGGAAGAACGTGCATCGACAGGTAAGCAATTAAATAAGCTATTTCAATCTCAAAAACAAAACAAAACAAAAACACTCAGCAATCATGCTTACGTATAAAATCAAGCAGCTTCTCCACCCATGGGGGCACCTACGAAACGGAGGAGCAGGCCGGGCATCAGAAGGAGCTAATGTGGGGGCTAGACTCTGGCTCTGGCTTGTGGCAGAGCCTGGGGCAGGTCCCCGAACTCCTCTGGTGCCCTCGTTCATTCCCTAGGATGGAAAATATCAAGGTTAATATTGTGGCCACTAAACCTTAAGCTGGGATGGAGCCGGGGGCAGAGACCATGATTATTAAGCTCTGCCTAATGCCGGGATGAAAGGTAGTCTATAAAAGAAGGAGCACTATTAGGGTGCAGGTGGGTCAGGTCCCGGCTTTAGCCAGTGGCTGGAGAAGGCCTGGGGATCCCTCTACATGAAAGTAGGGTTGCAAAGCCAAGCTGTGATTAATCGGCACTATCATTAGCCTCGGATTACCAGTTCGCTGGGCCTTCACCGGGAGGACTGCTCATAAAAGCAACCTCCACCACACTCGGAAGAAAATCTCATGGTTATAACCCCAAATGGCCCCAGCTCCCGTGCAGCATTCAGACTCCTCTGAACTAGCAGGACTTGTATACCTCCCATGTGCTGGGCACTTCCCCAGTACGTGATGAAGGTTCGGTGCTATTGTCTCAATCTTGACCAATAGGGCAAGAAACTGAGGCCCGGAGTGGTTAGGTGATGGCGGGATGTGCAATCCTGGGGATTTTCTTCCAGCTCTGACCGCCCGCCACTACACACCCATCCGTCCCTTGTCTCAAGGCTGTGCCGAGTCTACTGGGGGCATTCTATGTCAAGAGTTGTACTACCTCGGATTTTGTGTAAACCACCCACCTATTGAGACCCATAACTCAGTTCCCCATCTGTAGGATGAGAACAGCTAACTTCCTTCAGATTAAGAGCATGAGGAAATGCTTCTTTCTCTTTCTCTTTTAATTTCCCCCGTTTAGGGCGCCTGGGTGGCTCAGTTGGTTAAGCAACTGCCTTCGGCTCAGGTCATGATCCTGGAGTCCCGGGATCGAGTCCCGCATCGGGCTCCCTGCTCGGCGGGGAGTCTGCTTCTCCCTCTGACCCTCCTCCCTCTCATGCTCTCTGTCTCTCATTGTCTCTCTCGCAAATAAATAAAATCTTAAAAAATAAATAAATAAATAAATTTAATTTCCCCTGTTTAAATCACATCGAGCTAGAGATCTTTGGCCATAGCTTTAGCAATTCATTCATTCATTCATTCATTCATTCATTCAGTATTTTCTGAGCATCTACAATGTTCCCCATGCTGCTTTTGGCCCTGGAAATAAAGTCAAGAGCAAGACATATCTGGTTGCAGAGGATCCTGGCTTCCTTCAGATTCTCCCAGACTTCTGTAGAACACAAAGCCGCAGTGCTATGATATTACAAGGTGGGAAAATGCTTCTACATCTTGAACTATGTTTTAAGAGCAATGTTTCTGCTGTTCCTTTTACCTGATTGAATGCAGCTAATAGTTCCTGTGCCCCGTGCACTCAGCGGTGTGTTTAGGCATGGCCACATAAATTCCTTTTGACACCCACGGGCATTATGGGTCCCTGAGCCACCCTCCTCATGCCTCTATTTCTCCATCTATAAAATGGGATAATGATACCCCCCCCCCCAAGGAGAGCATCAGATTAATGAGATGAAGAGATCAAGGGGCTCTGAGCTTCCTGAAAAAGGTGGGGCCAGGAGCTGCGGGGCTGGGGTGCGGCTGTTGCCCACAAGCATGTGGCTTTCCTTCCTGCTCCCTGGATCCCAGGAACCCTGAAGGACACTGGGGTCCCCTGGGGCGAAGCCTGAATGGGCGTTGGAAAGGGGCAAGGTCCCAGGGTTACAGACCGAAGGGGGAGAAAGGGTGATGCACATGCGTTTGCCTCCGGGTCACTGGTTCCAATGCAGCCTGGCAGATCTCAACTGAAAGTTCCTGCCGTCTGCTTCACAACCTCAATGCGCTTGCTACCGTGCACATTGCAACTGGCAGCCCCAGCGGGCAGGCTGGCAGTGATCGAGGCTGAAAATGGGTCACTCCCAAGAGCCTCAAGGGCTGGCCAGGGCCCTGGACTGGGGCAGGGGGTGAACAGGGAGGGGCCTGGAACTTTCCTTCTAAAGTACTAGCTCTGAGAGTAGTGTGAGTGGTGAACGTCTCATCCACCTGGAAGCTCTGCAGACTCTCCACCATCCCTCCGTTCTGGATCCCAGCAAGCCATGCTATGTGACACCCCCATTCACAGGAACTAGGCGTCAGATAAATCCAAGCAGAGCATGAAAGACTACATGGTCAATTTCCCAAAATCCCCATGGTGATTAACATAACATAATTAAAAAAAAAAAAAAGAAACAAAGATGTAAAAGATATGAAGAAAAAAAAAAAGAACCTACAGCGGGCTCATTATCTGTGTCACCTCATACAATCCTCGGCCCAAATCCAGGAGCTATGTATTTTTATTTTCGATTTACAGATGAAGAAACGGAGGCTCAGAAACGCATAGGTATTACCCCAAGCCACACAGCAATAGGTGATGGGCCAGGATTTGAACTCGAGAAGTTGTTGCTTGGGGCGCCTGGGTGGCTCAGTCGTTAAGCATCTGCCTTTGGCTCAGCTCATGATCCCAGGGTCCTGGGATCGAGTTCTGCATCGGGCTCCCTGCTCAGTGGGAAGCCTGCTTCTCCCTTTTCCTCTGTCCCTCTGCTCTTGCTCTCTCTCTCTCTCTCTCAAATAAATAAATAAATCTTAAAAAAAAAAAAAAAGAAGTTGTTCCTTGATGGGTACAGAGTTTCAGTTTGAGATGATCAACACGTTCTGGAGATGAATGACTGCAAACCAGCATGAATGTACTTAATGCCACTGAGCTGTATCCTTAAAATGCAGTTAAAATGGTAAATTTTGTTATGTACATTTTACCAGAATATACTTAATTAATGAAAGATATCATTCTCAAAGGAAAAAAACTACAAAGTGTCCAGTCCCTGGGGACCCCGCAAATCCACTTACAGATGTGATAATGAGCAAGTAGAAACAATATGCATGACCACCCAGAGGGGAAGAACCATGAGCAGTGTGTTCATGCAGCCGAGCACTATACAGCAGAGACAACATGGGCTGGGGGGTTGTCTTTTCATGTTTCACCAACATGGAAAAGTCTCTCGGGGATATTGTTAAGCAAAAGCAAAAAAAAATTCGCTGCAGACTTCTGCACGCAGTACTATGCATCTCCTTTCACAAAAATACTAACAGGCACGCCAGACAAGTATCATTTTTTTTTTCAAAGTATCCTTTTTTTTTGTTTGTGTATGTGTGCATAGTCAGTTCTGTTTGTTTTGAAAACATAAATTTGTTCCAATGCGATTGATATATTTGGGAACAATCTGAGCATAACCAAATTTTGTGTTTGCTCATGCATGATTTCATCCACAAAAAACACTGGGTCATTGCAGAAAATTGTACCCAGCTGACCTGCCCACACAGGAATCACAAAACAAATACCCCTCCAACGGGAGCCGGCTGCCTCTGCGGGGTGGGCTGCAAGCCGAGCCGCACCCCTCCACACCTGCTGGACGATTTTCCCATTGCAGACAAATCTCTTCCTACCACTTCGTCAGACTTCCCAAGCTGCAACCCTTCCGATGTCACTTCCACAAGAAAGGTTCAAGATTTCTCCAAAATCAAATGCCCTATTTACTGTGCCATTTGTGTATTTCTTAACCATGTAATGTATCCAATGGTGCTATTGTTCTTATTAGGTTCCTACTTTTTATGTGTCACTGAAGTTTTTGAATATTGCCCTCAGCCCTGTTTTTCTCATAAGCCCTGGTTTTCTTGTGCCATTTTGCATGGTGCAGTGATTTTAAGAATGCAGACGTCACATTAGAGCAGAATTGACCGTACACGTGTTTAAGTTTTTCTAAAGACATATATACATCCACACACATATAAACGCATGGGTTTGTGAGTATGTGGATACATAGATAGTCGGAGTCAAAATTGATCAACTGATAGCAGTTACTTTGTCGTTGGCATGGGGGCCAGTTGGAGAAGGTAGCTAACAGGACTTCAGTCTTCTCTGTATAGATTTAACTTTCTACAAGAAAGGTTATTACATTTCACAATATGTACAAATACCAAATTATGATGTTGTACACCTGAAACTAATCTAATGTTATATGTCAATTATACCTCAACAAAAATTCATTTAATCAATTCATTTAAAAGAAGTGTTATTAATTTTATTAATTATGTAGCTACATTTTTCGTTTTAAAAAAAGAATCCACTATTTTCATACCCATGTTCACAGCCACATCACCCACAGTAGCCAAGAGGTGGAAGGACCCCAAAGATCTGTCAATGGATAAAATGGATAAACACAATGTCGTGTATCCATACACTAGAATAGTATTCAGCCTTTAAGAAGAAGGAAATCCCATCACATACTTGATGTGGATGAAACCTAAGGACATCATGCTAAGTGAAATCAGCCAGTCACAAAATGAGAAATATTGCTCGACCCTACTTCTGTGAAGTCCCTGGAATAGTCAGATTCACAGGGACAGAAGGCAGAATGGTGGTTGCCAGGGGGCTGGGGTGGAGGAGGAAAGATTAGGGGGTCATTGTTATTTAATGGGTACAATTTCAATTTTGCAAGTTTTGCACCAAGAACTGTTGCACCAATCCGTTGCATGACAGGGTGAATATACTTAACACTACTGAACCATCCACTTAAAAATGGGTAAGATGGAGGGCGCCTGGGTGGCTCAGTTGGTTAAGCGACTGCCTTCGGCTCAGGTCATGACCCTGGAGTCCCGGGATCGAGTCCCGGGATCGAGTCCCGCATCGGGCTCCCTGCTCAGCAGGGAGTCTTCTTCTCCCTCTGACCCTCCTCCGTCTCATGCTCTCTGTCTCTCATTCTCTCTCTCTCAAATAAATAAATAAATAAATAAAATCTAAAAATGGGTAAGATGGGAAATTTTATGTTACATGTTTTTTTACTGAAACTTAAACATTAAAAAAAAAAAAGACCCACAGTAACAAGCAATTATACTGCATGCAAAGTTACTCTAATAAAGTAACACACACACAGGACAGGCTACACACACAAAAAAAATACGGAACGGCCCATTTCCCACAGCTTCTACAACAATGCTTGGTCCTCTTGTAAGAGAACATAAAACTAGCTGGTTAACCCTGGTTCATCAGCCCGTAGGGCTGGTTGGTTGATTGATTGGTCAAGGCACAATGCCCCACCCAGAGGCTTAATATGAGACCCGAGTCAGGAGGGCACCATAAATAACATGTTAAACCACACGACTCTCTAGGGCCAGGCATCCAGCAAAGCACGGCGTGGCTTTGTCCCTCCAAATTCTCTGCGAAACCAGAGCCTGCCTATCCTCTACTAAGAAAGAGCCCCAAACATCAATGCCCCGGGACACACAGGCAGGAGAAGCGGGGGGCCCGAGGGCCACGGGTCGGCCAGGGCCCACAGACCTCACTCCCCACCCGCGGACCCCCCAGCGGCCGTTTGGGCTGCTCCGGGGAGGGGGACCGGGGAGGGGGATGTGGGGGGAGACGCAGAATGACATGGCAGGCCTGCTTGCGTGTGTGCCTGCCGCATAGAGTGAGGACAATTTTAGCAGGCCTGTGTGGGAAGCTTGTGGAACACCTGCCTCTGGGGTATGTGGGGGCAGACCCTCTGCAAGGGCCCCGCTTCCCCGGAGTGGGGCGGGGGGGGTGCTGAATAATCCGCAGACGTGCCCTGGGCCCCAGCCACCACTTTCAGCGGCAATCAGAGTAATGGCCCGCATCTGCCACACTGATGAGCGGGTGGGCTGAAGAGACACCATGTCTAAGCACTTGTGCTTCCGGAACCCCTGAGCCATCATAGGGGAAGGAAAGGCAGCTCCCGCCGGCCCCATATCACCTCTTGGCCCGCCTGGCTCTCCCTAGATTCAGCGGGCACCTCCTTCTCCAGGAAGCCGCCCCGACCCCCCGCCGCTTCCCAGGGCTCCCACCTCTGCTCCCAAAAGCAGTGCATTCCATTTGAAAGCTCTGGTTCAAGCCAGCTCACCCAGACGGGAAGGAAGGTGAGGCCTTCTCCGTGTGGAGCCACGGAGCTGAGGATCAAGAGCGCTGACTCGTTCCTCAGCTGCTCACCCTTCCCGGGTGAATCTGATTTAAAAAAAAGAAAACAAAAGCAAAAACAAAACTCGGACCCATCTCTTTAAATGCACCTGCTCAAATACATACACAAGAATTTCAGGGGCTGCCCCCCGACCATATTAAGAATAGAGATACCATAGGACCCAGGCATTCCACTCCTAGCTGCATCTCCAGGAGAAATGAAAATGCATCCACACAAAAACTCGCGCACAAATGTTCACAGCGGCCTTGATCGCAAGAGCCGAAAAGCGGGAAGAGCCACTTTGCAGAGGCACGGATGAACAAAATGTGCTCTATTCATACAACAGAGTATTGTTCGGCCATAAAAAGAAATAAAGCACTGAAATAATGTGGATGAACCTCAGAGCATGATGTGAAGTAGAAGACACCTACTGAAAAAGGCCACATAGTAGGGCGCCTGGGTGGCTCAGTCAGTTAAGCGTCTGCCTTCGGCTCAGGTCATGATCCTGGAGTCCCGGGATCGAGTCCCGCGTCGGGCTCCCTGCTCGGCGGGGAGTCTGCTGCTCCCTCTGACCCTCCCCCCTTTCATGTGCTCTCTCTCTCGTTCTCTCTCTCTCAAATAAATAAATAAAATCTTTAAAAAAAAAATTCCAAGAACTTCAAGTTCATCCCTAGGCCCCCCTCTTCCTAGACCCCCCAAATGAAGAGCCCCGACTAACATCATTCTTTTCTTTCATAGTTGGGGAAATTAAGGCCCGGAGAGGAAACAGAAGGTGCTTTCGCTCTCAGATCTGCAGCTTGAGCCAGGTTTCCTGACTCTGTCTGGTGCTCTTCGGACGTCTTTCCAGGATGCTCCTTAAGCCTTGCCCTGCCCCCAGCCAGCCGTGTGCTCTGCACAAGTTTTCTATCTTAAAGCCACAGTTTCTCCATATGTAGAATGGAATTTGGGGGCAAGATATGATGCTACCATATGATATGGTTTATGATAGTATCTGGATGAGCGTTAATTTTTATTCTAATAGTTGTTATTTTAATGTGTAGTAGAAAAAAAATATACAATTTGCAAATCAAACCGTAAGTGATACAGACTCAAGGATGTATATACAAATGTCTTCCTTTTTTTAAAATGCTTCATGAATGCTTGTCTTCCTCTAAAAAAAAAAAAAAAAATTCTCGCATTTGCCGCACAAAAGTTAGAGGGCTTAAATTCATCTGTATCCTTTATTGGTGAGGAAACTCATGCGTGCGAGCCTTAAAATAGATGTTTATTTCTTTTTCAAGTGAGTCAGTTTAGAGGAAAATATTAAGAGAATAATCCTACAGGTGGTGCAATCATGGGGAAAAAAGGCCAAGAAAGAACATGACTAACCGGGAGTTCAAGACTAGCTGAGCCGCAGCTGTGACATTTTGCGACCCTATGACAAAGTCCGGGCTTCCCCTGCGCCAAGCATGGTTATTTAGGGTTCCAGCCTAAAACACACCAGTCGGGACTGGCAATGAGACAGGTGGAGACTGCAGAGGCCCTCTCTCTGGGAAACACACAGACCGTTGTCTGCCAACAGCCCCCACACTCCAAACTATGTTTGCTCAGCAGCCTTGGGGTCCATCACCAGCCTGCCCACCTCCCCGCTGACCTCCTCTCTCCTGGTTCCCCTCCCTGCCCCCCGGAATACCTATTCCATGAAGCCACCCGACAAGGCCAAGTTCTGGCTGGCTGCCCTGCCAAGAGGGGAGAAGAGGAGGGTGTAGGTGTATCCACCCTAGGGGAAGTGTCCACCCTTAATCCGTGCCGGGAAAAGTCTTTAATTGAAGCCCAGGGGCATACCTCTCTGATGGTGGAATTTGAGGCCATGTGACAGGTGGCAGGGGGAGACATTTTTGAGCCATGGGGGACTTGCCAACATCTTCCAAGCACACCCCCGAGGCAGCTGCTGGCTTGTCCCACATTTGGAAAAGCACGTGGTTCTTTTCCTAAGCAAGTTCATTTTGGGGGTGGGACAAGTTCAGCCTGGCTGAGCGGGCTGACAGCTTCCAACACCGCCAACCAACCCCCTTCACCACCACCACCACCCCAGCCCGGCAAAACTACCTTGCCATGCACACTTTCTCTCTCAAGTTTAACCAAGCACTTGATGTAGCTGAAAAAAACAGATTTTGGAGCCAGCCAGACCTGAGTCTGAGTTGAGGTTTTTCCACTTACCAGCTGTGTGGCTGTGGGGATGGCCCTTCACCTCTCTGAGCCCCAGGTGCCTCACCTCCAACCCGGGGTGAGTAAATCCAACCTTGCAGGGTTACGGTCGGGAATGGCCATGACCTAAGCCCATCACAGTTGGCACATAGTAGGTGCTCAGTAAGTAGTAACTATTCTTTTAAAGACAATTATTCTTTTAGGCTCCCATCAACCAATGGCTTGAGAACTAAACACAGACAGAGCCCAACAAAATATAATTTTGTGTGTGTGTGTGTGTGTGTGTGTGTGTGTGTGTCTGGAGGTGGTAAGAGACGGAAAAACTGGTGGATCGGGAAAGAGAAGCAAACATCTCTCGAAATACGTTTTTTGTACTTTGGGTTATTGACCCGGCAACGGTATTCCTTACCCCCAAACCGAATTACAAACCACACACGATGTGGGGAGTGTAGCCTGATGCCCACATCACTCCTCCTTCCATGCACATCGCCACCCCCACCCCTGCCCAGAAACCAGGGCATTTCTTTGTCCCTCCTCTTGATTCCATTTGTCAGGAGCTCCAGTGAAAAGCGAGAATGAGGACGACCTTCGAACAGGCTGTTAGATTTAGCCAAGCAACTGGTCGCCCCATTGCTAATTAAGTTAATCCGGAGGGTTTATCTTTTCTTTTCTTGCCTGATTTCCTCTTGCGGCATCAGCAGGAACACCAGAGAGAAAAGTGCATCCTACCCGGCCAAGCGGGCCTTCCCTTCAGCTGACAAAATGCATTAACACCACCGAGGAGGCAAACTTTCCTCCCTATGCAACCCAAGTCGTAAAAAACCTATTTTGCTTTCAGCTGACCGTACAGAGCATGTGCCAGGGGAAACAGATCTGCTTTCTGCGGCTTTGCCTCCCCTCCTTTGCCTACGGTTGCCCCCCCCCCCCCCCACCCCGCTTCCCATGTTTGGGCAGTTTTGATATGTCATAACATCTTGTCTGTTTATCTGAAATATTTCCACTCAAAACGCTTGTTTCTTTAACCCGACTGACATGTTGATGCAGCTCCTGACAGCTGAGTGACTGGGATTGAAATAAAATGTAAAGTAAACACATTTGCATACAGTTTATATACAGCCTGGGTCTGAGGAAGCAGAGGAAATTAGGAGATGGAAATCAGGATTTCTTATCTCCCATCACCCCGCCTTCAGGGGCCCTCCCTTCTGTTTTTCCAGCTCTCTGCTCCTGGAATGCTTTAGGAGTTCAAGGACCCGCCCGCCCTCCCGTCGTCGTCGTCGTCGTGGTCGTCGTCCTCGGGGGTCCTCGGGGCTGGAGAAACTTCCTTCACAGTCTCTGCCTGATAGTCTCCCTTCCTCGGCTGGTGCCCTTGAAGGCCTGCCTACTTTTCTGGGCAAATGTCTTCTCCGATGTGTTTTCGAGATAGGAGAGCTTTAGCCCACATGAATCCCAACAGATGAGTTGTGTGTGCGTGTGTATGTGTGTGTCTGTGTGTGTGTGTGTGTGTGTGTGTGTGTGTGTGTAGCCTGTCCCTTCTGTGAGGCTATTTCTCTGAAGTGAAGGCATTTCACTAAAATAGATCTCCCAGGGGGCCCTTCTGAACTGGATTTTCTGTGTCTATTTTCTCAGATATTCCTAAGCACTGCTCAGGAAGTAGTTAAGATAGCCTGTCACACACTGAGCTGTCCTTCTCAACTCCCCTATGTCCTCAGGAGATGGAACTCCATCTATCCCACACTCCTTCCTTCTATTTTTCATAAAGCAACCATAAAGTAGCACTCAGAGATCCGACCAATGCCTCTGTCGTGTGCCCATGGCAGACATGACTAATTGATCACGGTACTTTTTCTCACTAAGCCTCACACAGTCTCAGGATCCTACTCAACACTGCCCTCCATGTAGCTACAAATTGATTAGTGTTGGCTCTCAAGAGGCCGGGTTTCCAACCGCTCACCTAACCCAGCGGTTCTCAAAGTGGGGTCCCTGGAGCACTGTCTGGGGACTGGTGAGAAATGCAAATTCTCAGGTCTCACTCCAGACCTACCTATTGAATCAGAAACCTGTGGATGTGGCCCGTGGAACCAGCCTGCCCTGGATCACGAGAGCCACAGTGGGAATATTTACACCACGGACACTAGCTACAGATCAGGTCTCCTCCCCCAGCCCTGTGCCCACCTCAGAGACCCTGTGCTTAGCAACACTTACCAGCCCACCACTGGGTGGGGCCCAATAGTTTGTGTTTTAAGATGCTTTCCAAGTGACTCTGAAGCCTGCAAAGACTTAAGAACTACTCTTCTAAGTAAAATCAGGGATTCTCAATCAGAATTATCTGGGGAGCTTTGGGAACATGCTGATATTAGGGCCACATCTCAGACCAATGAAGTCAGAATCTCTGGGATGGGACCTGTGAGTACTTGTCAAAGGTCCTTGGGCATTTCTAATGAGCAGTGAATTTTGAGATCCACCAGCCAAACCAGTGCCTCTGGAGCTTTAATATGTGCCCACAACTTCTAGGCATCTTGCTAAAATGCAGATTTGATTCCCAGGTGGCTGAGGACCACACTTTGAGTAGCCAGGCTACCATACACGTCATTTACACTGTCCCTTTCCCAAACGCAGTCATCCTCTTGGATGCCAACCTGGCGATCCACTTTCATCCTTTGCCCCCAACAGCAAACTGGTCCTGACTCATCAGCCCCACCGCATGGGCGCATCTCAAAATGGTACTTGCATAGCCTATAAAGAAAAGGAGGATCAAGGCACAGCATTTGCCTATAGAAACCCAAAAGTGGCAAAAGGGCCGAAAGATGTACTCAGGCAAATATGTTTGCATACAGTTAGTAGGCTTTTGCCAGGACCCAAACTGCCCCCCCATGAGGGCAGGGCCACAGTTATAACTTGCCTAGAGGTTGGCAGGCTGGGCATGGGGCAGGCGGCCAGCCTATGAATGCAGAGCCTGCCTGTTCAACCGCCTTGGCTTCCAGCTTCCAAGGCTCTCCACTCACAGGTGGGGCCAGGCTGCAAGGAATCAGTCCCACATCTTGCCCATTCTCTAGGGACTGGCTCCAAGCAGGATGGGCAGCCAATAGCTGGTCTTAGAATCACACCACCGGTCAGAAACCTCTTTCCCAGGGCAGGTGCGCAAAGGCAGCCTCAGACCCCATGAGCGACACCAGATGGGAAAGCAGAGAAGAAAGGTCTACAGAAGCCTCATAAATTTATGTAATCATGGAATAACGGTGCATCAGGTAGTCAGTGCACTGTCACACCTCCTGGCCTTTTCCCGTGCCATTCCCTACACGGTGTGATGCCTTCCTTATTCTTCATCCTTGTCATCATCGTATCAAATGTGAACTGAGCACCTAAAATGTGGCACAGACTGGGTTGAGGATTTTACAAGATTTGCTCACACCAATGCCTCCAGGTACTATTGTTAACCTTTTTAACAGATCAGGAAAGAGACCTGAAAAAAGAAAGTGGCTTGCCCAAGGCCACATGACTTATAAGTGGCAGAGCCAGGATTGGAACCCAGGTCAACTGGACTCAAGGGCCAGTGTTCTCAAGAGCCAGCCTTTGTGGAGTTAGCCCAAGCATGCTCTCCTCCAGGAGTTCTTCATGTTTCCCACTCTCAAATGCCCTGGCCCTCCTGTGTGTTCCCACAGCATGCTAGACACTGTCTCTATCACAGCTCTTGCTGCACTATCTTACTTCATACCTCAGGGCCTTTGCACTTGCTGTTCCTTCTGCCCAGAATGCTCTTCTCCAGAGTCTTGGGTCTTTACCTCATTCAAGCCTATATTAGTTTTCTATGACTGCTATAACAAATTACTATAAACTTAGTGGCTTAAAACAACACAACTTTAGGGGCACCTGGGTGGCACAGTTGGTTAAGCATCCCACTCTTGGTTTCGGCTCAGGTCATTATCTCAGGGTCATGAAATCAAGCACCGTGTCGGGCTCTGTGCTGAGCAAGGAGCCTACTTAAGATTCTCTCTCTCCCAGGGTGCCTGAGTGGCTCAGTTGGTTAAGCATCTGCCTGATCCCAGGACTCTGGAATTGAGCCCCATGTCAGGCTCCCTGCTCAATAGGGAGTCTGCTTCTCCCTCTCCCTCTGCCCCGCCCCCAGCTCATGCTCTCTCTAGCGCACGCATGCTCTCTCTCTCTTTCAAATAAATAAATAAAATCTTAAAAAAAAGAGATTCTTCTCTCCCTTTCCCTCTGCCCCTCCCCTGTCAGCTCCCCCACTCCTGCTCACATTTTCTCTCTCTCTCAAAATAAAAAATAAAATATTTTAAAACACCACAACTGTATTATCGTACAGTCCTGGAGATCAGAAGTCTAAAATGGGCTGTCCACGCTGCATTTCTCCTACCGGCTCTAGGGTACAAACTGTTTCCTGGCCTTTTCCAGCTTCTAGAGGCGGCCTGTGTTCCTTGGCTCCTGGCCCCCAATCACTGTGACCTCTGCTCTGTAATCACATCCCCTTCTCTGATTCTGATGCTCCTATCCCCTTCTCGTAAGGAACTTGTGCTGATATTGCCCCCCTCCCAATAATCCGGGATAATCCCCCCATTTAAGGTTTTTGCAGGATGCCTGCACCTGATCCAAACCGGCATCCTCCCTCGGTCTATCGTGCTTTGCTCCTCATAACCCCCAGAGCATTTGGCACCTTCGGGGCATCCTGTAGCTCTGTCTACCTGCTTCCTGTCAATCTCTCTCACAAGAGATGCCATGAGGTAGAGACCTTGCATCTCCTTCACTGTTGACTCCCAAGTGCTTAGAACAATGCAGGCACACAGTAGGTGCTCAACAAAGGTTTGCAAGTAACTAATGGTTGATGTCACCAAGGAGAGTCCAGACTGCTTTTCCTGACTGATGGCTCTGTCTTGCGGGGTGGGGGTCGGGGGGTGGGGGTCAGTCAGTGAAGTGGAAGAACAGCCCCTTGAGCCCCACTGTCCTGCACGTTGGGGAAAGAGACAGAATCCAGGCTCCCATGTGCCCCTGTTGCCCACATCTGCACGTAAATCCACACACTAAACTCCACACAGCTGAGGAGTGTCCCAACACCCTGGGGGCTCCTGAGGGGGAAACTATAAACAGGCAGAGGAAAATGGGGTGTTGGTGACTCATTCCCTCCCTGAGTGAGCCTATCCCGACCAGGCTGCTCTGCCCCAGCTGTCCCAGCCCCAGGTTCTTTCCCAGCCTTGTCAAACAGCCTGGTGATTTAGCAAGAAAGCAAGTTCTCACCATGTTTATCTGCACACCTCCTAGGCGTCCATGTCCCAGAACATGAGAGGAAATGAAACTCTTCCAGGAGTGGTAACATGATTTTTTTTTTTTTCTGCTGTCAAATTCCTACCAATCCAATTCCCCCATCCCCCACCCCAGAGTTGGTCCTCAAAAATGCTGCAGGAGAAAGCAGGAGGAAAACAAAAAATGAAATCTGACTCTTTTGTTTCTCTGATCAAAACCCTTCCGTGGGTCCCATTTTCCTGCCTTTGTCTCTTAGCAGCTGTGCGGCTTTGGGTGAGTTGCTTAACCTCTCTGTGCCCCAGTTTCCTTAACTAGGATATGGGATATTAACAGTAATCAACTTCATGGAGTTGTTGCCAGAATGGAGTAACCTGATCTAAAACAATTAGCGCAGTGCCTGGCATAGAATAACCTCAAGAACTGGGGAAAATAGTTTGACAGTTCCTCAAAAAGTTAAACACAGAATTATCATATGGCCCAGCAATTCTACTCTTAGGTAAATATCAGGAGTAATGAAAACATATCCCCACTCATTGCACACGAATATTCATGGCAGCATTCTTCACAACAGACAAAAGGTGGGAACAACCCAATGTCAGCGATTTGGATACACAAAATGTGGTCCAGCCATACAATGGAATACTACCTACCCATAAAAAGGAATGAGGTGCTAAAGCATGATCCAACATGGATGAAAGTTGAAAACATGAGGCTAAGCAAAAGAAGCCAGGCACAGATTCCATTTATATGAAATGTTGGAGATGGGAAAGGCTAAATTGACAGAAAGCAGATTAGTGGTTTCCTAGCGCTGGAGACAGGGGGAACAGGGAGTGATTACTCAATGGGCATGGGGTGCTCTTCTGCGATAATGAAGAAGTTTTGACACTAGAAAAAGGTGGTAGATGCACAGTGGTGTGAAGCACTAGATGCCACTGAATTGTATACTTTAAAATGGTAAATTGCATGTTATGTGAATTTCGCTTGAATTTCACAAAGTTAGCTCACATACACAGTGTTCAAGAGCTGGCCCCCTCTCTGGCTCAAGTTCTAGGGGTTCCCAGTCTCCCCAGTCACACCTACCATGGCTATCCCTTTTCTACTTTACCCGTCAGACACTCTAAATTACAAATATAAACGATCGTTATGGTGGCTCTCTCCATTTCTAATAATACCTGTTCTACAAAGTCTGTTACATGTGTTCTCCATAGAGTGAAGCCAGCTTTATTTTGTTTATATCTGCTGCATATATTTTTATATACCATTCTGTATACTTTTAATTTAGATGTGCCTCTTTTTTTTTTATTAAGGATTTTATTTATTTGACAGAGAGAGACACAGCGAAAGAGGGAACACAAGCAGGGGGAGTGGGAGAGGGAGAAGCAGGCTTCCCCTTGAGCAGGGAGCCTAATATGGGACTTGATCCCAGGACCCTGGGATCATGATCCAAGCCGAAGGCAGACGCTTAACAACTGAGCCACCCAGGCACCCCTAGATGTGCCTCTTATGAACACATTTAGTTAGATCTGAACCCCAAAAAAGGTGTAAGTGTCATAACACAGCTGCCATTGCTGAGACTTTCCAAATGTCAGGCGAGGTGCTAAGTGGATTCTACTATTATTCTCAGCAACTGAGTCTCAGGGATGGGAAGCAACTCACCAGATGACACATAACTAGTAAGTAGAGGAGGCTGGATTTGAACCCATGACTGACAGATTCCAGAAGCCCAATTTCTAACCACTGTGCTATGTTACTTCTCCCAAGCCACCATATGTTTTCATGATTGTCCCTTTGTTTAAGGTGTTCCTTTCACCCAAGACTTCTCAACCTTGGCACTATTGACATTTTGGTCAACAGGGATCATTGATATTGATATTTGATCATTGATAATTACTGATAACTGATCATTCTAATGACTA
Organism: Neomonachus schauinslandi; assembly: GCF_002201575.2. Lineage (NCBI taxonomy): Eukaryota > Metazoa > Chordata > Mammalia > Carnivora > Phocidae > Neomonachus > Neomonachus schauinslandi. The sequence continues at coordinate 80,949,815 of NC_058416.1, forward strand.
TTGATAATTCTTTGGTGTGAGGCTTGTCCTGTTCACTATAGGATATTTAAGAGCATCCCTGGCCTCTACCCACTAGATGCCAAGAGTACCCCCAGCTGTAACAACCAAAACTGTCTCCAGACATTGTCAAACATTAGTTAGAGGGGCAAAACCTCCCCTGGTTTGAGAACCACTGTCTTGACTGAAAATGATCTCCCTGCTTATCTACTGAAGCAGACAGAGTCATGCCCCCCAAATACTCCATTTGCCCCCCAACATTTCCCACTCCCTTGCAGGTGGCTTAGGCCACGTGACAAGTTCTAGCCAATGAACTGCAGGTAGAAGCTACGTTCCAGGTTGAGGCAATGAAAAGTCCACCTGAGCCTCTCTTTTCTCCTATCACAGTGACCAAGAAGACCAGGACTCTATATGGCAAGGTTACAAGACGGCTGCACTTCCATCAGGCTGAGTCCCTGAGCAACTGTGTGGAGCAGAGTCCTCACCAATCTGTGAGAGACGTGCAGGGCTAGCAAGAAGCTAACCTTTGTTGTGTCAAGCTGCTAAGATTTTGAGGTCTATTTGTTACTCCATCATAACCTAGCCTGTCCTGATTAACACACATACCTCAGAAAAAACTCTTCTTCAGCCTTCAAAACTTAACCCAGAAGTTGACTCTCATTGGAGAAAGGGGTTTTTTTTAATCCTCCTGAAAAAGTTACTCCCTCCTCCTTCCATGTTCTATATTTTATAGATACTTCTACTGCTTTTTTTTCCCAAAGATTTTTATTTATTTATTGAGAGAGAGAGAGAGCACGAGCAGAGGCAGAGGCAGAGGGAGAAGCAGGCTCCCCATCAAGCAGCAAGCCCGATGCGGGGCTCAATCCCAGGACCCGAGGATCATGACCTGAGCCTAAGGCAGATGCTTAACCGAATGAGCCAGCCAGGTGCCCCGCTATTTTTATCATAAGAATGTACCTCTTCTAGGAGCCCCCTTGTAGCCACACTATCATTACTGACAACCTTATGGGAGAGGTGTGCCTATGTTAGTTAGTTAGTTAGTTAGTACCATGTAACCCTATTTCATCAGTCCATCGCTATTCAGAACAGGAGTAGACTTTTGACCGTAGCTGGATCAATCCACTCTTTCTCCCAGAAAACCAGAAACACAGAGACCCTGGTCAGTGTGTATCAGATGCTGGAACTGAAAGCAGTCATGTATAGTTGGGGCTGGAGTGACCATTACCATCCACTGGGGGCTGGATCAGAGAAAACTATTCTTCAAAAAAAGAACAAGAAGGAAGGAATAGACATACAGAGAAGAAGAGAGGTCAGGTACCATATGATCCAAGGGAGACAGAGAAAGTAACATCTAATCTTGGTCTTCTGGTTCCCCAATCTCATCCCTTCCGTTGACAGCCTCATCAGTTTATAGGGGATTTTGTTTCTTATGAACAAGAAACCTTGATGACAACATTAATGATTATTTCTGGAACAGGCTGCAATAGCTTTATATCTGCCCAGGGATCTTTTCCATCCCATTTTTTCCAGGCCTCTCACCATGGAATGGGCACATTCCCTATGTCTGGTCTATCACAAAACTCCATGCTATGATAGTGACTGGACAACGAAGGTCACATGACCAAAATGGGCCAATCAGAGCCCTTCCCTGGGATTCATATACTGCTGCTTCCCATGTGGATCAAGATGCTGTTTGAAAATGCTGGAGGCCATCTCTCCCACCACCTGGAAGGTGTCTACAGTGGGAACCTGAGATAATAATTCAGGTACAGGCAAATGGAAGAGGGAGAGGAAGAGGGGAACAGAGAACAAGAAGAGAAGGCAATGAATCCTGATCTCAGTCTCGGGCCCTGATTCCTGTCTTTCTTCTTTCCATTATGTAAGGTGCCCTACTCACCTTTCAAGGTGTGTAAGCAGTTTTCAGGCTTAAGCTGGTGGAATCTGGTGTCTATTGATTGCTTGCAACTAAAATAACTTGATCTTGTACATCTTTGTCTCCCTAATAGACTTTAAGTGCCTTGAAGACAAGAACCAAGTCCCATTCATCACAACAGCCCAAGGTCTAGCATGTAGAAGTTGCCAATGAATGTTATTGAATGAGATTTTTGGACCCATGGTGACGCTCAACATTCAACGTTATCAGGTCACCGCACAGTTTCAAGAAAGCACCTCTGACATCATAATGGAAGCTACAAATTTCAGCATTTCAAAGACGATGCCCTTGAATCAGACAGATGTGAGTTTGAATCCCAGCTCCTAGGCCTTGGGTAAGTTATATAGCCTCAGTTTACTCACCTGTAAAATGGAGATATTAACAGTACCTACCCCATAAGATCGTTGTAAAGATAAAATTATATGGTATTTATATGGTAAATGCAAAAAGGACTTTGGACATTAGATTTTATTATTGTTATTATTATTATTACTCTTACTATATGACTACTTTTTATTTTTTCTTTTTTTTTTTTTAATTTTTTTTTTATTCTTATGTTAATCCCCATACATTACATCATTAGTTTTAGATGAAGTGTTCCATGATTCATTGTTTGTGCATAACACCCAGTGCTCCATGCAGAATGTGCCCTCCTCAGTACCCACCACCAGGCTAACCCATCCTCCCACCCCCCTCCCCTCTAGAACCCTCAGTTTGTTTTTCAGAGTCCATCGTCTCTCATGGTTCGTATATGACTACTTTTTAAATCATTTAAAAAGTATTCTGGCTCTTCCAATTCATGAGATTTTAACCTGAGCTTCAGGGAGACTTTGGGCGACCAATATTGCATTAAATTTGGAGAGCGTGTGCATATGGCATTATTGAGAGAGGAGGGACACTCATAGAACCATTGTCCAACTCTCAAAGGGCATCCAAGATCTTTAGTTCTGCTAGACACTCTCAAAATATCCATCTGTATCTGATCCAGCCATTCCACTTCTGGGTATATGCCCAAAAGAACTGAAAGCAGGAACTCAAAACAGGTATTCATACATGAATGTTCACGGTAGCATTATTCACAATGGCCCAAAGGTGGAAAACATTCCAAATGTTCATGGATAGATGAACGGATAAACAAAACGTGGTATTTACATACAGTGGAACACATACAGTGCTATCTCCATAGAGGAAGGGAATTCTGACCCCTGCTACAACATGGATAAACCTTGAAGACATTATGCTAAGTGAAATTAGCCAGTCACAAAAGGACAAATATGGTATGATTCCACTGATATGGGGGAACTGGAGATTAAGACGCTGGCAGGGCCATGCTCCCCCTGAGACCTGGAGGGGAGGAATCCTTCCTTACCCCTTCCTAGCTTCTGGTGGTTCGTCACGACTCTTTGGCAATCCTTGGCTTGTAGATGCTTCGTTCAGTCTTCCCCATCCTTACACGGCCTTCTTGTCCCGTCTCTTCACATCGTCTTTCCTGTGTGAGTGTGTGAGTCTGTGCCCAAATTTTCTCTTTTTATAAGGACACCAGTCATATTGGACTGGGCACCCCTTTACAAAGGATCTCCTTTTAACCCGATTACCTCTGTGAAGACTTTCCCAATCAGGTCACATTCGGAGATACTGGGGAGTAAGGAAGGCCAGAGTCATCGAGACGAAGAAGAGTCGTGGTTGTCGGGGGCTGGTGGGGGGGAATGGAAGTTAGTGTTTCATGGGAGCATAGTCTCAGTTTGAGAAGATGAAAAGGTATTGGAGACGGACGGTGGTGATGGTTGCCAACATTGTGAATGTACGTAATGGCACCCAGCCATATGCTTAAAAATAGTGAAAATGATCAATTTTAGGTTATGTATATAGTTTACTACAATTGTTTTTAATGTTCAATGATTCATTAGTTGAACGTAACCACAATTTTTTTAAAGTGGGAAAAAAAAAAAACCGACCCATACGCGCGTTTAATGCCAAAGGCCCTCACTCCAGCCCCATGCATCTGGATCACCCAATGATCAGGGTGGAGGGAAAGGAACCAAACGAAGCTCCCTCTTCAGTTGGCCCCGCAGACCCAGGTCTTCCAAGAGCACTCGGGGTTCAGCCAAGCCCCAAACACGTTTGGCCTGCAGCACTTCATTCCGGCTGTAATGAAATTATGTGTGTGTGCTTACAGGGAAAGGGAGTGGGTATGGTTTTAATTTCTTTATGCTCAGCCCCTCAGAATGCAGTAGGGTAGTTGCTGTTTGATGTCAGGGGCGCTCTGCATGTCCTTCCCATGAGCCTTGGTTCTCGCGGGTAACAAGAAACCAAGGTTAGCTCAGACTAAATTGTCTTGAAAGTCTGAGCGGAGAAGGGGCTCCAAACACGGAACCTGCCAAGGCAACACATTCCCTCATCCAAGTGGGCATGAAATAAGGATCTGGTTCCTGGGACCCAGGGGCTTCCCACAGAATTCAGAAACTCAGATCTGTTCCACAAAATCTCAGGAGCATCGCAGTGGAGAGTAATTGAGGAAGAGAAGAATGGAGAGAAAAGACCTTTATGGGAAACCTACTAGGGGTGCCAGGGACTTTGGAGATAACCCTGCAATCAAAATCTGCCATTGTTCTGATGAGGAAACTAGGCTCAGAGAAGTCAGTAGAACAGATTAAGGTGTTAAGTGGAGCACCTTGGCGTGAATGCATAGTCTTTCCATCGGAACGCCGGTCACGTTTACTATGGATGAAAACCAAATCACCCCAAAACTCATGATGAAAAACAACCCGCATTTCATTGTGCTCACAGATCCTGTGAGTCAGAAATTTGGAAAAGTTATAGTGGGCATTATGAGCTGAATAGTGTCCCCCTGCAAAAAAAGAAACAGATATGCTGTGGCCTTCCTTACCCCCCGGTATCTCCGAATGTGACCTGAAAGTCTTCACAGAGGTAATCGGGTTAAAAGGAGATCCTTTGTAAGGGGTGCCCAGTCCAATATGACTGGTGTCCTTATAAAAAGAGAAAATTTGGGCACAGACTCACACACTCACACAGGAAAGACGATGTGAAGAGACGGGACAAGAAGGCCGTGTAAGGATGGGGAAGACTGAACGAAGCATCTACAAGCCAAGGATTGCCAAAGAGTCGTGACGAACCACCAGAAGCTAGGAAGGGGTAAGGAAGGATTCCTCCCCTCCAGGTCTCAGGGGGAGCACGGCCTTGCCAGCATCTTAATCTTGGACTTCTGGCCTCCAGGACCAAGAGGCAATAAAATTCCACTGTTTCAAGAAGCCCTCGTTGTGGCACTTCGTTACGGGAACCCTAGGAATCTAACACATTGAACAGAACAGAGGTCAAGGGCAAAGCCGAGTATTAGGGCACCAGGTCACCATATCCCCTCCAGTTCCACTCCGCATTAATCTGCTTTACATATGGGATTTCTGCACACGAGTTTATTTCCGTAGTTATAAAAGCGCTTGCCTTTTATGAGCTGGGAGGTAGAAACCGAGGTCCAGAGAGAAGTCGGACCTGCCCAGGGTCGCCAGTGACTCAGCAAGTCTTAAGACAAGAAAGCAAGCTCTCGGGGCGCCTGGGTGGCTCAGATGGTTGAGCGTCTGCCTTCGGCTCAGGTCATGATCCCGGGGTCCTGGGATCGAGCCCCGCATCGGCCTCCCTGCTTGGCGGGGAGCCTGCTTCTCCCTCTCCCTCTACTGTTCCCCCTGTTTGTGCTCTCTTGCGCTCTCTGTCAAATAAATAAATAAAATCTTTTAAAAAAAAAAAAAAGAAAGAAAGAAAGAAAGAAAGCTCTCTAGCTGCCTTTCCTCTTTTCTTTCCAGCCACCACTCGCTGAGGGGCCAAGGCCCCCCCAGCACCGGGAGGCAAGCACAGGAAGGTCCCTGGGCTCTCAGTGACAGTGCCAAGTCGCATGGCTCCCCTTCCAAGGCCGATTTTCCCCAGTCGGGCCCCCCTTGTCATCGCTGCTGGAGAATAAAAGACAGTGCCCTCATGGCATCCGGGGCCGGGGCTCCAAGGCCAGCCAGGCTCGAGGGCTGGGCCGGCCCCGCCCCCCGGCCGTGACCTGCCGGAATGCCCTTTCCAGAGGTGAGGGCGAGCGGAGTTGGCAGAGCAGGCCCGGGGTGCAGGGTCAGACCCTGATAGGCCGAGATCAAAGCAGCCCGTCAGCAGTGTGAGCTGAGAGGCCGCCAAGACAAGCGATGTGGGCACAGCTTTATCTCCCCTCTGGCCGAGGGCTGGGGCCGGGAAAACACCACGGTTCCCGGAAACTATTTCTGGCCGGGCAGGAGGTTTGCTGCTGGTGCCCCGGCTCACTCCAGGGCGGCTCGGGCTCTGTCCCCTGCCCGCGCAGGCTCCTTCCACGGCTTCATCGTTTGCGTTTTGTCCCGCTCCTTGTTCCAGAACATTCCATCGTCAGAGATCCGTGTGCGCACACACCACAGAGAGTGCCGCTGCTCTCCCCCAGACGCTTGCCTTCCCGCTCTGCACTGGTCCCTCTGTTCTTCTCGCTCCCTGCCAACAGGCCCCCAGCTGCCCCTGGTCACCCCAGCTCGGCCACCCTCCCAGACTCCCTCGTGCTCTCCTTCCGCCTTCCCTGACACGCACGTGCACTCAGGCTCACACGCACACACCCGCACACTCACACTGGCCCGGGGTATCATCTCCAAGCTCTCTTAAACAAGAATCCAGAGACAGCTGACAATTAAAACAATAAACCCCCCCTTGCCTTCCTCTCAGGGGTGATGAGCCCCGGGACCATTTCCGCCAGCTGATGCCTGCACCTTTTTTTTGCAGGATTGAAGGGGTGGGGGCGTGGGGGTTCCTTCGAGGTGCTGACCCCTTCCTTTGCAGCTGGAAGAAACCCAGCCCTCTTGCTCCAACTGTGGCCTCTGTCAGCTGGGCAGCCTGCAGCTGGCCGGTTTCAAACACATCGACGGTAGGACTTTTGGAAAAGGAAAGGGAGGGATCTGCCCTCTCCACAGATTAGCTGAAAGATTCCAGAACCTTCCACACACCAAAAGTCTGAATTTCCCCTCTACCCTTGAACTCGCACTTGATCTCGTGTCCAGATTGGCCGCAGGGGAGAGGGAGGGGGACATCGATAGACCTGTCACTTTCTGCCTCCAGCACTTACAGAGGCACCTACAGTCTTGAGCATTTCATCCAAACAGCTGGGCTGGCAGGGACTGGGAAGGTGGGGCTGGTGGACTGGACCGGGCAGGAGAGGGAAGCCGGCTCTCAGGGAGCCACACCATTGCCCAGAAGCAAAGGGAAGGAAAAATCATCTATTAAGCCCCTGCTGGGGGCTGGGTGCCTACTTCCTCTCTGCCATTGGGAGAGGTCAGTAGCTCTTAGCATAATGCCTGGCACATAGTAACCACTCCATACCTTGCAACTATGTTTCTCTCTTTGAACCACCATGGTACAAAGTCTGCGGCGGATATCCCCATTTTGTAAACGAGGAAAATGAAGCTCGGAGGGGTCTGGTGACAGCCACCTGACCACAGCCCTTAGATGCCAGAGCCTCCCCACTCTTCCAGCCCGCCAGGTTGCAGCAAGGTGGCTGAGTAGGGAAAATTGTGTTGCATCTTTTTGCTTCTTCCACACAGAATAAGGCAAAATCTTGGTTTCAGAAAGGTGTTTTTTCTAGTTTCGCTCGGGCCTAAATCAAAATCTCTGAGTATTATGTTTGAGCAGGCGCCTACAGACCTTGTAACCCCATCGCTTGTGTTATAGATCAAAAGCAACTGCAGCAAGGCAAAGGACAGAGAGGCTGTGATTTACACGTCCCTGCGTCCCTGCGCCAATATTCCTTATCAGGGTGCAAGCTGCTCTGTGTTGCTTTGGGAAAACCAATGTCCTTTTTGGGACAGACACGGAGTGGAGCTGTCGATCAGGACGTCTCCACCAAAGGGCAGGCTTAGGGCCTGAGCTCAGCCCATCAGATGCTCCCTCCCAGGAATCTGCATGGGAAGCAAGGCCTGAAGGTTTGCAGCTCATTCTGGTCTGCCCGAGTGCCTGTATTCCTACCACCCAGCTCCCCCGGCTCCCACTCCTGCTTTTTCAGAGACCTTGCTCTTGTATTCTGCAGGCTCCCTTTGTATCCTTCCAGTACATTCCTTCCTTGCTTGAGTTTTTGAGAGTCACTTTCTGTCGCATGCAGTCAGAGAACTGCAAGCTTGACAGGTTAAAAATGGGCCAATCTATTGGCAATATCACACGACGTGTCCAGATCCCAATTCTAATTCATAGGAGGGTATCCCATACTAACCAGCAATTCTCCAGACACCAGCTGGGTGCCCTACAATTTAACTCAATTCAGACACCGTCTACCTGGAGGAGATAGCAGCCGATCCCACAGGTGAAGGGCACAGAACCACAACACTGACCCCCTCTACACACACACACTCGCATGCCTGCTGCAAGTCCAGCTTATTACCTGTGCTTCTGACTGACCAGCTACAAACCGGGGGTTCCAACGCCCCCCTCCAACTGAGGACGTCAACTGCCAAGTCCACGTCATTACCTGTACTTCTGGTCTACCAGCTATAAACCAAAGGTTCCCATGACCCCTGCCTCGGTTTCGATCAACTTGCTAGTGCGGCTCACAGAACTCAGGAAACCCATTTTCCCACTAGGTCACCAGTTTATTATAGAAGGAAAGAACTCAGGAACAGCCAGATGAACGAGATGCAGAGGGAGAGGTACAGGGAGAGGATGCGGAGCTTCTATGACACCTCGAAGGGCACCATTCTTCCCAGATCTTCACATGGTCACCAGCTTGGAAGCTCTCGGTACCCTGTCCTTTGGCGGGGGGGGGGGGGGGGGGGGGGGTTGCGGAGGCTTCATTACATAGGCAGGACTGATTACATCATTGGCCATTGGAGATTGTTCTTTGTCTCCAGACCCCTCCCCACCCCACCCCCCAGGTCATGGGGGTTAAGGGCTGAAAGTTCCAACCCTCTAATCCTAAACTTGACTCTCCTGGCCACCAGCCCCCATCCTTGGAGCTTCCAAAAGTCACCTCATTCACATTACAAAAGACACCTTTATCACTCTCATCAGTTAGGAAATTCCAAGGGTTTGGGGCACCTGGGTGGCTCAATCGGTTAAGGAGTTAAGCAGCTGCCTTAGGCTCAGGTCATGATCTTGCGGGTCCTGGGATCCAGCCCAGCATTGGGCTTCCTGCTCAGCAGCGAGTTTCCCTCTCCCTCTGCCCTCCCCCCCCCCCCCTTGTGCTCGCTCTCGCTCTCTCGCTCTCTCAAATAAAAAAAAAAAAATCTTAAAAAAAAAAAAAAAAAGGAAATTCCAAGGGTTTTAGTAGCTCTGTGCCAGAAACAGGGACAAAGACCAAATAATTACAATCTCGCAGTCACCAACGGCTCACTTTGCCTCACGGGGCCCTCCTTCTCATGAGTGATAGGTAGGGGATTCTAGCCTCTCGCAGAGCTGGATCCATACACTCAATCCCTGACTCATTCAGTTGACTGTCTTCCATGCAGGCTTCTCCTTGTTTGTGGCCAAGACCTTCAGAAGCTTGAAGCTAATATCCTACGTTTAGCAACCCCAGCCAAAATGTGCTCCAGTTCCTTAACCAGCCCATTTAAGAATCTCAGAAATGAATCTCCTTGTTCTTGCTTCAGTCACACAGCTATCCAGGAACCAATCACTCTGGCCAGGAGTCAGAATGCTCGGATTGGTCAGGCTTTGGTCATGTGCCTACCCTTGGACCTTGGGGATGGGGGTCAGGCTTACCCTAATCATATGGACACAGAGCGGAGGAACAGTTTCCAGAGGAGAAATTGGGGTGAGTTACATATAAGGGGGACTGTAAGCATGGCCAAATTGCCCACTGTTTATGCCCCATGGACCCACAGGGTCACAAGAGCTGTTAAATGTACAGACCTGAGTCATACGGACCCATCTGGAACCTGCCCCCCACCCCTTTCCAGACCTTGGGCCAATGGTGATCTCACTGAATATCAGTTTTCTCATCTGCAAAAGTGGAGAGAAAACAAGTATCAGCCCAGATTTTAAAGATTAGAAAGAATGCGAATATAAAAGGACATCGGTCACATAGAAGGTGGTAAGTACAGTAGATATGGTTAAATCCACAGTTCTCGAGGCCCATAAATCTCCTAATTCCTGGCTTCCCCAGGGGGATCTCTTGTCTTTCACTGTCCTATTTCTTCCTCATTTACACATTGCTTTGCCTTTTTTTTACCTTGCATAGATTAAATGTCCAGCCCAAATGACAGCACACGCATAAAACAGAAGAGGAAAATTCTTTGATATCTAACTGTGAGCAACCAGAGGTTAGTGTAGTGGAAAATATGTAAAAGGCTTGAAGGAGGAAAGAGGATGTTAAAAATTGTAATTTTCCCAATCATATCGAGACATCGCTTTAGCCCTAATGACAGGATGCATAGCACATCTGTCAAAAACTACTCCATCTCCTAGCAAAAGCCAACTAAATTGAGTTTCTGCTCAGTGACAGCAGAGGCTGAGGCTGCTGTTGGCCTTGTTCCAATGTGGTTTTTTTTTGCCCTTTCTCTTTCTCTCCAAGGCTTTTTTTTTTTTTTTTTTTTTGGTTACCATCTTTGTGGGATCTGCTCCTGTGTTCTGTTCCTGCTCTTCTTCCCACAAGAGTTGGCTAGGATGCCAGTCTGCACGTACCAGGAGAGTGCACAGGGAACCTGCTGGGGGGCGGGGGGGCCATCCAGGCCCCAGAGTGCAGTAGGAGGTCTGGTGATCAGGCCCTGAGGGTCTGACCTGGATGCTGACTTCCCTAGCAGAGCCCAGGTCTACTGCCTTTTCAAGTGGCCGCTGCTGGAGGCCATGATTGGTTACGCAGGGGAAGGCTGTGATTCGGCATCCGAAGTGGTATGTGGTTAAACGGACACTGGCCAGTGGTGGGCAAAGGGCTGATGGTATCTCTGGCCAATGGGTGAGAGCAGAGCACAATTTCAGGGACTTCCTTGAACCTCCAAGGCCTAGCTTGGAAGTCCAATCTATGTCGATCTTTAGGGGTGAGCTGGTTCTTGGATCCCCACTAGTGGACGACTGGCATCATCCAGGGGTTCTAGGCTGAAGATATGGGTGGAACGCCACCATGCCTGGTCCCCGGTTCACCTTACCCACATACCTCAAGGTGGGACTCTCCCTCAGCGACAGGGAACAGCAAAGCCTGGAGTCATACTTAACACACCGGAAGCTCATATCCTTGAATGGATGGGGGGGTTCAAGAGCGGAAAATCTGAAACCGAGTCAGAGGACTTAGATCGATTAGACCCAAGGAAGAGAGGGAGCTGGGGAAAAAATTTTCCAAGGGAGTGACAGCATAAGATGAGCCTGGGGAGGGAGACATGGGTCAGATCTGGAAGGATCTGGACACTAGCCTGCGCACACAGGGGAGCCACTGCAGGGCTTAGAGACAGACAGAGTCAGATTTGCATTTCAGAAGAGCAGTCAGGCTGCGGGAGGAAGAAGGAAGGGGGGGAGGGGGCGGCAAGCAAGGAAACATCTGACCAATTAGAAGGCTCCTTGGAAATCCAGGTAAGAGAGGGAGGTAGCCTGAGCCAAGACTCTGTGAGAAGAATGGAGACAAGTCAACAGCTCCGAGAATGGTTCTAGAGATAGGATTAGAAAGGTAGGCAGTTTCACGCTGGGGAGACAAGAGCTGAGCACCTAAAAAGGCTCCTCCCTGGGAAAAGCTAGTCCAAAGGATCCCCCTCCCTTTAGCTCATCACAAGCTAGGGTCTGTTGTAATCTTTTTTTTTTTTTTTTCTTTTTAAGTTCTCACAGATCTATTGTTGTCATTGCCCTGGGTGCAGCTCTAGCTGATAGACTCTGAAATCCTGACTGACTGGGCGTGGTTGTATTATTTAGGGTCTTCATTAGAAGCAGGTGGAGGCTGGATGCACTTAATACTTCTCATTGATGATCTACTTAGGAAGTGGGAGGAATGAAAGGGATGAGGTTTTGAAGGCTCTAGAACAGTTAGCAACTCAGCATCCCGATCTAAGTAAGAAAGGAAATGATCTGGATGCCGCCCGTGGCCGTGGAGTCCGAAAGACCCAAGCTGCGACGGAGAGACATTGATCTATGTCGAGGAGAGAACAAATTACTTGCAGGATCCCAATACGTACAGTTGATATTGAAGAGCCCCTGAGTAGTCCTCTGCCTTCTAGCAAAAGGCACACATATTTGCCAATGTCCTCAGATCCCAGCTGATGGACAGTACAAGTTGCTAGGTTTGTTCCTGAAGGGGATCTTATCCAAATAGATTGTTCTAAGGCTGAGCAGGGCAGGAACTGAAAGAGTGCCCTGATGGGTAAATTCATCACCCTGCAGTCAGTTAAGAACTCACCACTCAATCCGGATCACAAATGGAAACATTCCACAGGGACACTGACCATCTTCCCTGAGCAAGAGTACTGCCCATCCCAGTTTGCCAGGGACTTCCTGTGCTAAAACAGGGAAAGTTCCAGGCAAGCCAGGATGAGTGGGTCCCCCCAGTCCCTGAGCCCCACTTTAAGCTCCAGTCACCATTTTGAATGGTATCCTTTTCAGTGGTGATTTCAGAAAATGTCATTGACCAATTTGGGCTCAACCTTGTTGGGAAGGAAAGGGAATCAATTTGTTCAATTACATCTATTTGATCATCCATCTTTTCCAACAGAAAGGACATTGGTGTAGCTACAGGGGGAGTACGGGCTCTGAAGCAGGTGCGGACGGTATAAATCCTTGCTCTCTTCTATAAAATGGGAACGTTCATAATTCATGCCTCATATATAAGAAACTGTATGGAAAGTGCTGAACACAGTGTCTGGCTTGTAGTAAGTATTCAAAACCATGAGCTGTTATTATTAGTATTTTCCATCTCACCCCATCCCAATCCCCAGTCCTCCAGATCGAAAACTACTTAGAGCTTTTAATCTCTCTCTGGACATTTCCCATTTGGCATAATGCTTTGAGGAGCTTCTGTTACTCATCCCCCTACAAGGTGCCTTAACTGATAGAGTCCATTTACAAAGTTCCTCTTTGCAAATTTGTAACCGAGAGGATTTGGAAAACCTTTGACCAAGCGACTAACATGATTGAATAAGAAAGAAAAGCCTATCAATCATGTCTTTCCTTAAGAAGGAATGGGTTATCTCCAGGGGAAGGGAGTTTTCTAAGAGCCAGAAGATGTTTGTTAACTGAGATAATGTATATAAAAAGCTTAAGCTGTGGTCAAAACAATGCTACCACCATATTATCTCTTGCCTAAACAATTGCAGTAGCCCTCCCAAATGGTCTACTGCTTCAGTCTTCTCGCCCTTGGGTCTGTTTTCCCGCCCCCTCCCCACCCTGCAGCTGGGGTTGTGGAGGGGGGATCATTTTATAAAGGTAAGACAGCCAAAAGCTAGAATCTGCCCTGGTGTCCATCAGCAGGATATTGTGGTATGTCCATACAAAAAAATACTATCCCTCAAAAAAAATAAATAAATAAATAACTGATACAAGTTATAGCATGTATAAATCTCAAATGCATTATGCTGAGTGAAGAAAGCCTTACACAAGACAACATACTGAACGATTCCATTTATATAAAGTTCTGGAAGAGGCACCACTAACACATAGTGGGAAAAATCAGAACAGTGGTTGCCTGGGGGCAGGGCAAGGGGAGAATGTGAAGATAATGTTCTCTACCTTGATAGGGATTTGGATGACACAGGTATGTCAAAAATCCGTCAAAAGTCCAAGAACGATACACTTAACGCTTTGTGCATTTCACTGTGTGTATATTTTCTCTTTAAAAAAAAAATCCGTAAACAAATATCGGGCTCCCGGTTAGTGATATGCATGCCAAAGCGTTTGGGGGATGAAGTAACTGATCCTTGCAATTTACTTTGAAATGCAACAAAACAATGAGATGAGTTGATAGATGGGTAGAGGGACAAATGAGCAGATGTGCAGTAAAGCAATTAGAACAAAGTGTTGAGCGTAGAATCCACTGGGTGGGTGTACAGATGTTCTATATACATTTTTTTCCCACCTTTTCTATATGCTTGAAATTTTTCATAACACAATTTAGGAGGGAAAGAAGGGTGAAAAAGGGAGATAGGTCACTCCTTTCTTAAAAAGCTTCCACTTTCATTCAGACGCCAAGCCAAGCTCTTACAAGGTCTATGGGAGCTGAGCCATCCCCACCGCCACCTCTCCAGCCTCATCTCCCACCACCTTTTGAATAAAGTCCTTTTCAGTGGCAATCGGCCCCTCTTGGCCACAGTACTTCAGCCACCAAAGCCTCCTTGCTCTTCCTCAAACATACCAACCGTGTTCTGGCCTCAGGCTTTGCACTTGCTGATCCCTCTGCCTGGAACACTGTTCCCCCAAATCTCCCAAGTTTGATTCCCAGACTTCAGGTCTCTGCCCCAATGCCATCTCTTGACTACTCTATATAAAATAGCACCTCCAGCCTCCTGCTATCTCGAGCCCCTGGCTAGTTGTAGGTGGCCTGGTTTCTAGCACCCACTGATGGAATATCCATTTCTTTCTGGTCTATTCCTCCGCACAGCAATGTAAGCACTTTGCCTGGTTCCTCGTGGTATGTCAGCATCTAGAATGGTACCTGAAAGGAGACAGCACTCAATCGAGCACTTGGTAAGTGCCTGGCCCTGCGCTAAGCCATTTACGTCCATCGTCTGGTTGCATCCTCCCAAGAAGACTATTGCTATTTTTACGAATGAGAAAACTCATCGCCTAGGAAGATTAAGTGATTTATCCAGCTACACGAGAGCCCAACCCAGTTCTTTTGGTGCCAAAACTCGGAACATTTCCACCTCGCCAGAGGGTGGAGAGGGTCTAGAAGAGGGAGACAGATGGGCAAGAATGTGTCCGGTCGGGCGCCTGGGTGGCTCAGTTGGTTAAGCGACTGCCTTCGGCTCAGGTCATGATCCTGGAGTCCCCGGATCGAGTCCCGCATCGGGCTCCCTGCTCGGCAGGGAGTCTGCTTCTCCCTCTGACCCTCCCCCCTCTCATGTGCTCTCTCTCATTCTCTCTCTCTCAAATAAATAAATAAAATCTTAAAAAAAAAAAAAAAAAAAAAAAAAAAAGAATGTGTCCGGCCATCACCAAGGCTGCCTTAACTGCAGACATAAAGACCCAAGGGCCAGCAGATCCGGAGACATCAGACTCTCCCCATCATAAAACTTCCAGTGACAGCTGGTATCCCCTGTCCCCCATCTGGAAGGGTCAAATGGACTGACCAACGTGACTGGGCTTCCAGCTTGATTAGCACTTCTGTATCATGGTCTGTGTTTACCTAAGCCCCTCATCAAACATCTTTCTTGTGCATTTCCCCTTATACACAGGCTGTATATCTAGTGACCTTAACACAGAGACCTCCTTAGTGAATAGATCACAGTTGTCCTCCGGGAACGTGAATGTCCAGTGTGCAATATTCTTGTAAGTGCTCACAAATGTTAGTTTTCTCCGTGAATAAGTCATTCATAGCCAACAGTCAGGTTCAGTACATGGGGAAAAAATGTCAAAATGTTTGCAGTGATTCATAGATGACCAGTCAGGGAATGGGCATTTGAAGAGCAAGGGACATCTCGATTGTCACCACACGTATGTGTTGAGCACCTCCTATGTACATGGTATCAGGCAGGAGGGGACCAGGAGGGAGGTGGGGAGTGTGGTTAAGTTCCCTGCAGAGTTCAATCACCTACTGTGTGACCCTGGCCGAGTGATTTGAACACCCTGAAACTCACTTGTCTCATCTAAAAAGTAGAGATAATTACACCTTCCCGAAAATGTTATAATTGTGAGGAACGCAAGAGACCATCTATATAAAAGGACCTAACACAGTGACCAGGACACAAGAGCTCAGGGAAAAGATGTGAGTCACACGCCTGCTTCCCTCTTCCCTGTGCCCCCACACTTCAAGGGGACCCTGAGACATGCCTGGGTAATTCCAGCTTCTAGGCAGACTGGGTTAAGTGCTCTGAGCAAGAAACCGACCACAAACTATTTAGTCCGATGTTTAGGGGATACTCATAAAGGAGGTATTTTTGTCTCCCCATTATAGGTGGGAAAATCAAAGTTCAGAGAGAATAAGTAACCTGGCCAAGAAAATACCATTTCTAAGTTTCAGAAGTCACCTAGTTCTTGTCTTGTTTGTCTCATAGTAGAGAGAGATGGAGTCCCACTGAGGAAATCCAGAAAGGCTACTTGGAGGAGATGGTCATCTTAAGAGTCTATCTTCACAGCATGAACATCTGTTTCCTCTCATACCAAACTTGGCATCCCACCAGGAATCTGCATCCTGGATTCCATAACCCACAGCTTCGTGATTTTCTTCCCAGGTTTGGCTTTAGCCAAAGTGGGCATCAATCAGCAAAGATGCCCTCTTCTAAACACAAATAAACCCTTCAGATTCATGAAGACGTCCATCTCCTTCCCAGAATGTCCCCACATCTAAAGAGATTTGAGAAAGAAAGACCCCCCCCCTCAAAGACTCTTTGAGAACCCCCTCCCACTGACTGGTCATGTCAGACCTACTTTTTGTCACTTGGTGACAGAGTTAAAAAAAAGGGGGGGAGGGAGGAAGAATTCAGCAAATACTAGATCATCCTCAGGATGGTCGACCCACCATGCTATCATGAAAAATATGTGTGTTCTGGTTATTTACAATTACCTGTTTGTTTGGGAAAGATTTCTTCTCTTCCTTCCACGTCTCCTTGCTGTGTATGCGGTGAAAAGGATGGGGCTGGGCGTGTAAGACTTTTTTTCCCCCCTGGGCAGTGTTTATCCACCCAAGAAAGTATTTTAAGTACTTTGTTTCCATTATGCTATTCTGAGCCCATTACTTGGTGGGGTGATTAAAGATTGCTTTTGGCAAGAGAAGAGAAGACAAAGTGTTTGTTACTTCCATGACTGTTAGCCTTTTCCAGGCAGTCTTCAAAGGGAAAAACATAAACACATGGCATACAAAATACATATTGGCTTCGTAATGGGAGCCCTGGAGAATGTCTGGCCCTTCACCTTTGCCTGGAATCTGAGTGGCTGGGACAGAAGGCATGAGAATGACTCTTTCTAAGGCATTGTGGAGGCTCCCGGCCTCTGGGTTCTTCTCTCTTCCTCTTCGTCTATATGTTCATTGATCCTTTTGCTTGGCTGGGGTCTTCCTGCAAACTTCCCTACCCTTCCACCAGTATTTGGACATAGCCATGGACAAGACAGGTGAGCTGTCTACTTGGGTCTAGTGCGGGGCTTGGGTCTAGTTCGATACTACAAGTGTGTTTCCGAGCCGCAGTGAGCTTCGCGGTGGAGTACAGGACGTGCCACGGGCCTGGGAATAGGAATCTGGATTTTTCTCGGCGTCAGGGAGAACGGGGAAGACTCGGGGAGGTGGAAAGGACTTCCCCAAGTGTGCAAATCTGAAAGATAAGCAGGCGCTGGGTAGGAAGGGGTCTTTTAAGCAAAAGATGCCAGGAGAGGAGAGAACAGGGTTTATTCAAAGAAGGGAAAGAGGGGGTGGTGGCTGGAACCCAGAGAACAAGGTCAAGAGTAGCTAGAGATGTAAACAGGTCAGGAAGGTCGGGACCTCCCACCGCCCCCCCCCCCCCAAGTATAACCACATAGTAGGTGTTATATACAGCTCAGTGGCGGTTAGGAGTGAAAGGTTTAAGTGTCGCCACTTACAGGGACCAATCCCTGCCTTCTGAACAGCTGGGTGGCCCTTGGGCAAGACCTCTCACTGCTGTAGGCCTCCATTTCTTCATCTGTCAAATGGGTATCATTAGCCCTCCCTCACGGGGCCTGTGCTCCATAGCTGGAACTCAATAAACCTTAACTTCCTTCTTCCTTCCCAATTATCTTTAATGAGTTCGACTTCCCTTGTTTCACTTAGCATCTTGGCAGACGTGCACGAGCCCAGAAAATCCCATCACCCGTCTTTGAGCCCCTGCTCCTCTGAACGAATGCCCCAGACCTGTCAGTCCCCCTGGCCAGGGGTCCTCCCTGCTCTGCAAGGTTGCTGCAATCATTCATCCCCCATCCCACTGGTTGGCTGGAGTCCCTTTGAAGTCAGCAGCTATCTCTCCCTGGGATCTCGGGGACATTAGCATCTCCCTGGGCTACCTCCCAGACTATTGTGACAAGCAGATGTGATAAAGGGTGGGCGAGGTCTCAGAGGCTCGTAAAAAGCCCAGGATTCCTGTTCCCCTCCCTCGACTGGTGAGGAAACCTGCCTTGGTCTAGATAGGGTTACAAGTTGCCCAGATGCATTTTCCCTGAACTCATTTAACTCAACGGCCTCTGGGATTCAAAATGGCACCTGCAAGTTCAGGCATGTCCAGGGCACTTAAATTGTCTGGGAATCTCTCTCTTCTGGAGCCAAGTGGGCAGCTTCAGAAACTCCCAACTGCTCAGGCAGAGGGAAGGCACTGGCTGGGGCAGCCCCTGCTTAGCCTCGGCTCCTAGACCTCCTGAGTGCTTTTCAACACCCCTCTCCATCTGTGTGTCCCCATAATTCTGTGAGAAAGGGAGTAACCTTCCCATATTTACAGATTTCCTCAACTGAGAAGTTCAGTAATTTGCCCCAAGTCTCAGGAAGTGGAAGGGCAGGACTCTTGATTCTGAACACACCCGGACCTTGGCTCTTCCACGGGTGTAAGTCTCTTCCCTTCACTCCAAGAATGAGATTACCTGGCACCCGAGGAAGCATCGTAGGGATGCTCGGGGCCCATGGGGGCCTCCAGGTTGGGGGTCTTTGCTGTGAATGTTGAATTTGGATTTTTGGAGACTCCCAGGCTATGGACAGTTAACTGTTATCTTCCAACTTCTAGTCCTCTTCTAATCCCGATCACCCTGCTAACCTCACCAGAGTTCTAGAAGGTATGATCACAATCGCAATCACCTTAATTGGCACCACTGATTAAGCTCTTGCTAAGCGCTAGACACCAAGCCAAGCAATATGGATTTCTTCGTGTAATAAGTTCAAGGATGCTATAGGAGGGTCGTATTGTCATCCCCACTTCACGGAGCAGGAAACTGAGGCTCACAGAGGGAAGATCATCCCCCAAGATCACAAGCTAGCAAATGGCAGAGTCAAAGCTCAAATTCTGTCTGGCTGGCCCCAAGCTCTCAGCCATCCACGCACGGACTGGTTCTCTGTCTCCACACTTTGACAAAGGTCTTTGCTCAAAGAGACTGCACCAAAATCCAAATTTCCAGTAAATTCCTGCCCTGCCAAACCCTAAGGTCCAACCCGGGCTTGCACATCCCTCTCCACCTCCACTCCCAGGCCTCAGTGGTCCGCACCTGTGGAACAGGGACTAGGTGAGCTCCCAAATCCCGCTCCAATCCTGACAACTGCAACCCAACACAAAAACAACAGCCTCCTGCCCCGGGTCACGTCCCAGAGTCCTCTGTCCTCCTTAGGGCATTTCTCTCTTCATGTGGGAAACGGGTGAGGATTTCAACAAATTCACCCTATTTCTCTTGCTGACTTCCAAGGGGCAAGAGAAAATGACCAAAGTCACACCTGGGCCCCTTTTGGCCCCACACCAACACACCCCAGCGCCCCCCTCAGGCCACTCCCATTCTGGGGGCCCTACCTTGGCCTTCTCTCAACTGGCATCAGAGTCTAGAGCCTGATGTTGGAATCAGAGTCACGCCCTCCAGGCACTTAGCCTCATCATGACTGTGAGCTTTGAGAAGGAGTACGTCCAAGCCTTTACAGCCAGAGAGAGCTGGGTTCGAATCCCATACTGCCATGAACTAGGGACGTTCCCCTTGTCCCCACAGGAGACACTTAGGGATTTGACACTTATGAAGGTCCTTGTGAGTAACAGGAGCTGTGCTACAGGGCACAGTGTTGAATAGAGAAGCAAGGCCCCTACCATCTGCCATCTTGGAGCTTTCTTTCTAGTCGGCAGAATGGGGAGAGTGGAGGTGAAGAATGAGCAAATACATAGGAGATTTCCAGAGGTACATAAAACAAGGTACTAAGCTGGGCCATGGTAGGGGGCCACCTCTTTGGATATGATGGCCAGCCAAGGTGTTCCTGAAAAGACATTTGCGGGAAGACGTGATCATGGGAATCACCATACGAAGGACTGGAAGAGCATCCAGGCAGAGGGAACAGCAAAGGAGCACCCTGTACTTCAAGGTCAGAAGAAAGGTCAGCACGGCTGGAAAGGACTGAACCCAGGAGAGAAGAACTCAAGCCAAGGTGGGAGGACGGCTGGGGCCAGATCGCAGAGGGCAGGTGGGTCACAGGGCACTTGGATGTTATTTTAGAGCCATGAAAACCCACTGGGGGACAAGAGCAAGTTGTTTTAAGAAAGCCACACTCTTCCAAAGTGGCCACACCATTCTGTGTGCCCACCAGCAGAGTCTGGGCATCCACATCCTTGTCCTCCCTTGGACTGTGACGCTTTTTGATTTTAGCCATTGAGGTGGGTGGACGGGGGCGTCTCGTATGGTTTTCATTTTCTTCTACCCCATGACTATTGGTGTTGAGTGCTTTCTAAGGAACTTTTTGACTGCTCACATACCTTCTTCTGTGAAGTGTTTGTTAAAATCTTTTGCCCATTTTTAAGTGGGGTCATCTGCCTTCTTATTTGTGAGTTATAGGACTTCTTTCAGTATTCTGGATATATGTCCTTTGTCACATCAATGATTTACAGATGTTTTCTCCCCTACTATGGCTTGCCTTCTCATTTTCTCAACAGGGTCTGTCTTTCTTCTTTTCTTTCTCTTTCTTTCTTTCTTTCTTTCTTTCTTTCTTTCTTTCTTTCTTTCTTTCTTTCTTTCTTTCTTTCCTTCCTTCTTTCCTTCTTTCTTCCTGAGGTCCTATTTTTAATTTTTTGATGTTTTTGTTTTAATTCCAGTTAGTTACTATACAGTGTTATATTAGTTTCAGGTGTACAATATACTGATTCAACACTTCCATGCATCACCCTTCTCAACAGGGTCTTTCAAAGAGAGGACATATTAAAGTCTTAACAAAGTCCCATTTATCATTTATTTGTATTTTATGGTTTATATGCTTTCTGTGCCTTAAGAAATCTCTGCCTAGTCCAATGCCACGAAGATCTCCTAGGGTGCTTTCTTCTAGAAATGACATAGTTACAGCCCTTAGGTTTACTTTTATCTTACATTGTCTACATTAGGTTAAAAAGTTACACATACACTTGCCATCTGTCTCAGCAATTCTGCTCTTAGATATCTACCCAAGGGGAAAAAAAAAATCGTATGTCTACAAAGTCTTATACTTGAATGTTCCTATCTGCATTATTCACAATAGGCAAAAACTGGGAATAACCTACATGACTCTCCACAGGTGAACGGATATACTGTTGTGCTCCCATATAATGAAATGCTGCTCATCAGTAGAAAGGAACCTGCCATTGATCCATGCAGCAACGTGGATGGATCTCAAAAACACGATGCTGAGCAAAAGAAGCCAGACATAAAGGAGCTCACACTGGATGATGCCATTAATTGAAATTCTAGAAATGATCAAGAAAGCAAATCAGTGGTTTCCCAGGGCCAGACTGTACAGATAGGGGTGGGCAGGTGATGGGAAGGGCAGGAGGTCCTCACTCTGTAGTGAGGAACGTTCTATGTCTTGATCGTGTTGGTAGTTACACAGATGCATACATTTATCAAAACTCCTTGAACTGTACACTTGGAATGGCTGTATTTGATTTTATATAAATTGTACCTCAATAAAGTGGACTTTACAAAAATTTAAAAAGAGCCAAACAGAAGCCAGTGAAGAATATGTCCAGGATGGGGATAGGAAGGAGAGGCAGGCCACTGAGCCATCTAGATGGGAGATGAAGGTAGCTCGGTCCAAGGCAGAGGAAGCCGGTAGTCGTATTTGCTGTTGTGATCATTCTTATGTCATTGTTGTTACTTTCCTGCCTTGTCCTTCCATGAGCCAGGGGCAGCCTCTCGTCTGTAGATGAGTGGACCATTTCCCCTCTCCACCACCTGCATTTTTCTCTGCTGGGTCATCCCTCAAGGTTATCGCACGCTGGATATTGCTGACAGCTGACGCACACACTCAGGAAACCATGTCATGGTCAAGGTAACTCTAAGAACACCCGTGGTGCCACCGCCAGACTCCCAGGCCCCTGCCCTCCTTTCCAAATGTCTTCTTAGAGTTCAGGTCCAATACGTGGACAGTAGCTGATGCTGAGAGTGAGACACCCCTCTTAGGGGACCACATTAGTGACCTTGGGCTTCTGTAGCAAGGTACCACAAACTGGGGGGCCCAAAAATAGCAGAAATGTATTCTTACACAGTCCTGGAGACAAGGAGTCAGAAATCAAGGTATTGACAGGGTTGGCTCCTTTTTGGAAGCTGTGAAGGAGACTCTGTTCCATGCCTCTTTCTTCTGGTGGTTGCCGGTGATCCTTGGCACCCCTTGGCTTTGTAGCTGCATCACTGTATCTCTGTTTCTGCTTCATCCACAGGGTGTCTGTGGTCATTTCTCTCTTCTCATAAGGACACCAGTCATTGGATTAAGACCCACACCAATCCAGTATGACCTCACCTTAACTCCATTACATCTGCAAAGACCCTACTTCCAAATAAGGTCACACTCACAGGTACCTGGCTTAGCACTTTAACATCTTTTTGAGGGACACGATTCAACCTAGCACAGAGATCTTATTTTCCTCTAACATCAAATAACACATTTCGGAAGGAAGCTCTGAGGGGAAGAGAGTGGGATTGGGACCCTAGATTAAGAATCGTGGAGAAGCTGGGTTCAAATCTTGATTATGCCCCTAACTTGCTGTGCATTCTTCTCAATCCCTTACCTCTCTCTGGCCTGACTTCACCATGTCCATCCCTCACTGAATCATCAGACTCTTGGGAAGCAATGGATATGGTTAGCATTTATCGAGCACCTACAGTGTACCATGCTAAGCACAGGACACATCTCATCTCATCAAAATCTCACAATGACTGTAGGGGCAGATGACTTCATACAAATGATAAAATGGAGGCCCGGAGACCTCGGTACCTGGAGTCCCCCGTATCTAGTCAATCCCTGAATAACTTTCAACGGTCCACCCCACTCTGCTCATTTTCTACTACAAGCTGTCATCATTCCTTACTTGGATTCAGAAATGGCCTCCAGTCTCACCCTCACCCCAAATCTAGCTCTGAAGCCAGAAAGACATTTCTTTGCTAATGAAACTCCTTGCAGAAAACTCTTCAATGGCTCCCCATTACCCTCAGAAAAAAGCTTAAGTTCCCCCAACAAGGCCAACCAGGCCCTACATGATCTGAGCCCAGCCAAATTCCATCCTCATCTCTCCCTGCTCCCTTCCCAGGATGATATCTGCTCATCCTTCAGAATCCAGCTTGGATGCCACTTCCTCCAGGAAGTCTTCTTTGCCTGCCCCTTAGGTGTGAGTCAGGTCACCCAACTCAGTACTCTGAAAACACTCTATGTCATCACAGCACAGAGTGTTTTTGTTACCTGTTAACCTGCCGGTCTCCCCCAGATGGCAGGGGATAGTCACAGGGCTTGGGTGGTTCATCTTGTCAAATATCAAATGCCACATTTGACATGTCAAATGTCAAAGGTCATATTTGTCAAAAACCACCAGTGCATGGAGGAAAGACAGAATTGGAAGTCACTGCTGGCTGACTCCAGGGTCTGTGTTCTCTCTACTATCCCACACAGATATTGGTGAAGGCACAAGAGTCTAT
Organism: Neomonachus schauinslandi; assembly: GCF_002201575.2. Lineage (NCBI taxonomy): Eukaryota > Metazoa > Chordata > Mammalia > Carnivora > Phocidae > Neomonachus > Neomonachus schauinslandi. The sequence goes on from NC_058416.1 coordinate 80,973,468, forward strand.
TTGGATTAGCAGGCCCCGGAGAGGCTAGGCCCAAGTGTTCAAGGACCTGGGATGACAAGCATGCCTCCCCTTTCCCTGCCCACATCCATGGCAGACATTACTAATGGATCACAGCACTCCTTTCACTGATCTCAGGCTCAGGAGGGCCCCAGCCAGTCTCTACCAGTTGATCCAAAGCAGCATCTAACATGAAGTCTATTTGCCCATGTGATCTGTTACGCAACACCCCCATTTGGCAGGCAAGGAAAATAGGCTAGAAAGAGAACTGGCTTTTCTCATACAATACGCAAATCCATGTGGAGGCAGGGACAGGATCTCCCCTCTCCCAGCTCAGTGCTGTTCTCCTACCCCTCCCGGCCTCTGGAGATCAGCTCCTCATGCTGTGTCATCTACATACCCTCTGGACGTCTTGAGAAAAATGCATTCCTATGAAATTGGGGCTAGGTGTCTCACGGAAGGCTCTGAGGACAAGAATAATTGGGGATGGCCCAAGAGACTCTCCTTTTCTTCTCTTAAGTTGCCCAAAGGTAACTCTGGGGCTCTACCTCTTCCCTGCGTCTCTAACTAGCCACCTGCCTGTCACGTGCTCATCACCATCATAGGAATCCAGTGCAGGGCTACCTGGAGGCAACCCCCTAGGGATGAACAGAATTTCCAGACCGAGAAATGGAAGCCCTACCAGGACATGCAAAACACCATGGCCCTTTTTTTCAAAAAATAAATTTTTTACTTCAGAGAGGAAAGTTGCAAAGATGATAGAAGAATCCCCATATACCCTTCACCCAGTTTCCCCTAATGTTCTCATCCTGCGTGACCACAGGACATGGCTCAAAGCCAAGAAATCAACGCTGGGATGTTATTATTAACTAAATTCCAGGTTTGATTCCGATTTCACCCATTTTTCTCTTCTGCCCAGAGCACTTTCCCTCTCTGATAAATACCTCCCCTGGATTTCTCCCTTTTTCCTTGTAGCTAATCCCCCCCTGTCACTCAGACACAGATGTTTGCCTGTTATTCTACTCTGCTCAGATTCACGGGGCAGATTCTAGTTGGGGGAGGGGGGAGCTTTGCCTAATGATTTCTAATATTGTAAACAACCCTTCTTCAACAAGTTCATTTTTTCTCTTTCCTTTTTTAAAGTCTAGTTCACATCATCAAAATGGCCACTGGCACTTCCTGGAATATTTGGCAGAGCATTTTACTGTATTTCTTAAAAAAAAAAAAAAAAGTTCTGGGTTTTTTTTTTTTCCCCCCGCAGCCCCCCCCCCCCAAACTTCGTTTTTTTTTTTTATGACTAAGGATATTTATCTCCTGCTTGCTTTAGAAGTTTATGGGCCGCTTTTCCTTTGAATTCCAGGCCAAGGTCAGTAGCCTTTGGGTTGTGATGTCACAGTGTGTTACCCTGGTTAAGACTATGACATCATCAGGCAAACCTGGGGGCCTGGTGGGGGTGGGGGGGGAGAAGGTCTTTGAAACAATCTCTTTCATCTGCAGCCCGTGAGGAAACTGCCACTGCTTTTGGAAAAAGTTTTGAGAAGTGAGAAGCTAAAGAGAAGAACTAATAAGATTTACTGCCCCCCCCAAACGCCACAGACCCCTAAAAGTCAGGCCACAATCAAAGGCTGCAGACTTCTAAAGGGAAAAAGCTGAAGGAACAAATGCATTCCTAGAAACCAGAACACCATGTTTGCAAAAAGACCATCAGTAAAGCCACAAGAAGAAACACGCACTCCGGCCCGCACGCGCATGCGCTGACCCTAGCAACCGAACTGTCTCTAAATGGAATGTATTTCACGAGGTGTCCCTCAGTCTTTAATCTAATCTAATCTGTCTCTCCCTCAGCATAAAAGCAAGAGTAAAGAGGAATTACAAGCCAGGAATGTTTGGTTTTAAAAGGCTTTTTAATAAAAGGAGAAAAGAAAAAAAATACAAAAGCAGAGTGAACACTCAGACAGTTTTCGTGCCATTAAAACAGCATCTTGAAAAATGTTAATCTTTTTTTTGTTGTTTTTTTCCTAGGGTCAGGGGAAGGGGAAAAAAAGAATGTGTTTTTATTGTGAACATGTGTCAAGAGGACTCTGCCACATAAACTCGGTACCCACAATAAATATATTTGCGTCGTAATGAACATGAGATCAGAGAGGCATGCTCTGCCAAAAGGTCATTGTCCACGTGGGATATATGCTGTGGGTCAAGAATCCAGTCTTCCAAACGCGGTGTCCATGGCGCTCGCCGTCATGAAGTGTTTGTCATCTAACGGCCCGGCCAGCGAGAGTGACTCCCAGACGGGATTATACCTAAAACACAGTTTCCAAATGTTCCTTCTTGGCAAATCTTTTAAGGAAACTCTATGCAGAAAGAATGTCAAGACATCTGTAATTAGATCTTAGAGGAAAGGATGGACGACTGGGGGCCAGGTTTTATTTTGTCTCTCAGAGACCCCATGTCCTTGCTGGTCCTGGCTGTCGAGGGCCCTTCTCCATCACGTGGCTTTGGGTCATCCATCTCTGTGTCCCTTTTTCTGCCAGGGTCCCCAGGAACCCTCTGGTGGTGCCAGGTCCCCCGTGGAAAGTTTACTGCAGCAGCTGGGAAGGCAGGAACAGCAGCCTCCAAGCGGTCCCGGGCCAGGCCCATGCTTAGAGCTAAGTGAGATGCCGTTTCTGGAGCTTTCAGCTTTGTTATGGGCCTGGAGGTCTCATTAGAAAGCAGAACGGAGCGCGGTTTGTGGGCCCCGCGACTGTGTTTCGGAAGACCTCTGTGTTGCAAGGAAAACTGAAGCCGGAAGAAGAAGCGAAGCAGGTCCCTCCGAGACCATTCATTTAAACTTTTTGGAGGGGCCCCTGGGAGGGGCCTGCGTCGGGGGGTGCGTATCCCCATCGCGCTCTGATATTGGAAGTGGGTTTGGGTCTGTCTCCAGTTTGCTATATTGGTGTGGGCCTGCTCATGTATGAACATGCTTCCGCACACCTGTGGGTCTTTTGCATGTGTTTGCAAGCACGTCATGCCTCTCTCTGCATGTGATGGGGGGGGGGCCGCCCTGAGCCTGTGGCTATGGGCTTTGCACACGCGTGGGGACATTTATAACTTGACCTACGTGCATGAAAGAGACACTGCTAAATATCCTGTATTCGTTATACATGACACTCTTTTTCAACCAACAGGCTATCTGCAGACCTCTCAGCTCTTTGTCACCCAAATACGATCTTAGGGTGTTTGCAAAGCAAAACACATCATAAATCTCAAGACGGGCTCAAACCTGGAGACTTTTAAAAAGACAGAAAGCAGAAAGGGGGAGGGGAAGGGAGGCATTTTGAGGAAGTCTCTGCCCTGTAATGAAGCCTTTCCCCATGATTCCAACTTAGAAGCAATTTTCTCTTGGCACTAGGTGGGATGGAGCCCAGGGTTTGGGCTTTCTCCTCTCTCTCCATCCCTCCCCTTTGCCACACTGACAGTGAAGAACAGATGTGCCCCACTTTATAAATGCTGACCAGCTGGGGAGGTTACAGCAAGCGTCTACCCGGCTTTTCCCAAATGCTGATGCCCGAGGAGGCCTCTGGGAGGGAGACTGGGGGTCTCTCAGACATATCTTGTGGCCTGCTTGCTTCCAGAAACTTCCTTGGGGTTCCCTGAAAGGGGAGCACTAAAAAAAAAAAAAATACATAATACCCAGAGCCTTTGCTTTGGGCACCCCCGTAGCTGTGCTGCTGTCCGTAAAGACCTAACACGCCAGACGGGTAATAATCCTGAGCTCTCTGGATTGAGACGGGGCTGGTGTGGGTGATAAGGATTCAGGACAGAGGGCTAAGGCTGAGCCTTGCCTTTAAACAAGTGTCAAGAGGCAAACTTGGATTGTTGCACATGATGATTATTCCCCCCCCACCCCGAAGATTAAAAGGGCCATTTGTTTTCCTAAACCTCAACCTGGCTTATGGGTCCATTTCGTGTGTCAGTTTGTAGTGTGTTCCCCTCCAAAGGGCTGCCTGGAGAACACAAAGGCAGGAAACTCGATTCAACCCAGGCCTGGTGACGTCTCTGTTTGGGGGGTGGGGGTGTGTGTGTGTAGGGGCTGACAACGTGTTCCCCTCAATCAGATCACTGCTCAGTAGACTTATTATTCCTGCAGCTTTAGAAACAGCTGGAGGGAGTGCATAAGCATCGTTTAAATAAAGCCGCTCATAAACTGTCCACTCCAGGGTTTGGGACAGAGATCAAACCTGCGCCACTGGGATTTTTTTTTTTTTTTTAAGACAGTCTTCTCTGATTCTCCAAATGTGTTCATTTAATATGTGTTTCCACCTCCCAACACACACACAGCTTTCAATACGGTGTCAAACACATAAAGACAAGCACATACAGCATACACTTATCCAGCATCTAGATTTAAAAAAAAGAAAAGAAAAGCAATGTCCTGAAGGTCTCATCACATGGCTTTCCAGTTCCTATGTGTCCCCCTTCCCCAAAGGGCAGCTGTGATCCTGTTCGGCTCTACCTCTTTTGTACGTTACGTAAATGGAATCACGTAGTATCACACGTTAGTAGCTGGCTTCTTCTGTTCAAAAATAAGTGTGTGGGATTCTCCCATGTTGCTCTGTGCGTTGGTAGATCACTGGTCTTCAGCCGGGGTTGGGGAGGATTTCATGCTCCCAGGGGACTCTGGGCAATGTCTGGGGACATTTTTGGTTGTCACTCCCCAACTGGGATGCGTCTGGTGGGTCCAAGTCGGGGATGTGGCTCCACGCCCTTATAATGCACAGGATAGCCCTTCCTAGCAGGGAATCGAGTGGCCCAGGATGACCATGGTGCCGAGGTGGGAAACCCTTGTTGGGATCAATTGTTCTCATGGATATGCTTTGATTCCTCTGAAATACCATTTTTAGAGCTTCCTGGATACTCATGCAGGCACAGCCAAGTTAGCCTAAACCAAACTTCAAGTTCAAAGCTTTGATTTGGAGGCAAGTTTATTGACCTCTTGTTTTATCACTGAGGTGAGGGCAGTGAGGGTAGTGTAGGGAGAGGGCGTGGAGACGAGGAGGAAGACGGAAGGGGTCAGAGAAGGGTGGTCCCCTCACTATTTCTTAATCTTGTCTGGTGATGAAGCCAACCCCAGAAGGTCCAAGCAAGCCACCCATGCTTCTTTGGCAAGCAGAGGAAGGAAATGACAGAGGAGGGGGAAAAAAAAACCCTCTCTTATGAACAGAGCCACACCGATGAGCACAGACATAAACAGACAACCACACAAGTCCAAACATATACCCCCCACAGCTCCGAACACACACACACACGCACACACACACACTCACCACCAGGCCCCCACTTGGACAGAGGACAAAAGAAAGACCAATGTTATTCTTAAAGAGATTTCTGTCCAAGTCCGGCTACTTAAAGAAACAGTTAAGATGACTTCAATCATGAAAACCCAGCCAAAAGGCAGGGACCACATCTGTCTTGGTCACCGCTATATCCATATAGTCCTTGGGCCTCAGCTAGGAGCTCAACCTCAGCCTGCCTGCTATTTTGAACCATATTCTTTATGGCAGGGGCTGTCCTGTGCATTGGCGGTGTGGGTCAGCATCTCTAGCCTCTACAAGCTAGATGCACCCCAGTGTTGTGACAACTGAAATCATCTCTAGACATTACCCAGCGCCCCTCGGGGACACTGCCTACAGTCAAGAACGCTGGTCCAGGGCGCCTGGGTGGCTCAGTTGGTTAAGCGACTGCCTTCGGCTCAGGTCATGATCCTGGAGTCCCGGGATCGAGTCCCGCATCGGGCTCCCTGCTCAGCAGGGAGTCTGCTTCTCCCTCTGACCCTCCTCCCTCTCATGCTCTCTGTCTCTCATTCTCTCTCTCTCAAATAAATAAATAAAATCTTTTAAAAAAAAAAAAAAAAAAAAAGTACGCTGGTCCAGCCCAGCGCTGGGCTCACAGAAGTGGTCCCCCACTGAAATCCCGGTTGACTGAACGAGCGAGCTGCTCACATGCTTTCCCGAAAATCAGTGGACCCTCAGGGAGACTCATCTGATTTCTCCTCTTTGGCATCTACCTAGACCAACAGATTAAAACACAGACAGAGCTGGCCCCAGGCTCTCTCCCTATACCGGGGACCCCGGTGTCCGAGGCCCGGGTCTGGGCGAGGTCACGAGGGGTTCTGGGGGGACGGGGGGGCCGACGCTGCCATCGTGACAGCCCTTAAAGAAGTGGCCCCCAGAGACACGCCTACACCACATGTGTCCTGCTGCTTGATGGAGGGACATTAATGCACTTTTCCGGACCCTGATTGGCTTTTAATTGTGTTTGGAACATTGTGCTCCCCACACAGCAGCTGATTTTACTGCCACACTCAGAGCTGTGCTCACCTCTCCCCTTCTCTTTTCTCTGCAGGGTGGGGGTGGGGGTGGTCTGGACCAGAAAGTGCCTCTACAGAGTCTTCCACACCGCAAACGGGGGCTTCCTTTATGCCCTCCACCTCCCGGGGATGCGTGGATCCATGGACAGGCCGGGAAGTGGGATTTCAGACCTACTTAGGCTGTTTGCACATGGAAGACAGGGCTTAAAGGTCCTACATGCATTCAGCAAACACTCTCTGAACGTCAGCGTGCCCAGGCACCGAGCCTGGGAAGATAGAAGACCCGCCCATTTGTCGCCTTCGAGCAGCCACAGAAGGAACCAGAGTGACAACTGCCACACTTAACTTGCCACCAGGCACTGTTTTGTTCCACTTTGCAAATATTCACTCAGTGAATCCTCAAAATAACCCTCCGAGGTGGATCCTTTTATGACGCTCAACTTACAAGCAAGGAAATTGAAGCTTACTTGGGTGGAGTGACCAGGCCAAGATGGTGCAATTCTTAAGTGACAGAGGCGGGACTTGAACTGCAGGAGTAGCTAAGCCGTGCTTCTCGACCAGGGGCAGTCTGGGCCCCTGCAGGACACTGGGCAGTGTCTGGGACATTGCTGCCTGTCACCACCTGGGGACGGGGAGCTAGGGGCATCACAACGTGGTCGTCGTGAACCAAGATCCGGTTCCAAGCTGCAGAGCCACGGCCAACCTGACCACAGATGCTCCCCCACGGCTCCAGATATCACCCAGCTCGTGATCTGTGGGGCTGCAGGACAAAGAAGACCCCCCCAAGAAAAAATGGACTGTCGATCCAGTTCAAAAGTCAAAAGCAGGATCCTCAAGGAGGCAGGACCCTGATGCTACAGAGGGGTCTTCTCTTGGGAAAGGGACCCCAAGTCAAGATGTAGTAGCCACAGGCCACCAAAGAAATACCCCCTGGAAGAATCTAACTCGGGCCAATCTTGGCCAGCCCTGCATCTATCAGACCTGTGGAATAACCAGGCTTTAAGAAGATGTGCCTTTGCCCTCCCTCGATTGGGTTTCATGGGCAGCTTTCTGGAGGCTGGGAATTCTGCACTGCGGAGCCCAGCACCGAATCCATTGTCACCGCGACAAAAGTACTTCCAATGACCCAGCATTTTACAGACTAGAAAGCACCTTGACAACAGGGCAAGATTGAGTGAAAAGCCCAGCCCGGCAGGGCAGAGTCTGAATGTGGCTCCCAAACCAAGAGCCCAGACCAAAATGGGAAGAGTTAAGGGCAGGGTTTGGAGACCCTAAGAAACAGATGAGACACAGGAAGTCAGAGCAAATGGGGTCAGGGAGTGGAGACAATGCCCCGAATCAGCTCTAGCTGTCGGTGAAAATGTTTTAGATGCTGTGACTAGGCCATGGGTTAACTGATCCAAACACCATTCCCAACGTCCTTCTCCCCGCCTGCCTCCTAAAAAGAGAGAAGCTAGAGTAAAGCCATACGGCACAGTCTGGGCCAATAAAATGTATGCAGGGGTCTGTTGGGAGGATTTGCGGGAGAGTTTTGATTTCTTATCAAAGAGAAAGCTCCAGAAGAAAGCCTTCTGGTGCCAGTCTTTTCTCCTTCCAGTCTTAATGCAGACGTGATGCCTGGAGCCAAAGCAGCCATCTTTGAACATGAGGAAGCCAAGCACAAGAATAAAGTGTCAAAATGCTAAGGTGGGGTGACAACAAAGAAAGCTGGGATCCTGATGACCTCATAGGGCAGCTGGATCAATATCACCGGCAGCCCACCTCTGACTACTCATTGTCTGAGGGAAAGGAACTCTTCGTTGTTTAAACTACCGTCGGTCGGGCTTGCTGCTCATACAGTTCTTAGCAGATTCGTTTCTGTCTTGCCCTACAGAGTCATTGACAGGAGTGGATCACCTTTGTCTGATGAGCCACGGGCAAGACACAAATCCCACCTGATAAAGTGTTGGCAATGCATCGACTGAGCTACAGGAGGAGGACTTTATGAACAATGGGAAACAACCTAACTGTCCAACTGCAGGGGATGTATTAGCTAAACCATAGTGCATCCTGATAATGGAATCCCCAACTCTGCCCCCGAGAAATAATGATGTAGAGACAACTTCACTGACGTGGAGAAGCCCATGTTATGTCGTTAAGATTTTTTTTAAAGCAGGTTATCCAACAATGCGGAAAGAGATATCTAGCAAGACGTTCACTAGTAAGAAAATGGGGGTTGCAATTTGGGTTTTGTTGTTACTGTTCTTGTCGCTCATCATTTAAATATTTTACAATGAGTATATATAATTTGTGCTAATGAAAACAGTCATATGCAATATGCAAGGCGATCTTATTTTCGTTTAAAATGCATTTGCTATACCCTGAAGACCGGAAAGATACACAGTAAAATATGAATAGTCAGCCCCATGTGGTGGGATTACAGGTGATTTTCATTTTCTTCTTTTTCCTTATCTGCCTTTTCTACGTTTTTTGATAATGAATATATATGACTTGTTTAATTTTTCAAGTTCTGTTTTTGAAGAGCTGCTCATCTCACTATGTTTGCCAAAGCCTCAAAACCTCCGCTGGGAAATATTTTAATCCAATCAAGATCTTCTTGTCCTGGCAGCAAACTCAGGGGCTGCGTGCTGTGATGTTAGGTATCTGGGAGGATGTGAAATTAGGAGACGGTTGAGTCCCCCATTTCTGGTCATTGTCAACTTTCCGAAGCTGGCAGCCTAAAGAACTCCCTAAACTTCTTAATCCAACCAGTTGGTGTTGCCTTTAAACCCCAAAGCAAAAGCGAGGGTGATAAGAGGGAAATCCCACCTTCTGATACCAGAGATAAGAAATTCTCCTTCCCTTCTCCTTGCAGATAAATCATGCTGACCCACCCTCCATGGAACCTCTTGGAAGAAGAGCCATAAAAATATGGCAGACCAAAGCATTTGCAGAAGGACGATGGAATGACGTAAGGACAGAAAAATATACGATCAATTTAGCAGAGGTGGCTGTCAGTTTGGGGGCCCTCCAGAGTTCAAGCATGCCCATAAAAGAACTCAACAACCCAATGACTCCCCTGGGAGAAAGAGATCTCCCTCCAAATCCAGCCTGTCACCTAACATCGGTGAGCAGAAATGCCCCAGGGAAGCAGCAATTGGTTTATCTGCGTCTGAAGGAGCCTGGGATGGAAGGAGAAAGGCCAGGAGTGGACAGAGGGGCCTTCTCCAATGATTTAGGACTCCGGATCTTCCAAAACAAAGTCTCTCTGGTGCCCCAGGGGTCCTGGAAAAGTCAGCCTAGAGAGGGACAACCATGGAAAACAAAACTCCCTGGGCTTGGGGTGGGGGCAGGGTGGGGGGGGATGTCGGGGGGTCCAGTTGCTGCTGTCTAGTAGAACTAACACACAGGCCCCGAACATGCATGACCTCTGGTTCACATCAGCACTGCTGATCAAAAGGAAGCAACTCACCCCGCCCTGCCCAGGCCTCCCCATCCAGGGAGGATTCAAAGCTACTAGCTTCGTGGCTGGTGTGGCTTCCATTAACCCAGAGGTTGGCGCTGCGGACTTCTCGAAAAGTTGCATATCAAACGCAATGAATCACAAGAAACCAATAGCTCGGGCCAGCCCAGTGACCTTTAAAGCAAGATAATATTACTCAAAACGAACATAGTTGTGGGACCATGAAGACAAACAGTATTGGTTCAAGCGCCCTCCCATCCCAACTGCAGAAAACAGTCTACGCAATCTTGGGAGGTCAGCTCTCCCCACCCCTTCCCCTGCTTCCTCCAGCTTCGACCTGCCGGGCCAAGCACAGATCTTCCATTCTCTCCTAGAGAAACAGCAAGGATGATGCCACACTGGGGGTGGGGACCGCAACTGCTTAGGAGAACATCGTCCGTAATGAGTTCCTCATATGCCCAAGTATTTACAGCATCAAGACCAAGGAAATGTTCATCTTGGTTTCCTGCGCACTGCTACGGGGACAAATAACCATCCACACGCCCTTCCCCAGCACCCACCTTGGTTCTGAAATATAATAGACTGAGGTGATTTGGGGACCCCTTGCCTGCCCTGCACTGAGCAGCCGCTGGGGGACTCCAAAAGAGCGTGTGCGTGTGCGCATGCGCGTGCGGACACACAGGCACATGCATCCCCTTCGTTTTCTGTAATATTCGGCTTCTGCATTGTCCGAAGTTTTGCATGGAAATAGATACAGGGTATTTTGAGATCAAGATGGAATCCTCACTTCAAGAGATCAGATCGGTTTCAGGCAGTGCCTGGGTTCAGCGAGAGGCCAGTCTAGCCAAAAACGTAAACCAATTCCAGCCAGGGCTAGGTGAATACTCACCAGACAGACGTATTGGCCCCTCGTAGACTTGGCTCGAACGCACACACCGGGGCATGCACCTCGCACGCACACACACACACACACACAAACGCGTGTGCGTGTGTGCACGCTCGCATGCATACACTCATTTTGTTCTTAGCTGTCATAAAACTTAAGACACTTATATGGGGGTGAAAGGTCAGAAGGGGGGGAGACATTATTTTCTGTTATTAATTACACCTTATCCATTCGACATGTGCTGCACTCGTCTTAGATAAAGTTACAGTTCTATTTTATTAGGAAGCCTCCGGGATCGTGTAAAGCGGGATTTTGGATTGAGACAAAGGAAATCGCAGGAGGGGGAGGGGGCTCATTTGTTCTCCTGCTCAGAAGCCGAGCCAGTCTCCTTCTAGGGCCACTTCCAGGACTAAATCCGCACATTCTTGGAATAGCTCATTCTGCAAACGCTAAATGAACCTGGTCCCCAAATCAGCTCAGCCCTGAGCAGGGCTGTGGGTTTCCTGAAAGAAAGGGGAAGGAGGCGAAGGGGAGAGGGAGGGTGGGGTCAACATGCCTGCCAGGCTGCCCCTGGGTTCAAAGACAGAGGTGAGGCCAGCCAAAGTGGTGGTTGGGGGAAGGCGGGGGATACCTGAAAGTTCAAGTCCACATCCGGGTCACCCTTGCCTTCCCTGCAACTGAGCAGCTGCTGGGGGGAATCCTTCATTCGCGTGGGCACGGGGTGGGGATGCAGTGCTGGGTGGTTAGGCAGATGGAGGACCTCGGGGCAGGACAGGAGGACCCTTGAGCCCCTTCACCCTTGGCCCGAGTGCAAGAGAAAACTGAGTAATCCGCCATGGGAAAGAAGGAAGCAGGACTCCATGGAAGGACAAAATGACCAGGTAAGAAGGAGGCTGCCTCGCTCCCAGGATGAGATGAGGGGAAATGCAGGAAAAGACCCAGCAGGACAAAGCCTGGATTTAAATCTCGGCTCCAACTGTTTCCTGGACAAGCCTCATTTTCTCCTATGTGGAAACTAGGAGAGTCACATCAACAGTGGCCCAGACAACACCGTGGCCACTGAGAGCAGTGATTACGTGAAAACGGCTGGGACAATCATCAGGAGAGCGCGTCCTTCTGTAACGCTGGAAGATAACATAATGGGAAGCACACTAGAGCCATAAATCACAGTGCAGATATAATTTATTGATATTAATATGATCTGCCCTGTCCTTCCCCGGCCCCCCCAGGCTGCCCGCGGAGTCTGTGCTCTGTCATCGTGCACTTGAAGACAGGGTGTTTTGTCCCTTCTCTCTTCTCATTTCTAATCACAATGTTCTAATTCTCCAGCTGAGGTTGAATTCAATTCTCGGCCGGAGCTAGATGCCATATATTACCCCCTGTCCGGGACAGCAATCTGCTTTCTGTCTTCTAGACACTGTAGGGCCTCCATGGGCCTGGGGTTACGATGCACCAGGCGCTGGGCTCTCCGAGCTTTGGCACTGGGGATCACACTTAGGGCCCTCCGAGGTGTTCCTATCATCCCCATTTCACGTACGAGAAGACTAGGTGTCAAGGACTATGCAGCCTGATTTCATCCCAAGGGTGCCTCTCCACACCGGCATGTTCTGCCTCCCGAGCACTGAGCATCATTCCATGGGGTCTCCGGACAGCTCTGTCAGGCAGCACCCCTCCGCAGGTGTTGCTGTAAGGTTCAAGAGCTGGGGGGCCCTGGAGGAGCATGCCCTGCCGTCTGGAGTTCAGTTAAGCACTGGCCAACCCTCTCAATGCTGATTTCAACCCACACGCGAGAGGTAGAAGAGGAGAAGGAGGAGGGAGAGAGGGAGGAGGCGGCCTGCCGGTTGGAGTATCTCTATCTGCCCATCAGAATGTTTCCTGGGGGTTTGGCCAGGAATTCAGGCCTGCAGGGCCCCACTGGGAGTCCTGCCAATGAAGCCAGGACCCTGGTTCCCTTTGATCCTCTCCACGGACCAGCCCTCCCCTGATGCAATCCAGCCTCCAGCCCGATGCCTCATTGGTGATAGCCTGGCAGTGTCCCTGAGGGTGCCGGGCCGGGCTTGCGGGGACTTTGAAGGCCTGGTGACGCTGGTAGGGAATTCTGTGTTCTGGGGGAGAAACAAAAGTCAGTATCCTTATGTCTCAAGCATGGGATCTGCCCACTCGCTCCCCATTTCTTGCTCTGGTCGTCTTGCTCCCCCTGAGACCCTGTCTTTGTGTTTCGGTTTCTCTTTGCACACGTGGTATGGTGTGTCTGACCCTCGCGGGCTCCCGCCCTCTCTGTTTCTGACTCTTTCCCTCCTTTCCCTGTCCCTCCCTTTCTCCCCTGCTGTCCCTTCCGTGCTGTCCCAGACTCTTAACCTCTGGCTTCTTCCCCTCCTCTCTGTCCATCTCCCTGTAGCTCTCTGTCCCCTCTCTCTCTCTCTCTCTCTGCCTGACTCCCTGTTTCTCTCCTTCCTTCCTTTCTCTCTCCCCTTCTGTCTCTCTGGGGCTCCTTCCACCCCACCTCTGCCTCTCTTTCTGCCCCTATGGGCTGCCCAGCCACTTCTCTATCCCCCAGGGCACCAGGAGAGCCCAGTCCCTCCACAGATCAGCTCAGAAGGGGTGGCGGTAGCAGCCATGGATACGTGGCCTGGGGTAGTGACGTTGACCCCAACCCAGAGCCCACCCGAGGCCCGCAGGTTTGGGTGACCTTGTCCAAAGCCTCAGCCACCTTCTCTCCATCACTAGGAACGTCTGGGCTCGCAGAGGACCAAGGTCATTCCCAGTATCTGAACACACCGCTTGATGGGGATTCTGGGGAGGTTTGATACATGGGCATGAGCAGCCTCCACTGTCCCTGAGAACCTTCCAGACGTGCTAATCAACTTCCAACTCACTATTCCAACATTGCTGGGGGCTGCCGAGCCCATGCTTGCAAACTGGCTCTAAATGATCCTGTTTCCACCGGTCATCACAGCCCAAAATGTTTCTTTGGCTAAACCTTGGAGCCCATCTACATTTTGAAACTTTATGAACCACACGTATCCACACATATGGAGGACCCAGGTCTCCCCACCACACAGCGCCACCACCCCCTATCACACACACATTTATCTATCTATTAAAATTCGACCAAGAACCCATTGGGACATTCCCCTAACTTTTCTTTGAGTTATTTCTCAATAGGCCAGTGAATCTTATTTAACCTATTATTATAAACCAAAAAACTGAGATTCAAAGCAACACAGTGACTTGTCCAAGGTCACACAGACAGTACCATGGGCGCCCTGCTGAGCATCCTTTTCACCTTTTAGGAAAGACAGAGTAGCAAAGTTGCCTGAATTTTGATTTTTTTTTTTTTTTGTGATCAGATCCCCGTTTTCACTGATTTGCATTAAAACTGGGTTTTGTTTCCATGCCAAGCATAGTCAGTCATTCCTGCTTCCAGAACCCATACCAGCGCAGAAACTGAATTTCTCTTCTCTAGAAAATTGCTTTTTTTTTTTGGCTTGGAAGTACTGTTTTCTCCTCCATTTAGGGGCAGGAGGCATTCCGGATATTTAGCTTTTGGAAGGCAAATTTGGCATCCGGGATTGTTTTCTGCCTTGTTAAACTTTTCAGAAACTGTATCACTTTTAAACAGCCTAGGGGGCTCTCCCCCTGCCCCCCCAAGCCCCTCTCCAAAGGACCCTCTCTCTGAGCCCACACGTTCCCTCATCCCATCTGTCAGAGGCTGAAGCCAAAACACGTCCCAGGAAAAGCCAGAGAGGAAGAGGCGAGGCAGGGAGAGAGATGTCTAATCATCACAAAACCTTTGAAAAGTATCTTGAGCAAATCGAGTTTGTCTAAAACGCATCCAGCATTTAACATTTAATAGGAGCTCATCAACTTAATGCACCACATGCGCTGGGTAAATGGATCCTTCCCCTTTAAGGGCCTGTTGACGTTAGGTGAAGGAGAAAAACAGTTGTTATGATTCAGAATCTCAGGATGAACCCAATTAATCAATGCTGAGATGATTTGAATCATGTGGCAAATGCTTGGTCACCTCTCTGATATCCTATCCCCATCCCTCGGAAGACGCAGACATGATTGATGTCACCTGTGACCACCGCGTCTCCAGGCGAGACCCCCCCAAACCCCGCAGACAGAGAAACAAATTAGATCCAAAGGCCCGGGATCAGTTTCAGAGGGGACAGGCCCCCGGCGGGGGAGGGGGCGGTCTCAGGGGTGCCTGGCCTGGGCTGTCTGTCACAGGCCAGGCAGAAGAGAGAGGCCAGACCATATGGAGGCTGGGAGAGAAGGAGTGCCCAAGGATGGGGTGGCTAGGGCCTCCGCCTGAGCCTCAAGGCTCTCGGCTGGCGGGGCCCTGAGCACGCAGGCATCTTGGAGGGCTTTTTTTTTTTTTTTTTTTTTAGTGTAAAAATAATTGCTCAAGCTTCCCCTGCCTCATAGGGTTACAGTCAGGCGTGTCTGCCCTGGACCTTGGCTGGGAGGAAATGGATTGGGGAGGGAGAGGGTGGGAGAGAGTGTTAATCAGAGTCATTTTGATTGCTTTCAATGTCCTGCCTGTTACACACACACATACACACACACACACACACACACACTGCCTTTTCTCTGGCAGCCTCTGTGGCTGCCCACCCTGATATCTACCTCCTGTCCCCCCAGCTCCATACTACCACGGTCACCAACACCTTTTTCTATCAGCCTCCCCGCCGTCTTCCTCGTCCCGCACGAGAGAATGGAAGGTGGGGTAGGAGTCTCTCCTGCGTGCCCGTGATGTCTTGGCTTCCAAGAACAGACCCTCGGCACCCACCTGTCCACACACACCCTCGTACACACAGTTTTTACCCTATTCCCAATAGCTTCGGAACTTATCAACCACACAGTGGGTCCCCGCCCGCTGTCTCCTTCCTCCTTCCCCTATCTCCTTACACATTCTTTTGGTCTTTCCCTCTCTTTTGTGTCTTTTATCTCCCCTTTCCTCTCCTGCCGCCCTTCTTTCATTCATTCATTCAACCCGCACTTCCAGAGTGCCATAGACACCTCCTCCCAGGGCCTTCCAGGAAAGACCAGATAAGGTCCCCACACTCCGAGTTTCCGGGAAAGAGAAGCAGAATGAGAAAGCGAGCATTTCCCATTTCCTCACGTTTCTCACCCACATCCAAGTCTGTGATGCCACTGAATTATCCTTGCCTTGCATCCTGTCTTGCAACCCCCTCCCTCAGAGCCTTTGCTGACACCAGGCTTCCACCGGGACCACGGACCAGAATCCTGGCGGCTAATCTACTTTTCCATCTCTCTGGGCCCTGGGATGCCTCCCCAGGATGTCTTCCCGAACCAGCCAGATATCCCCAAGCTCCTCCTGCTCCGAAGTCACTGGAAATACAAGACTGCCAGAACGGTGGGGACTTTGTGCCCGCTGTCTCCCCTGCCCCCAGCCCGGCGCCCAGCACACAGTAGGTGCTCTCAGCATCTGTGGGATAATCAAATGAAGAACGCTGCACTAACTGACCCTCATCACTCTATGGTGTGCTCATTTGAAAAGATAATAACACCTTGCCTCCTTCCAGAAAGGTTTTCAGATTGTTTACAATGCAGATTGTTGGGTCCCCAAGAGGCGGTTTCAGTAGGGCAGGGGCATGGCCCTGGAATCTGCATTTTAACAACACTCCCAGGAGACTCTGATGCAGGCACTCCTCAGGCTCCTCTTTAAGAAGTTCTACCGTGGACAATGGGGAGCCATGGAAGGTGGCGGAGCAAGAGCATGACTTTATCAGTATGGGATTTAAATAGGGCTCTAGTCTGGAAGATGAAGTGGTAGAACTTGGAGGGGGGAGGGCAGGGGGAGTGACGGGAGAGATGCACTGGGAGACAGCATGAGGGTAGAAGTTCCAGAACTCTCTTGTGAGCTTCGAGGCAGAATCTTCTCAGAAAGGGTTCTAGGGGACTTAGAGTGTGTTTATTTGGGGTATTTCAGGGAGGTTTTTTGGGCTTCACCACTTCATGGGAGGAGGAGCCCACATTAAGAACATTAAGAAATTGGCAGATCACAAGGTTGGAATGTGCGTGGGGAAGGAAAGAAAGGAAAGGTATCCCCCCTTTCCTTCTTTTATTCCCTCCCCTCTCCACTTCCAAAAGCCCCTTAGCGGGCCCCCAAACCTCTAATTCCAGCGGCACTCCCCACCCCAACCTGCAGGGTCTGGAGGGACCAGACTCCCGGCTTCTACCCTCCCAGGGTGCTCGCAACAGCATCTGGCCACGGACCCTGGGCTCTGGCCGGCAGCATCTGTTTGCAATGTTTGACTCAGTAGTTTTATTTCTGCTCAGCGGTATAATATAAACTATCTTGTTACACGGCAGGCAGGCTGGGCACAGAGCCGGGCCGCTCTGCAATCCTGCAGCAGGACCAAAGCAGAGCTTAAATGAGCTGGTGGGCTCGGGCAAGGCCCTTTCTGAAGTCAGGAAATGGCCGCTTTTCTGGAAAGTTCTACGCCGACCACAACCCCCATGCGTGTGCACACAGGCGTGTGTATGCGCACGCACACACACAGACACACACGTCCCACATCCCATGTCTCGTCCCTTTCTGGAGGCTGTACAGATAGATGAGAACTATTTGCTACAAGGCTGGATGTTGGATAAGAGCTCAACTTCTGGAGTCGGTCTGCCTGGGTGTCAATTCTTGTCATACGATTTTGGGCCAATGCCTTCACCTCCCCCGGTCTCAGTTTCTTCATCTGTACAATGGGATCCACAGTCCTTTCCCGCCCCCATGTTCCAGGGCTGTTCTGAGCCTTCCATGAGGCGACCTCTGCAAAGTGCTTAGTGCAGCACCCTGTGTGTGGTGCGCACTCCATACACACTAGCTGTTATTACAATCATTGGGATGTTTGAAGCAAAATGAAAAGAACGACCAGCTAGTATTAGGGGCGGCAACTGGGATCGTCATTACGCTCAGCCCAGATTGAAGGAAATGTGCATCCTCCCCAGATGCAGGGGCAAACACGAAAGGAAACTGAACCCCTCTCCCCCCTCCTCACAGTTCCCGTTTGCAGTAGACGATGGGGTCCCCCAACTTGGGGTAGGAGATAGGCCGGCTCCTATGTCTGACTTCCCAAAGAAGCAGATATGGGGGAGACATTCTGAGACTTGATGGGGGGTCAGGACCCCCGGCCTTCTGATTTCTCATATCAGTGGTTGAGGTTGAAGGGCAGAGTCTAAACTCTGAGACCTGACTTGGGCCAAGCTCACCTGCACTAAGATGGGTGCTCTTGGCTCTGACCACGGCGAGGTGCTGGACATCTCTACCACGCCATAGACCCTGAATTTAGACGTTCCCAAGGTCAGAGGGGCAGTCCCTGTGCGCTGGACCCTGAGGGACAGTCCCAGCGCCCCTTCCCCAGCATCCTCCCTCTGGTTCGCCCTGTCTGCAGGGCGCCCTGGCAGCCCCGCCTCTAGGGGGCGCCCGAGAGAGGCACCTTCACTTTTTTTCTTTCCATATTGAATACCCAGCCCAGCACTCCGAGTATGGTAGGTGCTCAACAAATGTTGAATGCGTGTGTAACCACACGTGTGTGCTACGGTGAGTGAAGCATGTATGTGTGTCTGGTGGGCTTGCATGAGGGTGTGTGTGCACAGTGTGGGGAGGTTGTGTGACTCTGTGCACACACACATATGTGCACACCGTGCACATCTCTGCAGCTGGACGGGGATGCTCTGGGTGCCCAATGCGTGGCTGGTGGGAGCTCTGCCCAGCTGCAGACAGCCTGGCCCGTGCACACCCAGGGGACACCCAGGGCGGACAGAGTGAAATTTGAAAATTGAAGACGGGGTGTGCTGGCATTGGGAGGTCATTAAAAACCACTTATAAAAACCCCTTTATCTGGAAAGGAGACCAGGCCCACTACAAATTGTAGCCAAAAACCCTTACCCTGGGGGTTGGGGGCCAGAGGTCTCCCGACCCAGGACCAATTGGGCTGGGACAGTCAGGGACCCACGTGTCAGATAACCTCAGATCCCAGCCCTGAAGTGAATTTACATTGATTTGGTTTTCTGTCCACTGTCCCATCATCTGGTTCTCTGTGTTAAGCACTCTTGCTCCTTTCCTCTCTGTGTCCCTCCCTCTCTGTCCGTCTCTCTCCTGCTGCCTTCTCTGTCTCCCTGGGTCTGCCTATCTCCCTGTCTCTCCTTCTCTGTGGCCTTCTGTCTCTACTTTCTATCTCCCCGTGTCTCCCCGTGTGCCTCCTTCGCCTTCTGTCTCTCTGTTTCTCCCTCCAACTGCCCACCTCCAAACCTGCCTCCATCTCTCCTTTCTGTGTGTTTTTCTCTCTCTCCATCTTGCACTGTCTATCCCCGACCTCTGTCTGGGTCTCCTCTGTGTGCCTTGGTCTCCCTCCCCACCCGCTGTGTGTCCTGGCAGCCCGCCCCAACCTCGGGGCCTGGGGATCGTCACTCAGCAGCCCTGCCTGATCCAGCGCCGGCCCCTTTGTTCACAGCTCCCTCCCCTGCACTGCCCACCCTCCAGGCCTTGCTTTCTCTTCCTCCTTCCCAGGCCCAAAAGCTAGGCAAGGCTCTCCAGCCCAGAATGTGGAAAAATGTGCACCCGCCTCGGGTGTGTGGGCACAGGGCGGCTGAGGATGAGCATCAGAGCTGGACCACCCACACAACCCCTGGGACCATTAGGGAGACACCCCCCACCACCATTTCCACCACCCCACAATCCCTGGCCCCGCTGCTCAAAGTTCTGCTGGGCAGCCCGCAGTGTGGGTGAGGTCAAGTTCAAGGCCATGGGAGGCCTGACCCAAGTGGCCTTGGCCAAGTGAGTGCCCCTCTCTGGCTCTGTAAAATAATGCTCAGGGCCCCATCCAGCTGTAAGTGAAGGGACAATGGTTTATCCATGCTGTCTGCCCCCTACCTCCAGCCAGTGCCCAGCCCCCAGGGTAGGTGATGCACTGACTGAAATCCACAGTAGGTCTCCCAAGAGGCTCTTCCCCACTAGGCCTTCAGGCCGCCTCCATCTGCTGCCTTGGGCACCAGCCCCCTTTACCCATCCTTTACCCACCCTCTCCCCTTTCCTGGAGCAGATAAGGAAAACCTGAAATTTCTATAGTGAAAAGTTCTGGTCCCCCCTGTGGAGTTACTAGGAATAGAAATATCTCAATAAATCAGCCCCAAAACATTCATCAGCACATTTCTGGAGCACAGATGATACCAGTCATTGCAGCACAACAATCTGCTTCCTGGGACTCTGGCTTTGGGCATCTGTGATCACGTCAAGGATGGTCCAGCTCTGGGCCAGACTTAGGTCAGGGAGATGCAGTATTGTAACGTGCTTATATAGTAGGTGCTAGAAAAGGCATAGTCCTTAAATTGCAGCAGTAATAATAACAATGAAGAAGAAGGAGGAGGAGGAGGATGGGTTGAGTAGGGGTGCACCATGTCTATATGGGTCTCAAATCAGTACTCGCATAGGCTGCTCTGGGTGAATATTTATGCAGGCATTAGCAGGCAATCTCCCAGGCCAAGCCTAATTCCTCCAGCCAAGCCCCTCACCCTTCACCCTCCAGCCCCCTACCTTGGGCTCAATGGCCCTGTGAAAAGGAGGCCTCAGAAGAATCCCAGTGGGCTGGTATCAAGAGGCCTTTGGGGCTCCCGCTAAAGAAAGAGCATCTCTTCAGCAATCCAGTGAGCCTCCCACTCCCACTCACCCTCCAGAAGTCTCAGGACCTTGATTTCATAGACCCTCGGGTTTGGGGACTGGTCCTGCTTGGCCCTGAATCTGCTTTTTGGCCTATGGCCTCATGAGCTTCTCAGAACATTAGGATCACCAAGGGTCTTAGTAATTAAATACTCTAACCCCCCGTACCACCATGATTTTGCAGTTGGAGAAACTGAGGCCCAGAGAGGTGACTGACTGGTACAAAGTCACACACTAATTTGAGTACAGAAGGAAAACCAAGGTCTGGCTCAGGCCCCTCCCTTGCTTCCTTCCTCAGAGCTGCAGCAAGGACCCTGGCCCAGGAGGGAGATGGTGAGGGACAGACCATTTGGGCTCTACTTTTGTTTCCCCTCCTGACTTGATGTGGGATTTCAAGCCATGCTTGAAATCCTCAGCCGCCCTGTGCCCACACACCCGAGGCGGCCTCAGTCTCCCCATTTGGAGGGTAGCCAGAATGACTGTCCCAAGATCCACTCACTCTATTTTGCAGCCGGTGTCAGAGGCAATCAGAAGTGACTGCCATCAAATGTGCCAAACTTACAGGAAGTGAGCTCCCACTGAGAGCCTCCTCCCTACTACAGTTCTGGACCCACGACTTTACTGGCTCTGTGACTCTGAACACATGACTTAACCTCTCTGTGTTCTTTAAAGGGACTAACTGAATGTCCCCACCTACAGGGCTATTAACATACAAAAAGAACCTTGCATCAGGCATAGCATAGTAGTTGTTCAATAAATGATGGTGCCTATTATTATTTTTATTCTTACTCGGGATACTTGATCTGTTTCTCCCATCTGCAATTTCAAGACCTCCTTCCCAGATCTGCCCCCAGTTCGCTCCACAACCAGCTCAGCCCTTGGACTAAGAGGAGGTAGGGTCCATCGTCCATCGGGAGACGGAGGGTGGACAGCCCTTAGCTTGCAGACTGGTACCCCTGGCTAGCTGCCCAGAGTCAAGGCTATGCACCCCAGGGGTGGCCGCCTTTGAAGCCACAGACTTACTTAACTCCTTGCACCACCCCCCAGCTTCCTGTTTGTCCCCAGAGTGACCTTGGGGAAGAAAACACAGCCCAGGGTTAATAAGCCTGGGATTTCTTTCACATGACTCAGGATAACGGTGGGAAAAGCTCTCCAAGGGCATGAATAGTGGTGGTTAGGAGTGCCTGCGCCTGGGTTCAAACCCTGACTCCAGGAGCGCCAGGGCGGCTCAGTCCGTTAAGCGTGGACTCTTGATCTCCTCTCGGGTCTCCATCTCAGGGTTGTGAGTTCAATCCCCGTGTCGGGCTCCATGCTGGGCGTGGAGCCTACTTAAAAAAATAAAATAATAAAAATCCTGACTCCAGCTCTTCCTTGCTGTGTGACTTTGGGCAGGAGACAACTTCTCTGTGCCTCCATTTTCCTATCTGCCATGTGGAAAGTACATAATCATAAAAGCATTATGAAAAACATTTGTGAAAGATGCATGAGTAGAAGAAGGCTTAGAACAGTGGCTGACACATAATAGCTGCTTATCAAAGGGCCATTGTTATGCGTATTTAATAATGTTATATTAAGTCATCACTAATAATTATTGTTTTTTAAAAAAAGGTTTGCTCAAAATTGGAATTGAATTCCAACAGGGTAGCTGAGAAACTGACCTCATGGCTCAGCCTCAGTTTCCCTCATTTGAAAAATGGCCATAACTCCTCCTAGCTGGGAAACTGGCTGAAAACTGAATGAGGAATTCCATGGAAAGAGCAGTACTGGACACTTACGAAGCTCACTTCAGCTGAGCCCCAATCCTTTCGCGTCTCCACTACCTTCCTCGGGAGACTTTCAACACGGATTAGGGACTGCGCACACGCACGCGTCCCCTTCCCCCAATTCGCCCTCCAAAAGGGTCTGAAGGCGCCCGATGAAAAGCTCCGATCCGCCGGAACAGCCTCCGCCTCCCCTCGCGGGTGTAGACCGAGATTCGCGGGGACAGGAGGGAGGAAGAATGTTTGCGCAGCCTTCAAACAACTTGGCAGGCCACAAGAGGGAAACGGCCGCTCCGGGGAGAGTTCAAATTGAAATTACACGGAGTGGAAAACGTGCAGATCAGCTCTGAAGCTCATAAAAAAAAAAAAAAAAAGCGAGGTGACTGAGAAGAACAAACACGCCTCCAGAAGGAAAATGGAAAAGTTCATAAAACGCGCTCTTCAAAGCCTGGCCGGGTGCGGGGGAGGGGCCGCGCAGTGGCCTCGGGACAAGGCCGTGGCCCCCTGGGCCGTTCCCATCCCCGGTCTGAAAGGGAGAAACTGGCCCGGCCTCCCATCTCCTCCGCCCCCGCTCCGATGTGCTCCCACGCGGGGAACCGGAGGGGTGTGGAGAATGGTGCGAGCGCCAACAGAAGCAGGGCCTGGGGTCTGGGGGGACCCCACCCAGCTGAATGTCCCAGGCGGGGAGCTAGTGAAAGCTGAGTCCTGAAAAGTAGGCAGGGGCTAGATCACTGGCTCCTAAGGCTCCTCCAGCCTGCGCTGGAGGTCGGGCATGGTTTGCGTTTTACTCAAAGAACACTTGGAAAGCCTGTGGAACCTCCCAGAGGGGTATCGAGCTCTCCTGCCGCCCATGCTCCCGACATCAGATTGCTTCCACTTGCGAGAAGGCCGCGGTTGCCCCAGCCGCATGCGGTGCGCGGTGAGCTCTGCGCTCCGGTGCTCCGCACGCCCTGCGCCCCGCGAGGTCCGCGCGGACCAGCCCTGCTCCCCGGTGAGCCCCCAAGTTCAGCCCCTACGCGGTTCATTAGCGTTACAGACACTCGATCACGGCCGGACGCTTTGCAGAAAAGCCCGGGCGTGAACCTCACGCCCCGCTCGCACTACCCCATGTCACCCCAAGTGGAGTATTCTCATAAAAGATGCGCGGCGCCAGCTCCCGAATCCCCAGCAGTCGCGGGCCGACGTGCGCCCCCGCCTACTTCTCTCGCTCCGGCTTCGTCGTCCGCGCGCGGGAGGAACTTTCTGCGGGCTACTGACCTGAGCAGCGCTGGAAATTGGTCCTGAGGCGGGACTCTGTAGCTTCCACGGAGCTTCTGCCAACCTCCAGCCTCATTCGAGCCGCAGTGATCCCGCCAGGTCGGGGAAATTGAGGTTCGCAAAAGTTAGGGTGCCCCCAAAGCCGGCCGCCTGGAAGAGACGACGTTGGCCAGAACTCAGGGTTTCCGGGTTTCGGATCGGAGTGGGCACGTCCTGAGGCGCCTCTCTGACCTCCTCGAATTGGGTCGTGCCCAGTCGTCCATCCTGCAGAGAAATGCGGCCTCTGACCCAGGAGGCTCTATGGCGAGAGGGCTGCTGATTCCCCTCATCCTCATCCTCACCCGGCTGGGGCCAATTTCTCCCACCCACACTCCACTCCCCCTCCATTCCTTCCAACCCCCACTGAGCTGCTTAGAATTTCTTGCCCCAAACCTCGCAACTAACAAGGAAAGTCAAACCTCACTCCAAAGCCTGCGCCTATATCCATAGTATCACAGGTTCTGAACCTTAGCGAGCATTACAGTCACCTGGAGGGCCTGCTAGACCCAGATTGCCGGGCCCCACCCCCAAAGCTCCGGATTCAGGAGATCTGCGGTGCGGCCGGAGAATTTGCATTTCTAACAGGTTCCCGGGGCGGGCGATGCTGGTGCTGCTGAGCCCGGAATACGCTTTGAGAACCAGCTCTCTACCTGCGGGGTTGATGCTCAGCTCCTCCGTTCCTAATGTCTGCGTAGTTTGCCTACGCCCAGACTAAAAGTCCCCTCCATGTGAGGACGTCAGGCTTCTCTGTGTATCCCCAGTTCCTACCGCAAGGCTCTGCAGGCAGTATGTGCCTCCTGAATACTTGGGCTTAATCATGAATGCTACATAATGTCACCCATTACAGATGCTGAGTGTGTGCCTGGCACTCTTCTGGGCGCATTAGAAGTAGCAGTTTAATACCAACCACGGACAAATGCCAGAACAGAGCCTCAGAATGGGGATGCCAGGCACCGAGAAAGTGAGAAAGCCTCCGTGTGGAAGCAAGGTGCTGCCCAGTGCTTAGCAACCACTGTCTTCTCCACTAACCTGGGGCTAAGCCTCTTTTTTTTTTTTTTTTAAAGATTTCATTTATTTATTTGAGAGAGAGAGCACATGAGAGGGGGGGAGGGTCAGAGGGAGAAGCAGACTCCCTGCTGAGCAGGGAGCCCAATGCGGGACTCCATCCCGGGACTCCAGGATCATGACCTGAGCCCAAGGCAGTCGCTTAACCAACTGAGCCACCCAGGTGCCCCTGGGGCTAAGCCTCTTAAAGGGACAGTCCGGGAAGGCTGGGCTCTCTAGGCAGGCAAGAGTAGAAAAGGGAAGACCTGAACCGAGGTTCCCTACACCCTAGAATATGTGCCCCTAGCACCCACCTTGCACCTGCTTGGGCCAGCCCATCTGTGCATCCAGAGGCTGGAAGGGACCCAGCACGCCCAGAGCCACACCTTCTGTGCCAGAGTTGCCCATAACCTTTCTGAAAGTTCCAGAACCCTCTACCAAGTGCTTAGGGCGTTCAGATACCAGAGGATTCCACGGTTTAGGTTAAGACGTATACCTATCCAGTCAGCGGGGGTGCGGTGGAGGATCTTCCGGGTGAGGCATAGCGTCACCTGGAAACCATCACCCAGGTAACACAGGGTGAGGAGAAGAGGGTCCCCTGGAGAGCTGAGGGCACCCCCCTCTTACAACCTCCAGGTGGGGCCCCCTCCCCCTCTAGTGGTGGGGCCAAGCTTCTGTGTTCAAACTGTATTGCGTCCCTGAGTTCTGCACACAGCTCAGCGTTCCTGGGCCACGTCGTAAAAAAAATTTACAAGACTATGTTAAACTGGCAGTAAAAACAATTAACTTTAATGGTACCTCGGGTGGGTGGCTGGGTGGGTCAGAGGGAGGGCCCGAGCTTCCTCCTCTCCTGACCGGGAAGCCAGGTAAGAGAGGGGACCTGCTGTCAGGCAGGCCCGTGGGTTCAGAGGTTCAAGGTTAAATCTAGAAGAGGGCGGGGCACAGGGACCACAGGGGAAGAGTTCAAGTCCCTCTTGACGGTCACCAGCTGAGTGACCCTGAAGAAGCCTCTTAACCACTCTGGGACTCACTATTCTCATCTATGAAATGGGAAAGTATAAAAAATCTATTAAAATGGGAATTTGTAAAACAAAACAAAAAAAACAAAACTTCTTCTCAGGGTTGTAAGAATTGCAAATGAGAGTTATTTTGTAAGTACCTCCCACTAGGCCTGATTGGTAAGTGGGTAGGTAGGTGGCTAGTAGACAGATAGACACATTTATTAAGCATGTTTGTTTAATAAATGATGAATGTCTCCCCAGGTGTAAAGTGAAGGGGAAACACCAGGCTCTTGCAGAGGCTGGAGCCGCCTTGTTCAGAACCCTGATGTGGCCCCCATCGCTTACAGGTAGGTTTCCTGCTGAAATTGACCTCCTTGTCCAGTCAGTGACCCTGGCAGCGAACCCATGCTCAGGCAGCCTGGAGCCCCAGGCTTAGAAACTGACCTGGATTTCTGGAGAACTGGCAAGGAAATGAGAGTGGCCAGGGGGTGGGGCAGGGCTTCTGCTCCCACGTGACCTGGCCCAGTGCAGGAAGCCCTAGTTCTACAGATCCCCTTGACCTGGAGACGATTAACCATCCATTTCAGGGAAACCTCTGTCTGTGTGTGGCCCTCTCAGCCAACCAGGACTGGGGAGAGGTGCCCCTGCCTGGGCATTGCCCATAGGAGGAAAGCACCCATTGACCTGTTTCTCTGCCTTGGACAGTCGGTGGAGAAACAGGTAGGAGGGAAATGTCCTCACCGCTCCATCCTCCTCTCCCAGTTCTGCATTCCGCAGGGGAGGCTGGCCCTGCCTAAGGCTTGCACGCCTTGCTAGGACCGCTTCGGGCAGCCCTCTGTGAGGCCTCTGGCTCTGCCCCTCTCTGGGCCAGCCAGCTGGATGCACATTACCAGACACCCTGGGCCCTGGAAGGGAACCACTGGTAATGGGCTCAAGGAATCCAGCCCACATTGGGGCATGCACCCCACCATTCCTTTCTGGATAACAACATCATTTCAGAGCCCATTTCTCACCCTCACGCCCAGCAGAGATTTGCTCCCATTCATTTCAGGTAGTTAAACAAAGTTAAAAGGCTGGCATGATGATCTGGGCGAAGGTAGTATGATGGCTAATTTTTTGACTGGGCTAAAGGATGCCCAGATAGTTGGTAAAACATTATTCCTCAGTGTATCTGCGAGGGTGTTTCCAGAAGAGGTTAGCATTTGAACCGGTGGCCTGGCTAAGTAAGACAGCCCTCACCAGTGTGGGCGGGCATCCTGCAATCCTTTGAGGGAGCCCATAACACACAGAGGAGGAGGAATGGCCAATTTACTCTTGGCTCGAGCTAGGACATCCATGTTCTCCTGCCCTCGGGCCTCACTGCTTCTGGGTCTCAGGCCTTGGACCTCCATCATTGGTCCCCAGTGTGTAGACCTTCAGACTTGGACTGCATTACCCCAACAGCTCCCCTGGGTCTCCAGCTTGCAGAGGGCAGATCATGGGACTTCTCGGCCTCCATAACCACAGGCGCCAATTCCTGTAATGAGTCCCGCTGCCATGATTCGAGGAATCCCAAACTGCCAGAAGAGGCCACAGGGGGTTGTTACCATCAACTGGCCCAGCTCAGCCCAGCCTTTGAGTCAGCCGGCTCCAGTGTCGGACACATGAACGAGCCAGCCTTCAGGGGTCTGAGCCGTCCCCCAACTGTTCAGATCACTCCCAGCCCTTCAAACACCATGGAGCAGGAACAGGCTATCCCCGCTGTTCCCCATCCAAATTCCTGACCCACAGAATTGGTGAGCATAATAAATGAGCTATCTTCAGGCCACTAAGTCTGGGGTGGTTTGTTACTGAGCAGTAGATAACCAATAACCAGTAACCAATACAGTGACCTTCCCCAGTTGGGCCTCACTTTCCCCCTCTGCAAAATGTGGATATGAACACCTTCCAAAGGTGATCTGGAAGTAAACGTGCTCATACAAATAGCCGATGACCGGGCACGTAGGCCCACTGGATTCAAGAGGTTAGAACATGCTGGGGCAGGGCGCCTGGGTGGCTCAGTTGGTTGGGTGACTGCCTTCGGCTCAGGTCATGATCCTGGAGTCCCGGGATCGAGTCCCGCGTCAGGCTCCCTGCTCGGCGGGGAGTCTGCTTCTCCCTCTGACCCTCCCCCCCTCATGCTCTCTCTCTCTCTCATTCTCTCTCTCAAATAAATAAATAAAATCTTAAAAAAAAAAAAAAAAAGAACATGCTGGGGCAGCTCGTAGAGAGCTGGGCACCCTGAGATTCTCGATCCCCGGACCACCTCCTCCATCTCATCATACCCAGAGAAACTTGAGCTACACTTCCTCTGGCTCTCATGTCCAAAAGGAGCCCCCCCACCCTGCATGCACCCCACCGCTATCCACTTCCCTTTGCATTCCCATCAAAGAATTCATTTCCAGACGACAAACCTGCCAACAGCAGAAATACATCACAACTGGGAAGTACATGAACATATTATCCAAAGAGGAACAATTAGCAAACATCTCTCCCCCTTCCTCACCCCCTCCAAACCAATAACAATTCAATTATTTGGCCGCCACTGTAAATGATGAAGCACCACGTGGCATCCCTGGTTGGGAAGGGGGAAAGCTTTGGGAAAGGAGATGGAAACCGGCCAGGAAGACACACAGAGGATCACAAAAAGGGGGGGGGGAAGAGGGGGTGCCCCTCTCTGAAATTGGGGGAAGGATTAACAGTGATCACCCTCACGGTCATTGGCATAACCCTTTGTTACACAATACTCCTACATCCATTATTGTGTTGACCCTCGAGAAAGCCAGAGATGTTGCCTGGGATGATGTAATCCACCCCCATGGATCAGGGACAGGAAGCGGTGCTCAGAAAAGCAGTCAGGTGTGACAGAAGGAGCACCCAGGCCAGAGGGAGAAAAAGCTGATTAGTGCACATAGTCCATGACTGTTTTGAAAACTGGTTATGCATTGGTCACAAGACCAGGTTCTGGGGATACATCAGTGAACAAACCACACAAAACTGCCCATGGAGCTTGCATTCTAATTTAGAGAGAAAGATAATTTTTAAAATTAGCATAGTAAGGAAAGGTGTTAAATGGCTCCTCACAATGCAAGAAGGGCCACGATAAAGACAAAAGCAAGGCAGGAAGGATGGGAGGGAGAGGGTTGCACTTTTGGGTGGGGTGGACAGCGAAGACCCCAGCGTATGAGCAAAGGCTAGGAAGATACTAAGGAATCCGTCCTGCCGCAGCATGGGGAAGGGTACTACTGGCAGGTGCTCAATAAACGGACGTAGAAAGAATAAAGTGGGCTGTTGGAGAAGGTCTTTTAAGTGAGATGAGCTCAAAAGCTCACTCAAGCAGCCCATGGAGAGACCCATATGGGGGGAAACTGAGGCTTCCAGCTGATAGCCAGCACCTGTTGAATTTATCCCTGGTGTGAATGAGCCTTCTCACAATTGGACCCTAGAGCCCCAGCCGAGCCTTCGGATGACAGCAGCCCTGGCCGACTTACAACTGCACCTTCACGAGACCTTGAGCCAGAACTGTCCAGCCAAGCTATGCCAATGCCTGACCCACAGAATCATGTCAGATCATAGAACCTTACTGTCGTTTTAAGCCTTAAGTTAAGAATACTTTGTTACACAGCAGTAGCTAACTGATACAATGCCCAGAGTTAAGGTAGAAAAATAAAACAGGGTGGCTTAACCTTATGTGTGCGGGAAAGAAAAGCAGGTGGTAAGGACTGAGGGCCTGCCAAAGGCCCACCCATGGAAAGCCTTGCAAGCCCCATGAAGACACTTGGATTTTACTTTAAGTGCACTGGGAAGTTATCAAAGGGTTTTTCATAAGGGAATAACATGACCTACCTTTACAGTCTCAAGATCTTCTGAAAATTGATAGGAGAGGAGCAGGAAATCACAAGGAGTCTTGCAGTCTCCAGGTAGGCAAAGAGGGGGGCTGTCAAGTTGGAAAGAATATGGCTTACCGGAGGCAGAGTTCAAAGGCCAGCTCGACTGAATCAGGTGAGAATTTGGATTACAGCAGACAGAGCAGGAGAGAAGAAGTCAATATTTGGGGTCTGGGCTCTCCGCAGGAAGTGAGGTCCTTCTCGGGAAATTGCCATACTAGAGAAATAAGTCTCCAAAAGAGAGTGCTAAGAGTTTTGCTTTGAACATCTGAGATATCAGCTCTCATGGAGAGGCCGGTGGGTTGTGGAATGAATTTCTAAGCCCAGCACAGGAGATGAGGTGGGAGCTCACAATTTAGCAGATAGCTGTCACCAAAAGTCATAGAAGCATGTGGGGGCATCTAACAGGGACACACTAATGAGAAGAGAACTGGGAAATGTTGGAAGATCTCCCAATGTTGGGAAATCGAAGAGGGCAAGAAGCATCCCAAGGAGACAGAGAGATGGGAGGAAACAGGGATATGGAGGGGTCCTCAAGGCTGACCTGAGAGGAGCACAAGGGAACTTGGGGTCTGATAGAAATAGAAATGCCCTAGATCCTGATCCTGGTGGTAGTGACATGACTGTATGCATTTATCAAACTCCTAGAACCATACACCAAAAAAGCTGAATTTTGCTGTATATAAATTATCCCTCAATTTAAAAAAAAAGCTCTGGAGCTATAGTAACATGCGTGCATGCTAAGAGAAGCGACGCTGTAGGGAGGGAGAAGTTAGTGATGCTTCAGAGAAAAGGTTAAGAGAAAGAAATCATCAGAAGCCCAGTTGCACCACTTACCGGCCTAGTGACCTTGAGCAAGCCCATCTCTGGACCTCAGTCTCTGTACCTGTGAAACGGGTGTCTTTTCCTTAGAGCTGTTTTTGAAGATTATGAGATGGTGTATGTCAAGTGCTTCCCAGGGTGCCTGGCTTAGGTAAGTGCCCTGCAAATCTCAATTCTTCCTTCCTTTCCCCTCCTGAAAAAGCAAGTTCCATCAGGGACGCCCAAACCATCGGATTTGTATTCCAGGCTTAGGAATTACCAGACTATGGAACAATGGACGAGGCCCAGCCTGACCGCCCCACGGAGGGCCTTCTGAGCGCCCGGCACTGTGCCAACCTCTTTCCATGCACTACCTCATTCATCCTCCCCGTCATGCTCGGAGGCCAGTAATTACCGTCACCGCGCCAACCTCAAAGGCTTTGGGCTGTCAGATTCCCGTGATGTGATGTCACGAAGCAAGTCCCAGCTGTCACTTCCAGTCCCCGAGGAGAGGCCACAGATATGCAGGTTGCCCAAGAGACGGCAAGAACCGAAGGATATCCTGGTGGAAGCCGCGGAGTCCTGTCCCTTGGATGGACCCTGGAAAAAGAAACTCCGGCAGCTGTCCCCAGTGACCTGTCTGAACCAGAGCTCAGCAGGTTCTCTCTCTGATGTCCCTGGCTGGACTCATCAGTCCTGCAAAAGGCAGGCGAGTAGAGTGGTCAATCAAGAGCGTAGCATCTAGAACCTGTCTACCTGGGTTCAAAAGCCCAGCTTTGCCATTTACTAGCATGTATGACACTAGAGAAGTTATATACTTTCTCTGGGCCTCATTTTTCCCATCTATAAAATGGGGACAATGCCCACGCCTCCTCAATAGGGCTGACCTAAGGATCAAGTTATTCGTATATGTAAGATGCTTAGACCCTGATGGCCAAGGTCATGAGGTGAGCTTGCCTGCTCTTCCCATAATGAGATCCTCTCTGGAATGCAGATTAGCCGGGGGAGAGGAGAAGGAAGGAAGGAGGAAGAAAGTGAACTTCCACAGGGCAAGAAACACAGGCTGGATGCACAGTGCACACAGCCTGCATGGGTCAGTGCAGAACAGGGAGAGCTGCAGCCTGAAAAACACGCCGGTGGGACAGCAAGCGAGACCCCATTCTAGATGTGAGAGCGGTCCCAGTGGACTGCCGCCTACGTGCCCTTTTTTGTGCAGGTCTGTCCCTGGTGTTCACACAGTGAGAGCCAGGAGGTACGTCCACAGTTGTCCCCTGCGGACAACGCAAGGCAGGCTTCCAAGGGAATTGCTCTGGTTGTAGATCAAACATGCCTGACTATCAGCAGTTTCATAAGGTTCAACCTCATATAATTTTGGAACTAAAAAAAATAATAATAACTCTAAGTATGTTTGTTATGGTCTGAATTGTGTCCCTCCGCCCCTCCCCGAAATTCCTATGTTAAAGCCCTAATCCCCAGGACCTCAGACTGTGGCTATATTTGGAGTCAAGATCTTTATTTTTTTTTAAGATTTTATTTATTTATTTGATAGAGAGAGAGAGCACAAGTGGGGGGCGGGGGTTGGGGAGGGAGAAGCAGGCTTCCCGCTGAGCGGGGAGCCCAATGCAGAACTTGATCCCAGGACCCAGGACCCTGGGATCATGACCTGAGCTGAAGGCAGACACTCAACCCACTGAGCCACCCACCCAGCCACCCCTGGACGCAGGGTCTTTAAAGAGGAGATTACGTGAGAGGAGGTCTTTAGGGTGGCCCTAAACCAGTCTGACTGGTGTCCTTAGAGGAGATGAGGACCCACAGAGAGACGCCAGGACACAGGTGCCCAGAAGGATGACCATGTGAAGAGAGGCAAGAAGACGGCCACCTGCAAGCCAAGGAGAGAGCCTTCAGAGGAAACTGACCCTGCCAGCACCTTGACCTTGGACTTCCAGCCTCCAGAGCTGTGAGAAAATACCTTTCTGTTGTTCAAGCCACTCCGTTTGTAGTGTTTTGTCATGGCAACCCGAGAATACAATTTTTTTTTTTTTTAGTAAACTGTCCTAAAAAGATGGCTACAGGTCCAGAGCGAATCCAAACGACCGCCTCCCCTCCCTGCACGCCAGCCTGGCTTTCTCGGCTACACAGGGTCTGTCCTCCATAACAGGAGGAGGAGGAAGAGGAGGAGGAGGAAGGAGGAGAGGCAGGATGGATATGAAAGAGAAGAAAAAAAAATGATCAATCCCTGTGTGCTTAATAGGCGTCTGGCCGCGACCATTCTAAATGCTGCGGGTGGACAATCTTATTCAATTCCCATTCGAATCCATTTTACCCAGGTGACACCACATCCCCAAAGTCACACAGCCAGTAAATAATAAAAACAACGAATTAAGCAAATACACACTACCTTTAAAATAAGACTCCCGATAAAAAGGGGCTGGAGAATGCTCCGGAGACACACACGCTCCAAATTCCTCTCCAAATGCGACAGCCACACACTTGAGCCCTATCTGGGCGCTGACAGGTGGAGAGAGTGTTTCGTGCAGGATTTGGTGAGCACGCCACAGTTCCAGGAAATTCCCAGTGCACCTACTGAAATGCACCCAACAGTCCCCTTTCTCTGCGGGAGACAGTCTCAAGGTCACGGAATAGGTTCTCAATGGGAGGCTCATTAAGGGCAGGGGATGGGGCCAAGACTGTGCTGTTTATTCTGCACCTCCCAACCCCCTCCCCAACCCACACACACACATCTGTGCTCCACCTTCTTTGCTCTGCCCACTGTCCAGGGAGCCAACCCCTGAAGATTCCTCACCAGACCCCTTGCTCTCTAGCTTCTGATTGGGCTCAGCTTATGGAAGGCACTGGCCGCAGAGAGGAGGGAGGATGGATCGAGAGATCATGTCAGAGTATCTGTTCCCCACCCCTCTCTGAACATGAGCCTCCATGAGAGTGGCTCATGCTGGACAGCCTGTCTCTGTGGTTCCAGCCCTCATGGGCTCCGTACACCCCACACCTGACCCCTGCAGCCCAAAGGGTGGTGATGGCTCCCGCTGTTGCCGGCCCCAGAGAGCCCCAGCATCTCTTGCTGGGTTCCTTAACCCCACTCACCCCCCTATAAGTAGCCCTTATAGTAAACCCTTCCTGCTGGAAGAGTCTGAGATGCAGCTGTTTCCTGGCAGGACCCTCCCCGATCTAAAGCCCAAGGTGGAACTAGAAAGAAAAGATCCTAGCTTCTGTCTCTCCAAAACCTGTTTCAGGCCAAGATGAAGTCAAAGAAGAAGAAGATCTAAGATCTCACATGGCCTCAGACACCACCTCTCTTCCTACAAGCTCAGAGCAATGGATAAAGTCTGGCCATTGTATCCAGACAGACCTTGGTTCGAATCCTGACTCCATCACAGCCTGGCTAGGAGGCCTTAGACCCACTGCTTACCTTTCCTGAGCCTCAGTCTGCTCATCTGCACAATGGGCTCAGTACCTCCCAGGATTGTTGCGTGGACAGGACAATGGATGGAAAGCAATCACAAAGCACCTGGACCCATTAGATGCTCAGTAAATTCTGGTTCCCTTCCTCTTTCCTCACTTCCCTCTTCCTTTACCTAAATTCTGTCCTTAATAAGTAAGAAAGCAAGAAAAAAATAGTCATCACATCAATACATTCGGATTGCTTAGTGATTCTCAAAGAATGTTCATGGTTCTTATTTCATTCCTTCAGGCAAGTTGAAACTCTTATAGGTGAAAGGAACTAGCTTTCAAATGTCTCCAGCCAACTGGATCAAGAGAAGAAGCCATCAACATGTAGATCAAAAAGCAAGAAAAATCAGGGTTTCTAGAAACAAGAAAACCTCCGTTATTCACTGTATCAATTACCGATTGCTCTGAAATGAACCACCCCAAAAGTAATGGCTTCAATAAACCATAAATTTAGGGGTGCGTGGGTGGCAGAGTCGGTTGAGCATCCAACCCTCTTGGCATTGGCTCAGGTCACGATCTCAGGGTTGTGAGATTGAGCCCCGCATCGGGCTCCATGTTGGGCGTGGTACCTGCTTAAGATCCTCTCTCCACCAACACTTGTGCTCTCTCTCTCTCTCTCTAAAAATTAAATTAAATTGAAATAAGATACTGTTAAAAAAAAAAAAAAAACGTAAATTTAATCTGAGACTTACCTTCCTCTGAAGGTCAGGAGGTCTTCATCACAGTGTCTCATGTTGACAACATGACCAGGTTCAACTTACAGACTAACTCAAATCCACTCTCATCATCACACAACGAACCTGGTATTTCTCCATAAGTTGGTGGGAGGTGAAACTTCCAAACACACTCTGAGTCAGGAACCATAGAGTCCACTGTACCCAGCTCTCTTAATTTGTAGATCAGGAAACCATGGTCCAGAGAGATTGAGTGACTTTCCTCAGATCACACAGGAGAGCACAGGAAGAAGAGATTGAACCCAGGCCCCATGCCCAATCTCTTCCTCTCCTCCCTTTAAACGTTTGCTATCCAGGAAGTCACAGTTCTGACCCTGTGCCTCCCACCAGAGGTGCCTCAGTTTCCCCCACCTGGCTAATAAAGTTGGTCATCACCAATCCCCCACCCTTCCCCCCCAGGTATGCTGTGAACATTAATGAGTTAATGTGTCTAAGAGCCTGCAGAACCTCAAATGAGATATAATTACAGAGAATTACTATCCACAGCCTTCTGGGAAGGATTTTGTCAGGGAGTAGGGAAATAAATTATATGCTGTGGTTCTCCCTTCCCCATGGGCTGCTTAACTCTCCCAGAGAATATTTCCCAGCGATTGAGGTGTTGGAGCCCCTTGGCCAGCCCAGCCTCCCACAATCCGGGGCTCCCTCTGTCTCCAGAGACTTCCCGGGTCGCTCCCAGCCTGGAAACCCATCTCTGGGATCTTGTTCTTCTCAGGATGGTCCAAATCCATGGTTTCCAGGCCACAGGGGAGCCCGGCCACGCTCAGCCCTAGTCCCAGGTGAGCAGGTTTCTAAGAGTTAACCATCTTCCACAGAATTCCTGGGCAAATACCATCCAGGCTGCCAGATTTATTGCCTTTTAATGTCTCCCGTGTGGTTCCATTAGCTTTCCCTTCTGATACGTCTATCTTTTCCATCTGACTTCTCCTCGCCCATACTCCATAACCCCGGGTTACATATTTTCCCATTAGCTCTTGCACTGAGGTCTGGGCATAAAAAGTCACCGGGCTCCCCCACCACCCCCACCATCCCCGCATCGAAATATTTACTTAGATCTTCCTTATCTTTTCCTGAGCATCTCTCCGCGTCTCTCATTTTCTCCTGCAGCTGCCAGTCTCCCCTCTCCTGCTTCGGAGAATTTCTCGATAGAGCTGTAGTTGCTTGTTAAATTGACCTCTAACTTCGTTGACTCATCAGCCCCGCCCCCTGCCAGGAACCCCTTTCTTTTGTTTCTGTGTAGTCAATGCCCGCCCGGAGCTACTGTCCCTAGCCTGGCTCCCACAGCCGGCCATGGCCCCGGCCGCGCGGTCTTTCCCCATCTGCCTTCCCTGAAGGACGACATCCTGACTGCTAAGCCCGGCAGTCCAGAGGCTCCTGGCAGAACTGTCTGACGGCTCAGACACACGAGAGTCTGCAGCCAGGCTGGCCCTGGCACTTCCTCACCTTGTGACCTTGAGTAAGTTACTCAACCTCTCTGTGCTTTGCTTTCCTGATCTGTAAACTAGCAAGACAACAGCACCAACTTCCTTGGTGGTGGAGCTGGGTGAGGCCAGGATTAGACTCATAATATGTGTCAAGTGTTTAACACAACACAGGGTAAGTGCTGGATAAATATTAACCCTCATTATTTGCCAGCCAGCCAGGCGCTCAAGCCCTGACCCTCCCTGGCTTGCACCATCAAGCAACTTGCCATCCCCTAAATACTTTCGTGCTCCTGTCCATGCTTCTGGGTGTTTCCTTATGCCATCCCCTCTGTCCTGAATATCTCCCCTCCCTGCCACATACCACTTGGTGGATTCGACTCACCTGTGTGGCCCCGTTCAAAAGTTGTCTCCTCCATGAAGCATCCCTCAATGCCCCTGGAGCTAGTCATTCACTCCCCTTCAAGGCTCTGCAGCTGTAACAGGCTGTAGCCCTTTTCATGCCTTAAGACTCAGCCCAAGGAAGGGCACCTGGGTGGTGCAGTCGGTTGGGCCAATGACTCTTGGTTTTGGCTCAGGTCGTGATCTTGGGGCCGTGGGGGCTTCGGGGTCAAGCCCAGTTTGGGGCTCGTCACTCAGTGCAGAATCTGCTTGGGATCCTCTCTCCCTCTCCCTATTCCCCTCCACCCCCCTCTCCCTCTCTCTCTCTAAAATAAATAAATAAATCTTTAAAAGAAAAGGACTCAGCCCAAGGATCACCCACTCTAGAAGTCTCCCCTGGCATCACGTGGAGACCCTAAGGGCCTGGCGTGTCCTTGAATGAATCAATGATGACTGCAGCCAACCCAAACTTCCTTTGTTCTCAACCTGAATCCAGTCACCTTTGTCGACATACTGTTGTGTACCGGTGTTTCTTTATTTGTTTCACGTTTTTATTCTGTCTTTCCATACTGGTCTTTCAGACCCTAAAAGCTGTTCATCTTAGACTCAGAGTATCTTTGACCTGGAGAAATTGCACTCGACCCATTGATCCATTCATTGATCCATTCCACAAACGATACTGAGTGTCCACTACGTGCCTGGAAAGGTAGTGTTCTAGGCACCGGGGATACAAATTTGAACCACCCAGAAGGTTCCTGACCACACAGGGCTTTATAAAGGGAGGAAGACAGGTAACAATTGAATGATCACCTAAAGGTACAACTCTGATAAGGGCCATGAAGGAAAGACAAGGTGCTGCAGTGGGTGTGTAATCGGGGTTCACACCTACTCGGAAGGGCCAGGAAAGGCTTCTCAAGGGAAGTAAGCTTTGAGCTGAGCTCTGAAGCATGAATAGGAGTCATTCAGGTGACGAGGAGGCAGCATCCTGGGCCCTGTGGTAGAGCAAGTATGGCAAGAATGAGTACGAAAAAAGAAAAATCAGGGTGTCTTGTAACAGTCAGCTACCACTGGGAAACAAGCAAGCACCTAGCCTCGGTGGCAATAAGAAGAAGCATTTGTTTCTCCCATGTTCCCATGTTGGTGGAACTTGGCGGGGCTCAGCTAGGCTTCTGTGCTTCAAGCTGTGGATCTGATAGGGCTTAGCTCCCCAAGGCAAATCAGAGTCCAGCCTGCTCCATGTGTATTGGTTCCAGGTGAGACCCAGGCTGCAGGGACCACGGCTATTCAAGGAAACCTCAGTGGATCATAGCAGAGGCACGAGAGGACTAGTAGAAATATGACATGTCTCTGAAGGCCTGTGGTCGGAACTGGCCACTGTCATTTCTGCTCACTTTTGATTGCCGAAGCAGGTCATCTGACCTAGCCCAAAGCCAAAGGTCAGGGAGGTTACTTGACTCTCAAGTGAGAGGAACTTCCAAGGCACAAGGCAAAGCGCACGGATACACGGGTGTGAAGGTGTGGGCTCCATCATTGCATCCGCCACAAGGCAAGAGCAGAGAAAAATGACCAAGGACTTGAGGCAGATTGAATCAGAGAAGAAGGCAGAACTGGACCACGCAGAGCCTCAAAATTCCATTTAAAACGTGTGGTCTTTCCCTGAAGAGCAATGGGAAGCTACGGAAGATATATAGCGTGGTGGCGAATAATCATTCTAAAATCATCCTCTGGGTGCTTCTAGGGGAGCACACTGAAATAGTAAGAAATACTAAAAATAATAAAAAATCCTACATGTGCTATAGCTCCAATTTTGCATGTATTTTCAGTGTGCGGGGGTGTGTGAGTGTTT
This sequence comes from Neomonachus schauinslandi, assembly GCF_002201575.2. Classification (NCBI taxonomy): domain Eukaryota; kingdom Metazoa; phylum Chordata; class Mammalia; order Carnivora; family Phocidae; genus Neomonachus; species Neomonachus schauinslandi. The sequence continues at coordinate 81,011,472 of NC_058416.1, forward strand.
AGGATTGCACATTTATTCGTCCAGTCCTCCTTTGGAGAATGTGCCACCCTAGGATTTATCTTTCCACACATCTGAAGAGGGGCTTATCTGTACACCAACTGGAATAACCATTCTATTGCTCCATCTCTGGAGCTCCCAGAATTTCACACTTTTCCAACATGGAGAACAGGAAGATTTCCATACGCTTGACAAATAGTGGATTTCACTCCCAGGAGCTGCTTCCCTTATATCGCTGTGACTTCCATCATAACAATCCAGCTTCCAAACATTCTGTACTTTAAAGTTTTATCCACGGGCCCCAGGAGATGGAGCAGGAAGCTTCAGGCCCTGGATAGGTACTAAGGGATGGAGAGGTTGTCTGGCCGGCTTTGTTCGCAATGTTGGGAATCAATGAGTCGAAAGCCAGTTGTTTGCACTCAAAACCCACGCTGGTTTTTCCACCGGCTTGCCTGTCCTAAAACTCCAAATCAGCAAATCCAGCTGATGCTCTGTTTTCTAGAATTGTTTGACCAGTGGGGACAGTGACTACCCAAGAGGTATGTTCAGAGCCACGTCGTGGAGCTCCTCCAAACACCATTGAACCTCCTTTGCCTGCAAACGTTCCTGAAAGTCCCTGACTTCCCTCAGTCAAGGGAAACATCTATCTTAAGGGTAATCAGCCAGAAAAACCTGTTTGCCAGCAAAATTTCACTAGCTTTCACAAAGACACAGAAAGAGGGGGGCCATGTGCCGCGAACAGCCATCAGCTGGAGGAGCGAGGACTCCAGACTGACCTTTCTTCCACGACCATGAAACCAAGGATGAGCTCTATGGCTCAGGTCTGCACCAGGCCACCACGGGGGAGATAAAGGAACACGCTTAGTCGCTTTAGTGGAACACAAGAAACAAGGCCAGCACAGCAGGACTGCTGGAGTTTGCAAAGCTGGGGTGAAAATTCAAGCCGCTTCTCTCTTGTCTGCCTTTTTGATTGGGCGGGGAAGATTTACTGCTAGCCTCGCCTGACAGCCTTTTACAGCCATTGCAAATGGATTTGAGACAGCAGAGTAGTGGGCTGACCTGACCACGGAGGGACCGTGGAAGGCTCATTTTAAGACCCATCCAACATCACGGGCACCTTAAAGGGGCACTCCTTGCCAGAAAAGAGCACGAAGGATTCAGCTGGAACCTTCGAAGGCCAAGGCTCTTAAACACATGGCCAAATTGCTGAGGGTTTCAAGACGTAAATGTTTTCAGCACACTCGCTCAGCGTGGCAGTTTCTGTCGATTTAGCAAGATCTGCTTGCAGTGTAGGCAAAAGTCTTGAGGCCCAGTTGATGGGGTAGTGCATTTATTATTGATAAAGGCCAAGGAAAAAATGGCTTGTGTCTGGGTAACACCTGGCCCAGCAGACTTACTGATTATGTAGCGGATGTTTGTGATTTACCCCTAGCTGCCATTTTTGTACCCATTTTGTCTGACTTAGTCTCTCTCTTTTTTTTTTTTATTCTTATGTTAATCCCCATACATTACATCATTAGTTTTAGATGAAGTGTTCCATGATTCATTGTTTGTGCATAACACCCAGTGCTCCATGCAGAATGTGCCCTCCTCAATACCCACCACCAGGCTAACCCCTCCTCCCACCCCCCTCCCCTCTAGAACCCTCAGTTTGTTTTCCAGAGTCCATCGTCTCTCATGGTTCGTCTCCCCCTCCGATTTCCCCCGCTTCATTCTTCCCCTCCCGCTACCTTCTTCTTCTTCTTTTTTTTTCCTTAACATATATTGCATTATTTGTTTCAGTAGTCTCTCTTTTTCTATAGGGATGATTCCTTAAATGTCAAATTCAATATGAATTATTCAAAATATATTCCCCGTATATAAATTCACAATAAAAAATCATCCTTCACATAAAACGTAATACGTTCTGGCATGAATAATATATTTCAGAAAATAAAAGAAACTAATGCATCAATGAAACTATATGTGTATGTGTAGAAATATATACCCATATGTATCTGTAAATATTTTATATACATTATATATAATATAAACAGATAGCATATGGTCTATATACATTATATATAATATATACAGATAGTATATGTATTATACACTATATATAGTATATACCATATATTAATATAACTAGAAGGATACATATATATTAATGTATATATTAACATAACTAGAAAGAAACACCTTGAGTTCAGTGATTGTTTATGAGGAACGGAAGTGGGAAAGACATGAGAATTACTTCTCTTTTTTTTTTAAAGATTTTATTTATTTGACAGAGAGAGACACAGCGAGAGAGGGAACACAAGCAGGGGGAGTAGGAGAGGGAGAAGCAGACTCCCCACTGAGCAGGGAGCTGGACGCGGGGCTCTATCCCAGGACCCCGAGATCATGCCCTGAGCCGAAGGCAGACGTTTAACCGACTGAGCCACCCAGGCACCCCGAGGATTACTTTTCATTTATCCTTTTGTATCTCTTAGATTTGATACCCTGTACGTATTAGAACCTACTGAAGAGGAAACAGTATTTTTGTTTAACTATATGCCTGGGGGGGGGGGGAGGAAGAAGGAAAGTGATTATTATTAGAATTGTGACCAAGCTTTTCTGTAGATTTCAGATTTACACCGTGAATGTGTTGACTTTTTAAATTTATTTTTTTGTTTTTCTTTTTGTTTTTTTGTTGACTTTTTTCCATCAGAAAAAAATACATGCTTATTTGCCTCTTTATCAATGGCAAATGCACGCATATGTGGTGCAATTCCAAATAGTTTGTAGTTGAAAGTAGGTTCACCTCCAGCTCAGGTTTCCAAGTTCAGCTCCCCATAGGAAACCAGTATTTCCAGATAAATATTTATGTGAAAATAACAGTTTGGGTTTTTTTTTTCCCCCCAGAGCATGGGTCCAGAGTGTGATCTTGGGAAATACAGTGATTAAACAGATATAGGAAAAGGGGTGTGCATGTGAGGCGGGGAGGAAGAGAAGGAGCACATTATACTTTAATATATACTTTAAATACTTCAAGGGAGCCCAGACCCTGGGGCCAGCCCCGCCCTCATCACCCACCAGCCCCATGCCCAGCTCTGTGGGGATCAGCCCCGCCCTGGCACTCCCCACCTCTCCGGGCCCCACCCCACGTTGCTCTGGAACCCAGGACAAAAGCAAGCTGACCTGGTCCCAGGCGATTGGGGGTGGGCGGCAGGTGGGGAAGGCACGGGGAGGTTCCTGAGAAGGGGACCTCAGACCGAGCAGCCCACACTGTCCTCCTGCTGTAGTGGTTTTTTTTCTTCCCCCTCTATAAACAAGCGATTAATGCCTTGCAAAGAGGCACGGACACATCTCCCCCGCAGCAAGCGAGCCCTGCCAGATTCCCCAGGCTTAATTCCGCTGTTAACACTCCTCAGGCAGAGGGGTGAAGAGTAAATCCCCTCCTTCACGAAGCAGACCTGCGGGCAATGCGGTTTGTTTAAAGTCTCTCTGCTGAGCGATTGACCTGCCTCCCGTTTGCTCAGAGGGAGTGAAGGTTTTAAAATTCAAAATTAAACACACACACACCCCCCGTCCTCTAACGCAGTTTCCAGTTTGTAAAGCCTAATTGCAGGGGACCCCCCAAAGGGACCCAGCTTTGGCAGAATCTTCCTTTCGTTCTCCCACCTGGCATCAGGGAATGGTAGGGAGATCAGAAGGATGCACAGTGACAGAGTTTCCGCAGGCTCCTTTCACCGCCATCTATAAAGCGGTCTTGCCAAAGAATCAAGGCTGAACGCTCAAACGTCTCCTCCTAACCACAAGGTTGCAGGAAATACAGGGGACAGAGAAACACAGCCAAGGGACACCACAAGGATGCAAATGGTAAGAGCCAGAATGATTCCATTATTTCAATTTAAACATTTTTTTTTAAGATTTTATTTATCTGACAGAGAGAGACACAGCGAGAGAGGGGACACAAGCAGGGGGAGTGGGAGAGGGAGAAGCAGGCTCCCCGCAGAGCAGGGAGCCGGATGTGGGGCTCGATCCCAGGACCCCGGGATCATGACCTGAGCCGAAGGCAGACGCTTAACAACTGAGCCACCCAGCCGCCCCTGATGATTGTTTTTCTAACTCTACCTCTTCACATTCTATTTTTGTGATTGCTCCATGTATCCCTAAATGGTCACAATTGGTCACCTATCTGTAATTTTTGTATCAGATTAAGTTTTTATTTTTATTTTTATTTATTTATTTATTTTAAAGATTTTATTTATTTATTTGAGAGAGAGAGAATGAGAGACAGAGAGCATGAGAGGGAAGAAGGTCAGAGGGAGAAGCAGACTCCCTGCCGAGCAGGGAGCCCGATGCGGGACTCGATCCTGGGACTCCAGGATCATGACCTGAGCCGAAGGCAGATGCTTAATGACTGAGCCACCAAGGCGCCCTTCAATTTAAACATTTTTGAAGGGAAAACAGTAATGGAAGGTGGGTGTAAGAGATTCATTCTCAAACACAGCGTAGACACCTTGTCCTCATTGTGACTGGAACAAGCCAACTGTAACGAAATCATAAAGAAGAGTGGAAACAATCAGAGGACATTGAGTACCAACTGAATATTTCATAAGAGTGTGCAATCATTGTCTTTTGCGGGTTGGGGGGGGGTGGTGATAACAGTATTGTGGTTGTGGGTTTTTTAATTCATTCTTTCATTATTCATTATTCGTTAATTCATTAATTCATTCTTATAGAGATACATACTTAAGTGTCAACAAATGAAATGATAGGGTATCTGGATTTGCATTAAAATAATCCACTTTAGGGAGAAATGCAACAAGATTAGCCATGAGTTGATCATGATTGAGGCTAGGTGGTGGGTGGTAGCTCAGTTGGTTGAGATTCCAACTCTTGATTTCAGCTCAGGTCATGATCTCGGGGTCATGAGATCGAGCCCCGTGTCAGGCTCTGTGCTCAGTGCAGAGTCTGCTTGTCCCTCTCCCTCTGCTCCTCCTCTCTCTCTCTCTCAAATAAATAAATAAATAAATCTTTAAAAAAAAAAAAAGGTTTGGAGACCATTAGCATAGACCATGAAAATCAGCAGACACTTCACCTCAACTCTGGACCAAATGCTGCCAAGTAGCAGGTTGGCTGAGGAGGAATGAAGAAATCTATTTCTTGGGCACTAACTCTGTGCCAAGTATTAGAATAAATTCTCTTTCATGAGTAATCTTGTCTTTCCTGCCCAGCAATTGTGGAAAATTAATATGATTGGTTTGACCATTATATGACCATTTTATAGATAAGGAAACTGAGGCTCAGGAACCAGAGTGACTTGCCATATGGTGCCAAGACAAGAAAAAGAGCCACTGATGAGCTAGGACATCTAGCTATTTAGTTTTTCTTTGTGACCTTGAATAAGTACTTGTCCTTTCAGACCTCTGTTTCCCTAGCTATAAGGCTGGGTTAATGATTCATACAAGCAAATTTTACTCTTAGGTGTTCTTCTGCCATTCTTCCATTCCCTTCTCATTTCTTTTGTCTTCCCAGGAATGTGTCACAGGCAGCCTGGTCTGGAAGAAAGGGAACCTGGGTCCTGGGTTCCAGTTCCTGCTCTGCCTTCTGCTATTAGAATGACCTTGAGCAAGTCACTTAACCTCTCTGAGCCTCACCTTCCCAACCATAAAATAGGGAAGAAAACAGTATCTACCTCTGGGCACTGCTGGAATGATCAAGACAGCAGATAGAGAATGCCCAGCTCAGAGTCCAGTTTGGAGAAGGTGTTCCAGTAAGGATGGATCTCTTGCCCCAGTAAGGATGACGCTTCCCCAGTCATCCCCGAGGCTTGTTCCCACCTCCCCTAGGTCATGGCTGAAAAGTCACCTTCTCAGTGAGGGCTTCTCTGACCGCCCCTTAAAATTAAACCCCACCAGCCCCCATTCATAACTCCCTGATTGATTGTTTTCCCTATGACTCATTACCATCAAACATTTATTTTACCTGTTCATGATCATTCTGTCCCCTACTCAAAGGTCCTTGCGGACCATCATTTTTGTGTTTGGTATTTCATTGGTATCTCCTTAACCTGAGACACACAGTCGGCCCTTGGTAAACATCTGTTGAATGAATGAGTGAGTTAATGAATGCATGAATATGAGATCTGGAACACAAGCGAAGAACAGGGCATAGGTCTTCCACAAAGTAGCTGGTCCATAAATGCTTTTGTACTTGTTTTGTTGGGACCTTAGAATCCACTGAGGTTACTCTGTTCACTTTTAAGCAACACACAATTTACCTGAGGGAGTTCTAACAGTTTCCAGCTTCTTAATTCCAGCTCTCCCTTAAATCATCCTCCACGCACCTGTCCCAGTAGCTCAGAGGTCTAGAAGCTGTATTGCACCAAGGACAGTGAGTGCCACTATCCTGGGGCCGTTTGCAACTTCCCTTCCCTGAGCAGATGCTTGACTAAGTGCTTTGTTTTAAAGGCAGATAAATGTATCAGCTCCCCCGACTTAATCTTTACGAAGGGATTACCCGATGCTGAGGTAGGACTTGTCCACAGATCCTTTGGGGCAAAAGAGCAGCAGATGTGTCTGGTATGATCTGAGAGAAGGAGGCAGGCCGGGATCCTTTATCCAGGTGGGGAAAAGGAGGTTTTAGAGGGGCCAGAGTTGCTCAGAACGTTGGGATGGGGGTATTGATGGATACTCTCAGGAGAAGCTTCCCTACCCAGGCACAGTTCTCTGAGCCAACACGGCCCCAGGCCAGCCCTCGATCCGTCCTGGGCCCATTGAGAAATATCCCTTGAAATGTGGATCACGGCTTTCCTCTCCTCCTTGCTCAGAGTACCAGCTTCCAAAGCTGAGGTTGTTTCTCAGGGGAACCTTCTTCTGTCCCTACAGAGACCGAGAGCCCAGTTCATTCCCTGTACACCTCAGGGATTCTTGCCCTTGTCCTCCAACAGACTCCTACAGGAGAGCGGGAGCCCATGGGTCAAGCTCAGGGGTCTGTGACCTTGGGATTTCACTCAATTTTCATGTTGCCTCAGCTCAAAGTGAAATGAGGATTTTCTTCCATTATAAATGCAGGTGACCCCACCCAGAAGGATTCGTGGTGACGCGACTTGGTCACCAGTGAAACCACAGGTATTTATCGTCATGTCACATTACAGGTGTGATGAGAAATGCTGTCTTGCCATCCTGACTTCAAAAGTATGGTACTAGAGCTGTTGCCAGATTGTGTTCTTGAATGCCCTCCTAAGGAGCATATGCGTTACTCTACTTCCGTGTTTAATACGGCTTCTATTTTAGGGCGCCTGGGTGGCTCAGTTGGTTAAGCGACTGCCTTCAGCTCAGGTCATGATCCTGGAGTCCCTGGATCGAGTCCCGCATCGGGCTCTCTGCTCAGCAGGGAGCCTGCTTCTCCCTCTGACTCTCCCCGCTCTCATGTGCTCTCTCTCTCTCATTCTCTCTGTCTCAAATAAATAAATAAAAAATCTTTAAAAAAAAAAATACGGCTTCTATTTTAAAATTGTAATTCTATACCTTCTAAAAATCTTATGCTGAGGAGACATCTGTAGGCTTCACCAGGTTGCCCCAGGGGTCCGTGGCCCCACAAGATGGTGAAGGCCTTCTTGGTGACGGAATAAATGAAGCGATGGAGAGAAAGACGGTAGCAGAGCCCGGACACCCGAAATGACCATTAATGCTACTGTGTTATTGAAAAAGCTCCAGGAAAGCACATTGAGAGGTGTTCCCCAAAATGTCCAAAGGGGTCCACGTGCAGGAGCAGAAGGTGGCTTTGTATGACTCTGAATCACAGGGGAAGAAAACAAGTCCCCTCTCCGTCTTCTCCTAGACCGTCCCATTAAGTCCAGTCTTAGGTGGGTGCTAACCCAGCTTGAACGCCCCTTCGAACGGCAGCCCTGCATCATCATGGAGGAGACCGCGGGCCTCCGTCTCCTGAGCCCTTGGAACATTGCTTTGTTTTCACTGCTTATCACGGTCCGGTTCCCTTCTATTTCTGGGAAGTGAGGCAGGGGGATTTATTTATACTACCTAGATAAAGATTTCATTTTCAACAAATTGGGTATTTTGAAAAAGTGAGTCGACGGGGCGTCTGGGTGGCTCAGTCGGTGAAGTGTCTGCCTTTGGCTCAGGTCATGATCCCAGGGTCCTGGGATCGAGCCCCGCGTGGGGCTCTCAGCTCAGCGGGGAGCCTGCTTCTCCCTTTCACTCTCCCTCTGTGCTCTCTCTCTCTCTCAAATAAATAAATAAAATCTTAAAAAAAAAAAAAAGAAAAAGTGAGTCGATTATAAAATACATATTACGGAAATCATTATGAAGACGGTACCAGGATCTGTAAAATCTGAGTATGCTACAGCACAATGCCCCCTCCCACCCCCAGTTTTACCAGTAAGGGAACTGGGGCCAGAGGCTCGCCCAGTGCCTGTTAATTCCCTGGGCAAAGCGCAGGGCCTTTCCCTGTGGCGTTCTCTGCAATCTGCCCCTTCTCAGCCTCCTAGACCTCTGTGGGGCCAGGGGTAGAGAGGCAGGGACTCCAAGTCCCCAGCATGGGTGTCAAACATGCCTTCTGAGTGTCCTGGCTCCAGGGTCCCCCGTCCTGAAGGGCCCAGCTGAGTGGGGCTTTCATCAACCTCTGAGAGGTGGCAACAAGTCTCAGGGCAGGACGTCTGCTGCCCACTGTTCCCCACTTCTGCAGACCAGGCAGAGTGCTGGAAAGACTGGGAGCAAGATTCCAGAGGCATCTGGATATTATCAGTCACTCAACTGTCTGGCCAGTGGGGTGGGATGGGGCTGGTGGCAGGGGGCAGAAACTGGCTGGAGGGTGGAGTCAGAAATCCCACACAGATTCCTGGGGCCAGACCCAGCTCCTGGGAGGAGGGAGGAGGGCAGCCATGATGCGCGCTGCCTGCAAATCCTGCACCCTGCCCAGCCCTCATTAGGCGGCAGGACCAAAGGCAACTGAAAGTCAATGATGTATTTATCTGACAGAGGAAGTGGGGCGGGAGGGGTTGGTGGGCAGAGAGGGATGAGAGAGGCAGCCAGACTACTCCACTGGGCAGCACTTGGGGACAGCAACAGGGCGGGGGGGGCTAGAGCTGGCCCTCTGGTCCACTTGAGGATTCCTGCTTCAAAACTAACCCTGATGGCTTCCAGACAAGTCGGCACCAAGGGTCACTTCTGGAGGCTGTAAGTGTTGTTGATGGCAGCTGTAGGGACAGGTGTAAATCTGTCCATGCATTCCTTCCCGATACCCCTCCCATCTTTCTGCACCTGAAGCAGGTCCCATTTATTACTGCAAGCCCACTCAAGAGGCCTAAACACACACACATACACACACACACACACACACACACACACACGAATGTGCGTGTTCACAGTTAATGCTTGGCCTGCCCTGAGGGTACATTTTTTTTTTAGCTCCCTTAAAGCAAACTCTATCAGCTGTTTGTTAAAGCAAAGCAAACACAAGCCTTTGCAACAAAAAAAGAAAGAAAAGAGAGAAAAAAAAAAAAAGGAAAAAAATCCTTTTATTTGCTACCATTAAAATGTTCTTTTAAAATACCTTTCTGGGCAGACCGGGAGGCCAGTTAGGGAGGAGGCATGGTTACAGGGAAGAGGAGCTCTGCTTTATTTGCACCACGTGGAGTGATGAGTCGGGGAGGGGGCACTCCACCTTAAGCAGCCTCCCAGCTAGTACGAACCCTCCTCCTCATCTCTCCCCGGCCCCCCACCCCATGAGCAAAGAGCTGCCTTCCCAGGACTAATGGGGGCTCCTCCCCACCATCCGCACCCCATCCCTCTCCAGAGGGAGCCTCTAGGAAATTGCCCTGTCCCTCTCCATCTTGACAAAATGCACGCTGGGAATCTGGAGGCCTCCAGAGGAATGCTTCCTCGTCTTAGCCAACTAGACCCCACCAACCAAAGCTTCCTTGTGGGAACTGCGCGCTGGGGGAGGAGAGGGGCTTGGACGCCAAGCCAGCGAGCAAAAGAGGGAAAGGTAGCGTCTTCCCTGCACCCTGCTGGCCCCCAGGCTCTCGGCCACACGCTCCCCACCCCCACCCCCAAGGCCTTGTAGGGGGCCCTTGGAAACCCCTAATGAATGATAACTTATCTGCTACGTTGCTGGTATCTGATGCTTTCTATGGTTCTGAAAACCATATTCCCTGAGGGCTGGAGGCTACTTGGGGAACTGGTCAGTTGGAGCAGCTCAATCATGATTTAATGGAGGCATTTATATGGCGCTGGATCATCTCTGAATGTTAAGTTAATACAGCAGGAGGGCGGCCGGGGTGTGGCGGACTGTGCGCTCCCCCACAGCTTCTGTCTCCCTGTGGCCATGCCTTCCCCACGCGCCTTCCTTGGCTCCCACATCCCGCCCCCCCACCCCCGCACTCTCTTTTCTGCCTTCCGTGCCTTCTGTGTCCCTGTCCTCTGTGTATCTCTGCGCTTCCCTCCGTCTCTACACTTGGTCCTCTCTCTCTGCTCCTTCTCTTCTCTTGTCCTCTGGCCCCCACCCCAACTCTGCCTGCCCAGGTCTCCCTGTCTCCGGTCCTCCTGCACGCATTGCCTCTCTCCCCCCGCCCTGGCTCTCCTCCAGGTCCCTCCCCGCCCCTCCAGGTGTGTAAGGGGCTCTGTCTCTGGGCGTCTGCCTGTCTTTCTCTTTCTGTTCTCTCCTTGGCCCCCTTCTCCCCAAGTGTCCCCTTCCTCCTTCTCTCCCCCACTTCTCCCTGTCATTGTCCTTCATTCCTCCATCTCTCCATCCTTCTTTCTCTTCTCTCCCCTCCCTCTCCCCCCCCCAGGAGTTCTCAGTCTGGTTTGCGGCCCCTGCCACGGTTTGCAGGGACCCAGAGCACTGGGGAAGGGGACAGTGGGTTCCTCTTGCTGTTTACAAGCCTGGGCCTGGGAGTGGGGACCTCGTCACGTACAGTGACACTGAGAGCCCAGAGGCCTTTGGGGCCCCACCCTGCACCTGAAATGCCTTCACATGCAGCCCTGCCTCACTGATGGAGGGCAAGGCTCCCCCCCCCCCCACCCCCTGCCATAGCATTGTTCCTTCATCCTCCACAAACTCTTTTTTCCTCAATAGATCTAAGAAACCTTCCCTCACCTCAGGGGGATGGAGAAGACCTGGGGCCTGGTGCCGGGGCTGGGGTGATGGAGAAGGCCTGGATTTGAATTCAGGACATCTGCTCTCTAAGCCCAGCTGGGACCCTAACTCCTGGGCAAGAGGAGCAAGCGAGCACTCTTATCTTTGGGGTCGCTTGCAGTTTTGAGATCCCGGGATTTGGGAAGGGGACCCACAGGGGCATTAAGCTTTGAATGGGAAGCTTGAGAAAGCATCTCACCTCAGTGGCTACTTGGGAGGAGAGCAAGAAATGGAGCTTCAGGCAGAGCTGGGAACAGAACTGGGTGCAAGGAATACTAATAGAGACAGGGCTAAATATATGCTAGATAGTCTTCTAAGAATATACGGATAAATACTCAGAACTCTAAATATATATAGTATATACTTTGAGTACATGTATATGATTGATACTAAGTATGTATTAAGAGTAGAAGAGATGAATAGACTGGGCCCAGAGAATTCAGGGGTCCAAACAGCTAATGTTTAATGAGCACTTATTATGTGCCAAGGTGTGGCTGAGCAATGTACACACCCGATGTCATTTACCCCCTGCCATGTCCTCTGTGGCAGGACCTGTTATCCTGGTTTTCAGAGGAGGTAACTGAGGCTTAGAAGGGCTAATGGACTCATAGGAAGTTCTAAGGCTCTGATAGGCCACCTCTCAAAGCTCAGCAGGAGGTGTGTGTCAACGCAGCCTCGGTGAACCACAGCTGGGTCTGCAAATGTCCCAAGGCCAGCAGCAGCAGTCCCATCCCAGCGGAGCCGGCAGCCACACGGGAACCTGCTCCGCGCACCCCCAAGCGTGCACCTGCTGGCTAGGACCAAGCTTGCCCTGCCTCCAGCCCGGCACACCCCCACTGCCGACTGAGCTCAGGCAGGCTGTGGGTGGCCCTCAGAGAAGACTGGGGTCCTGGCGTTGGTGGGCTCCATTCCTAGGGTGGCAAGCGAGACAGCAGCAGCGTTTCGTCTCCTCTTCTGTGCGTGGAGGTGGGTAAAAGTCCGCGGTGAACGGGAGCGGGAAAAGAAGCAGGGTTCGTCTGGGCCCCCCGCCCCTTCACACGCAGCAACTGCGCTCCCACCACCAACCAGTCCATTCTCCATTCCTCCTCCTCCAACCGTGTGGCCGGCACGTCGCCAACCGCAAAGCAGCGGGGAAACTGAGGCCCAGAGCGGTTGGCGCCGAGCGCGAGCGGGAAGCTCGCCAGGCTGCTGCGTGCGCGCCAGGCAGGGCTGTGGCGAGCGGAAACCGCAGTCCCGGGCCTCCTCCGAGAGACGGGAGCCCAGCCAAGCACGGCGCAGGCACCTCTGGGCCGCCAGGGAAGCCAAAGTCGGCCAAGTCGGCAAAAGAAGGAAGGAAAAGTGCGGGTCGGAGCTGCCGTTGGGAAAGCACGCGTTCACCGAAATCATCCGCGGGAGTCTAGGACCTTCTGGAGGCGGCTTGGGAAGGGCCTGGGCGGTGGGCACGGCAGGGAGGGCACCGATCGACTCGGGTTTGCTTCCGTGGCTCGGACCCTGGCGGGAGGCGGCACATGCACGTTCTGACCTCCACTGCAGAGCCCGGATTCCATGTGCAATTGAGGGAGTGAGAGATGGAAGCAGAGACAGAGCTAGAAAGACAAAAAGACGGGAGAGAAATGCAGAGTCCGAGAGGTTCGGGCCTTGCGCCCAGCGGAGGAGGCGAGGTGGTTCTGACCACCCTCGGCCTGTCCATAAACATTCCGGGCCAGCCCAGGCCCGGCGGACAAAAGAGCCAGACGCCGAGGCCGAGCGCCTCCCTGGAGGGTAGAACCCTCAGCCTCGCCTCCCCTTGGCGGGATGCCTCCAGGAAAACCACTTCGCCGCTCTGAGCCCTGAGTTCCCTACCTCCATACCTTCAGTGCAGGAAGCTGGCGAGCGGCACAAAAAGACCTTGAAAGAATTGGGTTTACGATTTGTGCCTCCCCTCCCTTCCCTCCACCAGAACTGCTTTGGACGAAAACACCCTGGTCTTCCCTGCCTGGGTTGACAGGGAATGACTAGAGATACTGGAGGAGGAATGTACACAGCAGGCGCTCAATCATTGCTCACGTGTTGCAAGTCTGCCTTAATTCTAAGGCCCCATCATATGGGGACACAGATGACCAGTTACCAAGCCCTTTCAAAACCACCTAGAGGGCTCTCCTAACCACTGTTAAGAGCCCCCGATCGGAGGTGACCCAAGGATGAAGAGTCGTGTCCCCAGGAACACACTGCAGGCCTCAGGGGCCCAAAGCCGGGGCTCATTTCCACCCAGTATCCTAAGTCAAGGATTAACAACATCCCCAGCGCTGTCCCTGAACCACCCAGCTCCAGATCCTACTAGGCTGAGGCTGGGACTTTATTTTTTATTTTATTTTATTTATTTATGAGACTGAGAAAGAGCACGAGAGGGGGGAAGAGGAGGGAGCTGAGCGGGGAGCCCTACGTGGGGCTCGATCCCAGGACCCGGGATCATGACCTGAGCCGAAGGCAGACGCTTAACCGACTGAGCCACCCAGGTGCCCCAAAACTGGGACTTCAGAGAGAGACGATGGGTCTCCTGCGGAGAACCTGGGGATCGAACGACGCGGCAGGGAGAGGGGAAGGGAAAGCCCGGGTAGGAAACCCAAGCAAAGTTCAGGGAGCAGGGGAGAACCGGAGAAGGCTCTGGCCCTGTAGGAAAAGGGAAGAGCAGCGAGAGAGGAGATACAGAAACAGAGAAGCAGACGACGGAAGGGAGAGCCCGAGGGAGTGCGCGAACCCGCTCTGGGCGCAAGGCGCCTGGTGCAGGTCGGCCAGAGGCGCCCCAGCTCTGTTCCCCACCGGGCCCTACTGAGCCCAAGGGGAGCGCCCCACCGACCAATTTGGCATGCACAAAACCCGCGCCCCAGGGGCCTTTGCCAGGCCGCTGGGGCTTGATTCATTTCTTGACTAATTAACTGGAAGCTACGTCGCCCCTTCTTTCAGGGCCCAATTAATTCGCCGCAGGCGGTGGGGCGGGGGCCGTGAGGCTGAGGCGCCCGCCTGGAGCCCCTTTGTGAAGGGCTGTCTGGACCATATTGATTCCACACACACACACACACACACACACACACACACACAGACTCCTTCCTTCCTACAAAAAAAAAAAAAAGTCTTGAAAGCCCTGGATTGCCAGAGTTTAAGGACTGTCAGACTCGCACTCCCTCCTCCCCCCACCCCGCCCAGCCACTTGCATTAGCTTCCAGAAGGAAGGGACCCACGGGCCAGCGCAGTTTCCAGAAAAGCCTGGGAAAGGGTTAAATGGAATTTCTCCCCCATAGAGGGCAAAGAAGTAAAGGAGACAGGTGACCACTGTGTGCCTACTGTGTGTGCGCGCGCAGGGCAGCCGTGCCTCCCAGTTAAAACCCAGACAATAACATAGACAATCCCCAGGTGGAATCCCAGCTCCAGAAGACGCTAACTAGCTGTGGCACCTGGGGCAAGTCTTTGTGTCTCTCTGCATGACTCAGTTTCCTCATCTGGATAATGGAACTCACTGAGAAGGCTCTTGCCTCCTCGGACTGTTGTATTTGATGAGCGGATGGGTGGGAAAACTCTTAGAACATTATCATCCACCCGAGCATTTCACAAATGCTGTCTTCAATACATAGCATTTCATAAAAACCCCGTTTCACAGATGAGGAAGCCAGGGCTATGGAGCGCAGACCTGCTGCGCAACGATCCTGGTGCTTGCTTCCAAGGCCAAGGCGCTCCAGAACGAAATCTACCAGTGGGCTTCTCCAGCACTCGACGGGCTGGGTGCAAGTGGAGAGCGCTCTCCCCGCCTGCTGGACCCAGAGGCTTACTTGGAGGGGGCTGGAGCCTTTTTCCCGCCCACCTACCCTCATCCTCCCTCCAGTTCAGTACTGATTGCGGGGGGGTGGAGAAACTCCAAATCCCAAAAGCTTCCAGTTGGAACCCAGCACGCGGCAGCGGCGGTGACTTCCCAGCGGTTGTGGGGACCTCATCGATTGTACTGACCTCACGGTGGGTCAACTTGTCTCCTTCATCGATCAACCGAACGAAGTCTAGGACTAAAATAAAAACGCAAGGAAATCACAGCCGTCTTTGTAAAGCTAGTGGGAAGTGGCCCTGCTGCGCCAGAACGCGCCGGTGACCCAAGCCGGCCCCACGCCCAGGCAGCGCAACGGGAAACCGAGCTTCTCACCTCACTCCGCTTTATTTGATCATCGTTTCATTTTTTTGTTGTTGTTGTTCTGTGCTATATTGAAAACAAGAAAACAAAGAAGGATTAGTTTATTCAATCAACAAACACTTGATGAACACACTAAATGTACCAGACTGCGCTGGTCACTGGGGTACTAAGGAGGAGGGGGGTCTGCCCAGAAGCATAAAATCCTGGCAAGGAAGGGGTTGTAAAGGTTTCTTTGCTGTCGCTTTTTAGCAAATGTGACCTTAGGTCAGACTCCCTAGCTATCTGTCCCACAGTCCTCTGTCCGTGAAGAGCGACAACACTATCCAGCCCTAGCTAGACAAGATGTAGGCGCTGCCTGGTAGAAACGGATGGAAGAGTCTAGAGGTTAGATCCTTCAGCACAGCCCCGGGCTCAGAGCGTGGGAAGCAGATCTGGGGAAGTCCTTTGCGAAGCCTCGATGGTGTGTAGACTCCTTACTCCTGAAAACTGCTGGGAGCCCACGATGAGATTTTCAGGGCTCCCCGTCGCTGCTGCCTCTTCCCGAAAGCAGAAAACCACCTGGCCCTACCTCCCCCAGCAGGCAGAAAAGCTGAGGCTGGCCTGCATTTGGCCTTCCTGCCTGAGACCTTGAATGGAAGCCCTCTCCCACCCCACCCTTCCTGGGCCTGGACTTTCCTAATCTTTAAAATGGAAATGTACATGTATATATACTCATCGCAGTGAATAAGGCTCAGCACAATGAGCATCAAGCCAGCCAGGACCCAGTGTCTCCAGCGCTTAGCAGGGAACCTGGACCAAGAAGCCCCTCAGTCGATATTTGTGGGATGACCTTCTCTTCCCTACCACCCTTTCACTGTTTCGCTTTACATATCAGAATCTGTTTGCGGAACATCTAATAAGTTTGATGCTGTTTTTCTAAAAATGCACTTTGGGAGCAGTCATTTGTTTCCAGATGCACAGAGAAGCACCTTTAGTCCTTCTCCCCTTCTTCGTTGACTTTTATTCCTCTATTGAAAGGTTATTCACTGAGCACTTATCAGTTGCCAAGCACTGTGATCTGTGATCGGAGTTGGACATAGGATGAGTCCGTTTTCTCCTTCTAGGAGCTTACAAAGTAGAGACCTAATATTAGACTCTCCTAGCTGGACCATGTGGCCAATAAACCTCTTTGGTTATGGTTGATTTTTTTCTCTCTCTTTCTAGCTCTTTAAGTAACTTTGACCAGATCATAAAGTCTAACGCAGTGCCTGGTACACAGTAAGCGCTCAACAAGTGCTGGATGAATTTATTCTTCCCAATACTGTAGCCACAGCTCCTCCTTTGGCTGCGCAAGAGGTCTTCCGCGCCTTCAGAGACACTTCCAAATGAGGGCTCCATTACATCGGGGTGCAACTCCAACCCTGACATTCCCAATTCCAGGTACAATTCAGGCTGGTAAGACCAGCCACTCCGACTTCAACCGAGCATGTCCAGACCGGGGGAGCACCGGGTTGGCCTTTGCAAAAGGGGACGCGGGACTGTGAGGTTCTGCAAGCCGTGTACCCGTTTTGCATCTCCACACCTATCTGGCTGTCCTTTCCAGACCCCTCGTCCCGCATACACACCTTTCCCGGTAAACAAGAGCTAGTACAGACGGCGCCTAAGAAATGAGGCTCCAGTTTGCGCTGAGAACCCCCTTCCCCCACATCCCGGGTCTAGCCTCGCCTCTCTGCATCCAGCTTCCAGGTTTGGGAGACTGTGAGTGACCCTCTCCCGCCCCAGCCTCCAGGAACAGCCTTGGCCTCCTGGTGCATCCGGAACTGCCTCTGCGGAAGCTCAAAACTGAGGTCCTAAGCCCGCGCGCGTCGGTGGAGATTGGCTCAAGCTCTGCGGGGCCCTCAGAGGTCGGCTGTCCGCCGCCGCGTCTCCCCCGAGCGCCATCCAGCGGCGAGACGGCAGGGCCACCCTCCGCAGAGGTTCCGGGCGCGCTTCTCCAGGAACGAGGAGCGCGGGTTTCCAAGGGGGAAGCAGTCCCTTCCTCCACCCACCTGCCCCCCCCCCGAACCAGATGAGGGCACATCCATCTCTTATGCCTCCCCACGTACTTCCCGCGCTGCTTGAGGCTAATTCGGGTTCACCCGGCGTTCAACACCACCCTCCCCCTTTTATTTATGCCCAACATATGCACTGGACAGGGAATTTTTTTCAAGGCGAGCAGAAAGAAAAGAAGGAACGAGAAAAAATTAAAAGGGTGTTTGCACCGCCATTGCCTGGAAACCTTCCTGTGGCGGCTCAGGGGGTTTCATCCCGGGCTGGGTGACTCCTGCTCGCCCTTCGTTGCGAACGGACGTGTTAAGTCCTGCCTCCCTAATTCTACGCCTATGACCTTATCCTGGTTAGAGTCAGGCGCTCTGACTCCCTGCCCTTGCATGCAACCCAGCCTAGAAAACCTCCTCCCCGCGATCCCCATGGGCGTCCACCCCCACCCCAGATGAGTGTCCAGAGTGGCAGTTTAGCGCACACCGAATCCTAAATGCAGAGGGAGAAAAACACCATTCTTCATACACCCAGAATGTTATCGCTAATTTTTTGGAAAAGTGCCTGTGTACACACATATTACATATATTATTGAGCGGGTTAGTGCAAGACTAAGAATACCGAACAACAGTGTGTGTGTGTGTGGGGGGGGGAGACATATTCTCCAATTCCCTGGTAATTTGTAACAGGCAGACTTTATTGCTCAGAGAGAAAAGGAGTAGCTACGGAGCTGCAAAACGAATTTAACTCTGTCTATATTGATCAAATGGGAGTCCGCCCGTGGGGTGTGATTGCAATGCATTTTTTAATCTGAGATTTAATTTCATATTTGGGGCTACTTGGAATGTCCATATGTACACACTTGTACCCACATAGGACATTTTGGAACCACACATGTATATTCTATTACATTTAAATAATGCAGTGGAATATAGGCTTTAAGTTGGGCCCATACATGGCTCAGCAAGCTCCCCAAACATTAGGGAGATCTAAAATGAAGCCCTAGAAAGCTCAGAAAGCCAGGCCCTCCTCTCCTCCAGATTCGGTTTGGGGCAATCTTCTGATATCCCAACTACAGGGGATTTCTTTGGCTCCTTACCTCTCCTTCACCTAATCTCTCCAACTAAAAAAGTTTACAATAATTCAACTCCAATATCCCTGTTATTAAAATCTGTCTTATTCCCTAAAAATAAAAAAATAATAAAAAATAAATCATAACCCACACTCAAAAGGCCTTTCAGTGACTCCAACAATTCTCCAATTCTAGACGGAGAAATGAAACAGAGGAGTTGTCCTGGTTATTCACGGCACTATACGAGGACATAAAAGTGATTGCAACATCATATTTTAACTTGTCTAATAGCAAAATCCTAACTCTGGCCCACCGGTCTTCCTCCTCCCTACTTTCCTCTAAAGGACTAGAATCTTGGAGGGGTGGGAGCTGGATGGGGGGTGGGGGCAGCGGTGAAATAAAGGCGCTTGGAAAAGGTAAAAAAAAAAAAAAAGGCAAGGCATTATTTACACCTGCAAACTTGGATGGCTGTATTCGGCCCCAATTGGCTTAATTGTAAATCTTTTCCTCATGGCCCCAATTCCCGGACCGAGCGTCTGGGTTTAATAATGCGCCCCCGCACCCCAGCAGCGCCGGGCTGAAAAGAGAGAATCCCCCCCCCCCCCCCCCCCCCACCGCCGAGGTAATTAGAGCCGCCCCCCCCCCCCCACTACACAAACCCTGCTTGAGGTACCAGAAGACCAGAGTCAGACATGTGGGGAACTCATATTTTACCGTCTGAAGACAAGAGGAGCTATTTCAAAAGCGACTGTAGCCTCCAAGTCAGAAGTGGGGGGCAGCGCTCCCCCTCCCCGGCCTTGCCCCCAGCGCGTTTGGCTTGTAGGGGGGCGAGCGGGAAAGAGGCGTCTGCACGCGTAGCCAGACACAGCCTCCACCTCCCTGGGCTGGCAGTGTAGGGCTGACCTGTTTATAGAACTTGCTGTTAAGAAAACATGTAAAAACACACCCCAGCGGTGGGAGCGGAGAACGCTCCCTCGCACCCCACCCTCTCTTTGTACACGAAGATTCTCCCCGGACTCAGCTCGGTGGCCTTGTTTTTCCTCCCCAGGAGGCTAACTCCTTGCAATTGTTTTTCCATCCAGTATGAGAGCCCGAGAGGGCTACATTTCTCCTTTATTTGGGGGGAACCCCCGCACCCCCTGCGCTAAAGGTCTTTACTAACCACCCCGGATTTGTCCATTGCAAGCAGGAGTGGAGGGGGAGATGGGAATCACTGCGGTAAAAAGGCCACTCGGGCGCTGGGTGTTGGGGCGGGGTGGGGGTGCTCCTCACCGAACCCCGCTATCCCTAGTGTGAGCTCTCGAAGAGGAAAGGCCTGCGTTCCGCGGACCGCGCCGCGCGCTTTCTGCGCTCGCACCCGGAGCCCGCGCGCGCCGCCCCGGGAGCTGCGGAGGGAGAGCAGGTAACCGCGCAGGGAGCCGGAGTGCGCGATTCGGGGACTCCCGGGCCTGCCGGACCTCCTCGCCGGGGGCAGGCCAGCCTGTGCGGGGGACCCCCCCCTTTGCTCCCCCGCGGGCCGGTGCGGCGGGCCGGGCCAGACCCGAGCCTCGACCCCGCCACCGCCGGGTGCGGGTGTAATCGGAGGCGGCGAGCGTCTCCTCGGGTTCCGCGCTGGGCGAGGCCTGCAGCCGCACCGAGCACGTCCAGCTTCCGTATTTGGAACCCGGGTAAGGCGGGTGCGATGGCAGGGGAAGCACCCCGGGGCGGAATCCATCGCCGAGAGGACCGGATGGGGCGCTCTGGGCTGTCGCTGCCTCACCCTCCCTAACGGGGGTGGGGGGGGCGCAAGTTTTCCCTCCCCAAGGGAAAGTTAGAAAGGACATTGCCAGGGAAGTTTCCTGGATCTGGAAGGCCGCTCCTCTCTGCCCTCCCGCCCGCCTGCCAGAAGGATTTTTAATATTTGGCTTGGAGATGAAATGAACTGAGGTCTGGGCGCCAGCTAAAGCAACTCTTAGGAAAAGCGCTTGGACAATTCCAAACATTCCCTCTTTCTATGTATGTGTGTGTGTGTGTCTCTACCTCGCTCTTCTTCCTCTCAGAAATAAATACGATTTTAAAAAGAAAAGAGAGACTTCTCTAACTCTCAGGTATTCAGACCCCAAGCTGGAGACATTTAAAGGCTTTTGGGGTCACCAAGGTCACACTGTCACCCAAACCTGGAGCTCAGGTTGGGAGACAGAGAACAATCCCTCCAGCCCCCCCCCCCCATAGCTCCCTGGATATTGTACACGACTCATGCAGGATTTGCTGTGTACTCTTTGGAGACAGGGATGATTCCTTTGGGAGCAAGTCACCTCCGACTTAAAGACACACTGTGGAGGCCTCAAGTTTCTTTTTGAGGTGGAGGCCGCGGCTACCCAGATTGTCAGGTAATGAAGACTGACGCTGGGGTTCAGCGATGCCTCCCCCTCCCCAACACCCATTTTCTGAGTGGCCCTGGTCCAGGGTCAATGATCACAGAAGACAGAGTGGTGGAGGGGCTGGAGCTTGGTTCCAGATTGTGAGGAGCCAGTTTGGCCAGAGAAGTTTCCCTGGGCGTGCAGCTGCTCAGGGACAGGCCAGGCCTGCAGTCAGGATCTTGAATCTCGGGCTCACACCCTAGCCTTAGCAGCAGGTTTCAGAGTCCCCGTTACCTGCCAGGCATGCCAGAGAACCACAGAATTCCATTTTCCATAGGATTGTACAAGGGAGAAGGGGTTTTAGCAGCTTTCAATGTGACAGTAAGACTTGGAACCTTAAATGCTCAGACCCCTCCAGTCCTTGAAACCCCATGCGCACAGAGGGAAGGCAAACCCCTCCTCAAAGCCATAGGTCCCCCAGGGACAGCTACATCTGGGGGGCTTCACTGGATATGAAAGACTCTCTGAGGGTGTTATCTGCTCCTGGGCTGGGGAGACATGAAAACATCACTTTGGCTGTACGTATGGCAAGGAGCGGCTACACACACACACACACACACACACACACACACACACACCCCTTCTGTGTCCACTGTTCTCTTTCATTTATCTCCTGCCTTCCCTCTCTGCTCTCACCCTCTTTAATTGAAACCCAGTACGGGAACTAGTAATGGATATTGTGCTCCAATTGAGAAAACGTGTCTGTGGCTAGGAGGGGACAGTTAGTTCAGCTGATTTGGAGGAGCCGATCTTTCTTGGCCCTGTCAACCTTCCTGACAGTAGCAGAATGTCATTAGCCATGCCCCCCTAACTGACACACCTCCCTGTTCCCTGGCCCCGGCGGCTCTCAGAGGGCGAGGCCCCGCTGCCCCCCCCACGCCCTGGCGCCAGGTAGCACCACCGGTGCATAAAAACGGGGAGGAGCAGGGAACCATGGCAGTCAGCTCTCCCCGTCAGAAGAAACCCCCCAATCTACCGTCGGGAATTGGAGAGCGTACCGTTGTATTTTTCCTCCACCTTTTTAAAGGATTCTGTCCCTTAGACCCCCACCCCACAAGCCAGATCCCTGGCATTAATCGCCAAGGGACCAATGACACCCTTACCTGTCTGGACTGAAAATCTGGAAAGAGGATGTTGAATAAACAAAGGTGTTGGGTGGTCAAAGTGCCTGAGGGCCAATCCAGCTCTGGCCTGCGTCTTGCTGATTCTGGGTCAGATAAGATGGGAGGAAAAATTCCCCGGCCTCTTCCTCATGAATTCATTTCTGCTGGACTAAGAGAAGTCCATGCGTTATTTTTTTTTTTAAGTAATTGGGTAAAAACACACAAAGAGAGCATTGAAGATGTAGATTGGTTTGAAATTAGGAAACCACAATTAGTTCCTTTTCCTGAGAGAGAGACAGAGAGAGAGAAACCCTTCACAGATGTATAAAAGGCACTCTTCCCAGACACACACACACTCCTTATCCCCCCCCGCCTTGTTTCCCTTCCAACTTATCTAAATCACTAGCCATGTACAAATTTGCCATTTTCCAGGGCGATCGGCTTTGATGAAAGGTAGGTGCTAATAAGAATAATGCAGAGGGTGAAATCTTTCCATTTTGTTTCTGCCAAAACCATATTTACATTAAAAGGAGGTATGATAAGCATGGATTAAGCGAATAACGGATGATGCTCTAGAAACAGCATAAACCAACTGGCGCCAAAGTGAGCCTCCGTACTAAAAATACTGCTTCCCCAAGCTAGACAACTTTGACAATCTCTTCTCTCTCTCTCTCTCTCTCTCTCACACACACACACACACACACACTTCAGACTCTTGCACTGAATCGCCCTGATCAATAATTTAGAGGGCTGTCAGAGGACAGGGAAATGTGCCTTACAAGAAAGCCCTGTGCTGCTGGGGCAAGGCAGGGACTAGGAGCCAAGGCTTTGGGTAGCCTCCTCTCACCCTGGGCTCCTGCCTTCGAAAGGAGATAGAAAGGGAGGGGGAGAGATCCTGGGGTAGGGGAGGCTGACTTTGGGGATCCCAAAAGGAGAAGGGGATACTTCCAACCTACACAAATGGGCCCAAACCCATTTCTATCTCTCAGGACACCTTATCTTCTTCCTAGCCAGGGGCACAAGGGGGAGGTGCTGGCTAGCTCCAGCCTGTCTCGATTACTGACAAAGATGGGGGGGTAGGGAGGGGATACAGAGGCAATCCAGAAATCCAGAAAAGCAGAAGAGAATTCAGAGAGGGCCAAGAAAGCCAGAGAAACCAGAAAGGGGGAAAGAAGAGGCAAAAAGAGTGGGAACGAGAGTAAATCAGAAACAGAAGGAACAAGAGAAGTTAAAGGCGGGGGCGGGGGGGGGGTTGCGGGTGGTAGAGACAGACAAGAAGGGGAAACAAAAAGAACAAGACAGATGCAAGGGAGAGAAGAGAAAGTTCAAGGAAACACAGCAAGAAAGATCACATGGATCTATAGTCACACAGTCCTGAAAGATGAACAGAGAGACAGGGACACCAACAAAAAAAGAAAGAGAGAGAGAGAGAAGGAAGGGAGGGAGGGAGGGAGGAAGGAAGGAAGGAAGGAGAGAAAGGAAGGAAGAAAAAGAGAAGAGAAGAGAAGAGAAGAAGAAGAAGGAGAAGGAGAAGAAGAAGAAACAAAAAATGGGCGCTCTGTCTGGTCCAACCAAGAGGCTTGTACCTACCCCAGAGGGAGGAAAGATAGGGAGGCTAATTCTCCAACAAACTGAATGATCTTGCAGCCTCCTGGCCAGGGAGGAACTGAGCTCTAAAGCAAGCTTGGGGTGGGAGGTGTGTGTGCAGTGAATGCAAAGCTCCAGGAGGAAAATCTAGCTTCCCTGGTCTGTGCAGAGATCCTCCACTGGGTCCATAACTGCATGTAGTTTGGGGTAGCACCAAGGTTTGGGGTAGCACCAGAGTGCTAATGTGGGGAGGGGGGTGCTAACAGCATTTCGCAGGAGGAATCACAAACAATAAGCGAGGCACTGGGTGGGTGGGGGAGCGGATTCCCTGGGATCCGGGTAAGAAAATCAAATCCCCAGTTAGCAGAATGGAGAGCGGAGGAGGATAGGAGCCCTAAAGCAGACACTTAGTTTCAAAGCTGGTCAATTAAAAAGAAAAAAAAAAAAGCCTAGATCCAAAGTGGAGGGGGGGGGGGTGAGCAGAAACAGGGAGCCCTCCCTACACTGCCAAGCGACCAGAGAGCCCCTCCCCAGTAAAAGTTTACATATTGACCGACCACCGTAGGAAACTTCTTAATTAGGCCTCAGACCCCTGGAGAAACAGGGATGTCCTTATGTCAACAGAGTTTCCAATTTAGCGACACCTCGGACTGAAAAAAGCTCCGCGGCAAACGGGGGTGAAAGTTTAAGAGGGAATAAGCGTGTAATAGTCCCTCGCCAGACCTCACACATGCCGAAGAGAATATTTACAGCAAACTTGCCAAAGTAAACCACCCCGCCTCCCCACCACCCCTTCCCCCCGCCTCCCCCCCTTTTTTGTAAACTGCAGATAAACAGCATTCGGTCACCAAAGGGTCGGTTGGTCCCCTTTATAGTTTGAGGCAGGCAGTGCCATAGGGAAAAGTAGGATCGAGCAGAGGCTTCCTGGACGATCTTTGGCAAGGCTAGCTTTTCTGCTGCGTCCGTGGCCTGGGCAGTGGCTTGGTTTCGCATTTGTGTGTGTGTATAGGAAATTTGTTCTGAGGTTCCTCTAACCCTTCCCCACTTTACCATCTGCACACACACACACACACACACACACAGCTTGGCCTTAAAAACTGCAGGCATTACAGATACGGAGAGGTGGGTTTAATTAAAAAAAAAAAAATCAGGCCTGCAAAAAGGTGCGGGGAATATCTGGGGGCCATCAGAAGTTCCCTGGGTCCCCTGCGATCCAAACTTCAGCCCCCCTGCTCCTTTCTCCCGCCCTTAAAGCACCGCTCCTCAGACTCAGCGGAGGGGCAGACTCATTCAGTGTTTCCCAAATGTCTTTTGTTGAGCGCGAGGCGGGGAGAGGGAGACTATCGAGGGGTTCTGCAAACAGAGAGAGGGAGAGAGAAGGCCGTGTAGACCCCGCGCCTGGGGCCGAAAGCCGCGGGCCGGGGGCGCGCTAGTCTTGCGCGTTCCCCCGGCTGCCAGGCTTGGCGCAAGTCTCCAGAAGGCGCTGGCCAGTGTTTCACCCGAATGCGATGGCCACCAGGCCGCTTTTGTTTGTTGGCAAATTAATCACCCAGCGCACGGCCGGCGCCAGAGTGGGTTTATCACCCACCGGGAGGGGGGCGCGACGGCCCAGCAAAGACAAAGAGGAGTTCGCACCTTCCCGCTTTTGATCCCAAGTTGCCGCGGCCTCCCTGCAGAATACGAGCCTCCTGGGGCCGAGTCTGGGAGGTCGGTCATAATTGGCGGAAGTTTGCAGACCATTAGCAAGACGTGGACATTTTTTAATCAGACCCCGCAAACTTTCCTCTCTTCTCCACCCCCCCCACCCCTTGCGAGCAAGAATGGGAGCGGGGATATGAAGTGGCAACCAGGGTGACCCCAGGGTTAAGTTAGAGCTAGGGGCAAAAATAGGCATTTGAGGGAGGGGGCGGTGTGAGGGTCAGAGATCCCGCTCGGTCCACTCTGGGGCCAAAGGCAAGTCGAGATATTTACAAGTAAAATTAGCAAGCTCCCTTCCCACGTCCCAGACTGTAGGGAGGCCAGGAAGCCGAGGCCCTGGTGGAAATGTCTCTCCCGAGCATCTGGACGCTTGGGGCACCGAGAGAGGAGGGGGGTCAGTCACGTTGTGCCAGCAGAATTGCTTTCCTTCTACTCCCAGCGGCCGGGCAGAGATTGGCTGGCGAGTGCAGGCAAAACCTGATCGCGGGGATTTGGGGCCGCTCCTGAAAGCGCCGCGGCGCTGCCCGCGGGCTCAGGCGGCGAGCAACGTGGGGGAGGGGGTGGGTGTGGGCCTCCAGAGACACGTGAAACCCTGCGGTGACCTCGGTGGACTGCGTAAGGAGGGGGAAGGCCTGGCCTCTCGCACCCTCCAGGATCGGGCCGCTAAGGGACGCGGGAGGTGGGTGGGTGGGTGGGGGGCCGAAGTGAGCCGACACCCTGGGCCCCTACCGCCTCTTGCTTTTCTCTCCCGCTTTCTCTCTTCTCAACCACCAGCAGAGAGACCCCGAGAGGACGCCAGAGAAAGGCCGAAAGGGAAAGAAAGGGGCGAGATGGCGAGCCAGACGGAGTTCGAAGAACCACTCCATTCTCTCTGGTGACTTTAGGGAATTCTCTGCGCTGGCGCCAAGCGCTCTTAACCATGTGCGTCAAAAATGCGAGGCTGGAAAAGCTTGTCGCCTCAAAAGTTCCGCCCCTATCTCGAGGCGGTTGGCCCACAAAAGAAGTGCATTTTCACCCTCCACTTGCTCCCATTTCGGAGTCTGGGGGCTGGGGGCCTGGGGGTCCACAAGGCAAACTAAGAGAGGATGGTTCTGACTGTCTACGCAGACACACACACACATATCCCAAGCCCTGGGTTTCTTAACCCCCTAGGCCCCGAAACCAGACCTTTCTCCTTTCCTTTCCACTCGAGGCAGCTCTCAACTCAGGAAGGGTAAAAGAACATTCTCCCCCAAGATTTCCCTCCATCTAAGCAGGGACGGCCCAACTCACTGCCCCCCCCCCCCTACGCAAAAGCGAGGAATGTGGGTTTGGGGAATCCTCTGACCCAGACAGGGACCTGCGGTAACAGATATCAATTCGGCGACAGGTCTGATTTCGTAAGTTCCCTCCCTCCCACCCCTGCACCCTCGCTGACACCCCCACCCTACCTGAACTGGAACAGTCACCTCGCCTCTGGGGTGGGGGCGTATCACGGTTTGTTCTACAAATTCACCCCCGACTTCTGGTGAGATAAGTCCCCGGGTGCACGGAGAGATAAGTGCGACGCCTGGAGATTATACCAGGAGGGCGCGCCTCCCCCTCCCAGCTCGCCGGCGGCCGGGGGAGGTGAGGGCAGCGGCTCCGCGGGGGCAGGCCCAGAACCAAGTCCCTCGCGGCGCTCCTTCTGTCCGGGTCTCCATTCTCTGCTCCACACTCACGCACACATTCAGGCGGAACTCTCGGGGAGCCCGGATTCAGATATTAGACAAGACTTAAAAGGGCTGGTAAATGCATTTCGAAAAAAAACCAAACCCAAAACCCCGAGTCCGGCTCCCCCGGGGAGCGCCACCAGGGCCGGCGGCGCAGGCTGTGTACGTGTTTGCGTGTACGTGTTTTCCCGCGGGTGGCTGGGTCCCAGGGTGCCCGCGCGAGTCCGCGCGCAGGAGTGCCGGGGTGTCTGGGTCTCCGCCCACGGTCTCGGGTGGGGCCCGGGCCAGAGGGAGCCCCCGGCCCACGTCTGCCCGGGAGCCCACGAGCCCGGATGCCGGGAGCCCGGCGCCGAGAGCCACCCGAGCTCGGGAGCCCTTCAGCGGCGGCCGGGCGGAGCTTGGCTCCACGTGGGGCTGGAGAGCGCGCAAGGCCGGAGTCTCGGCGCTCGCCTCTCCGCCGCTGCCGCCTTCTGCGGCGCCCGGAGGCGGAATGGCAGCTCGCGGGGCACTCGGCCGTCCGCCTGGCCCTCCCGGGGCCGCAGTGAGCGGGTGATCCGCACAGAGAAACGGCGGCGGCGGCCCGGAGACGAGAGGCGAGCTGAGCGCGCGAGAAGCGAGCGCCCCTGCCCGGCGCCCGGCGCGCTCTCCGCCTTCCTGGCCCGGCGCGTTCGCTCCCTCCTCCTCCCCCTTCCTCCCGGGCCCTGCCTCCTCCCTCGATCCCCGGCTGGATGACTGAGGCATTTCAGACGTGGGCTGAGCCAGCGCAGGCGAGCGAGCTCAGGGGCTGCGGCGATCTCTCGATAAGCCACCTAGAGGCGACTCTGCGCGCGCTCCCCAGTGGCTCCCCGCCCTCCCTCTGATCATGTTGACATATTCACAGGACAGGCAGTAGTACCGATGCGGCGCTGCGACGTTACAGTTTCCGACACCTTCCTTTTATAACTCGGCTCTATCCCCCAGCACTCGACCTGTGAAAACCACGCCTATGCAGCAACACAATTGGTCCGAAAGCGTCAAAGAGCCAATCAAGAGGCCTCCGGCTCCCCGCAGCCCACAGCAGAGCCCGACCTTCTAGAGCCGCCGAGCAGACGCCCGGGGAATTCTAGAGGCGGAGGAGGGTGGCGCGGAGCTCTCGCTCGCTCGCTCTCGCTCCCTCCCTCTCCTCGCGCTCCCTCTCCCACTCCGTGCCTCTCTCTCCTCTCTGTTTCTCTCTCTCTCTCTCCCCCTCTCCCCTTTTCATTCCCCCCCACTAAATCCTCCCTGCCCTGCGCGTCTGGACGCAGATTTAGGAAGCGATTTCGCTCACGTTTTAGGACAAGGAAGACAGGCGCGGGAGGAGAGCACGGCAAGACTCGGATTGCAACCCAGACACCCTCCGGAGGCTCGGAGCAGAGGAAGGAGGAGGAGGGCGAACGGAAGCCAGTTTGCAGTTCAAGTTTTGATAGCGCTGGTAGAACAGGGCTTAAATCAGAGAGTTGTTTTTTGTTGTTGTTGTTGTTTCTTTTTAAGGCGAGAGACTTTTCCGCTCTCTCGCTCGCTGGTGAAGCCTGGTCTAGCGCAACTGCAGACGCCTCCAGCGAGAAAGAGGGAGAGGAAGACAGACAGGGGGGCGGGGAAGAAGAAGGAGAAGAAAAGGTAAAAAGTCTCCGAGCGGAGCCGTTCGCATTTGCAACAAAGAACTGGGGGCCGGGGAGCGATTCCCGGGACCGGGGGCTGCGGCGTCTCTTCCGGCGAAGCGGCGGGGCTCGGGCGCGGGTGAGACCCTGCTCGCTCCTCTCGCCGGTGAAACCGACTTCCAGGAGCGGCTTTTTAAAAAAAACGCAAGGCACAAGGACAGTCACCCAAGCGACTATGTCTCCTGATTTCTCGCCTTGCCCTCTTTAAAAGCGGCATCCCCCCCTCCCCAAAAGACTCTTTCCTCCCCCTTCCCTAGGGTGCTCGAGTGGTGATTCCCCCCCTTTTTTTTCTTTCTTTCTTTCTTTCTTTCTTTCTTTTTTTTTTCCTTTCCAAACTATGTGCTGCTGAAAAACCAAAAACAAAACCAAACAGCAGCTGCGGACTTGTCCCCGGCTGGAGCCCAGCGCCCCGCCTGGAGTGGATGAGCCTCTCCATGAGAGATCCGGTCATTCCTGGGACAAGCATGGCCTACCATCCGTTCCTACCTCACCGGGCGCCGGACTTCGCCATGAGCGCGGTGCTGGGTCACCAGCCGCCCTTCTTCCCCGCGCTGACGCTGCCTCCCAACGGCGCGGCGGCGCTCTCTCTGCCGGGCGCCCTGGCCAAGCCGATCATGGATCAATTGGTGGGGGCGGCCGAGACCGGCATCCCTTTCTCGTCCCTGGGGCCCCAGGCGCATCTGAGGCCTCTGAAGACCATGGAGCCCGAAGAAGAGGTGGAGGATGACCCCAAGGTGCACCTCGAGGCCAAAGAACTTTGGGATCAGTTCCACAAGCGGGGCACCGAGATGGTCATTACCAAGTCGGGAAGGTAAGCAAGTGGCAGGGCCCCCTCCCCCCAAACTATTGGGGGGTTTTTTTTTACCCCCCCCCCCCCCTTTTTATCTCTTCCCAGAACAGTTAATTTGGGCTTAGAGAAAAACTTTAAGTTCCCCTGGAACTGTGTACAGACATTCCTGGGCCCTGCCTCTATGGCAGGAAATTTCAGCTTACCTGGGCGTCTGCAGGGGGTACTTTCTCCTACCTAGCTCGGCATCCTGGTTTCCCTACAGGCTAGAATTTTTCCAGGGAGCACAGACACCTCCGCAGGAAGAAAGAAAACCACCCCACTGCAGGAAAATCACTGTTGCAAACCTTTCCATCCTTATGCCTTTGTTGATGTTTTGTTTCGTTTGTTTCGTTTTGTTCCCAGTGAGGAGAACTTTACGCCCTTTTCTTTTGTGTGGTCGTGGGAGACCTGACACTAGCTATCCACTTGCCCTTTTTGCCCCTCCAACCTAGCCTCTGGGTCTGCAGGGGGGTCTGAGCTTGCCTCTGGCAGGGTCACAGAAAAATTGGAGGGCATTTGGGTTTGTTTGTCCACACCGATTCACGTGTCTGTAATCCGAGGGAGAGTTGAGGCAATTTTGGATAATTAAGATTATGTTTGCAGATCCAAGGAGCCAGTGGAGAGACACATACTGCTTTTTTACGTGTGGATCTTATCAACCATATTTTACATAATTTTCAAAAGGTCCTTGCCTGACCGAAACCTGCCTGTCACTTAAAATCACTGATTTTTTTTTTAATGGCCTTGACATCTATGAAGGCGTAACATTGGAATAATAAAAAGAAAATCCCTCTCTTGATGTCTTGAGCTTTCTGTGTCTTTTCCTAGCTAAACGAGGCCAAAGTTTTGGCAGAAAATCCTCAAACCCAGAAGACATTTCCTCAGTTTCACAGCGAAGTGCTTCCTTTTAAGTCAAGGCTCTAGAATGCCAACACTCCTGAGAGATAAAAGTCAGTTTGGTGGTACAATCTTGCAGTTTGGGACCAGCCTGAGCCAGAGGAGAAACGCGGTTAGCAGGCGTGCGAGGCAGATCGGTTATCAGGCCCAGGAGTCCAGCCCAAACTACAAAATTCGTTTTGAGAACTCACTGAAGGCCAGTTTCATTTCGCCAGCCACGGGATTCCTGTTCCGTAGCAGGGAGGGTGGAGGTTTATTTCCTAACATTTTCTCATCAATGGAATGGTGGAAAATTCTAGCCTTGACTGACCCCACTTTACTAAAATCCTACCCCAAGCAGTTTAGAAGCAGACACTCAAAGGGAAGAGCACAGGCAAGAATTTCTCTGTAAAGAGGGCCATCTGTGAAGTCCTACAAGAGGAAAAAATTGTGGAGAAAGTATTAGACGCTGCAAAGAACTGTAGTGCAATATTCACTTGTTTGAACCTTGGGACACTTCCCGTTAGAGAAACTGAGCATATGTAATGCTTGGGCCGTGAAAGAATAGGATTTTGCACTCAGTGGCTCTCACACCAAAGCCCATCAGTCAATCACAATAGAGAAGTTTTAAATTTGATTTAAGTATTTCAGGGTAAATAGGGCATCAAAGCCAAGAGTCTGAGTGATTTCTTTTTCTTTCTTCTTTTCCCTTCCCTCCAATTGTAGGCGAATGTTTCCTCCATTTAAAGTAAGATGTTCTGGGCTGGATAAAAAAGCCAAGTATATCTTGTTGATGGACATTATAGCTGCTGATGACTGTCGATATAAATTTCATAATTCTCGGTGGATGGTGGCGGGTAAGGCTGACCCTGAAATGCCAAAGAGAATGTACATTCACCCAGACAGCCCTGCTACCGGGGAACAGTGGATGTCCAAAGTTGTCACTTTCCACAAACTGAAACTCACCAACAACATTTCGGACAAACACGGATTTGTAAGTTACTCGGCTCCCCTCAGGAAAATGTCCTCTTTCTTCACCCTAGGGAAGGCAGTACTTATCCTCTCCTTGCAAAAATCACCAGTTTCTGCTCAGGCTTCTCCCTTGCTCTCTGTTGCTAAGCATAGCAAAGTTTTTGAATCCGAAACAGAGGATTCCGGGGTGTTTCTCTTCGGATAATGGAAGGCCTGGCGTTCTCAAAAAAAAAAAAAAAAATTGAGGGCCAAAACACTAACCGCTCACGTTCTGTGGCAATCCCAGATCTTGGTAAACGGCTGACAGTGAAGATAAAAACCAATCGTTAAGATACAAAATCAATTTTTAAAGTTATGTGTGCGCCAGGGATTGGTTCTGAGCTATCATACTTCTGTTTTGAAACCAGCCGTATTATTTCTTGTGGGAGTTTTAAGGTCCAGAGGCTTGGCTACACTGGTTAAAGGGGGTGAATGCATTTTTTGAGAGATTTCTTTCTTCTGTGAAAAAAGAATATGGGGCTGAGGTGAAAGTCAGGTTTACTAGAAATTAGGCTGAGCTCTCCAGGATAAAAACTGTGTGTGTGTGTGTGTGTGTGTGTGTCTGTGTGTGTCTCTGTGTTGGGAGTGTATATATGGATTCAGTGGGGGAGTCCTTAGAAACTTTTAGGAGACCAGAATTGCTTATAAAAGTCAAGCAAAACACCTTTTGCCCCCTGCCCTTACCTCTCCCCAACATTTCAACAAATAAAGCCGAGTGATAAGCGAGGAATCAGCAGAAAGATTAGGCCCAGGAAGACGTGAATGGCACGGAAGTATCTTCAAGCGGGCGCGGATCGCCTTTGAAGCCCTTGATTTGATTAAGGCATAAATATTCCTCTCTAGAGTTCAACCTTTCAGGGCTTTAAGTGGATTGGGCTCGTCAATTAGTGGGCACTTAAAGGACTGAATCATTTTGTAAATTAAAATGCATGTTTTTCTCTATCTTTTAAGACTTTGGCCTTCCCAAGTGATCACGCAACGTGGCAGGGGAATTATAGTTTTGGTACTCAGGTAGGCTAGGGTTCAAGGTACGAACGGACCTTAGGTGGTGAGGGTGGGGGGACCCTTTGGAAATTGAGGAGCAATTTGGATTCTCCAGAAGAGGATATCTGTGGAGCGGAATGTACCCAAAGAGGTACTCCGAGGAGAGGAGGTGGGCTCGGCATAAGCGTGGTACCCTTCGGTGGGGTAGACGTCAGCCTGGCAGGGGTCCTGAGGTCCCATTGGTCCCACTAAATCTTTTTTTTTTTATGTGTCTCCCCTTCTCCCTGCTCCCCTCCACCTCCCCCCCCCCCCCCCCCCCCCCCCCCAGACAATATTGAACTCCATGCACAAATACCAGCCTCGGTTCCACATTGTGAGAGCCAATGACATCTTGAAACTTCCCTATAGTACATTTCGGACTTACTTGTTCCCCGAAACCGAATTCATCGCTGTGACGGCATACCAGAACGATAAGGTAACCAAAGGCGCTTTTCTTTTTAATGGCTATACTTTTCCCTCCCACCTTTAGGCCGCTCCGGGTGAGAGGGAGAAAGTTAGAAAAGATTAGGGATGGGAGTCTTGAGGTTTTTCTTCTGTGATTTGACCCTTCCGTGGAGCTTTTGGGGAAAGGGGGTCTGGCACGTCACAGAGGCAGGGGAAAACAAAACAAAACAGAAAAAAAACAGAACAAAGCAAAACAAAAACTTGACCAGCTAGGAATCCGATGCGGAGAGAATAGATGCCAGACTAACTTCACTCCTGTAACTGCTCACAGCCACTTCCCCCCTTGGGCCTTTCTCTTGTTTGGAGGCTCAGCCTCTTCTCCTCTAGGATGAAGGATCAAAAATCAGGTTCCAGGTTCTAAAGGAACCAGCTAAAAATTGAAGGCAAAAGCCATTGGGGATCTTGGGAGGAGAATCCCATTGGAGAGCAGCTTTTCTCCCCTAGCCAGAAATCCTGAGTAGCTGGTCTGGTTTTTATTACCTTTTATGCTGCTGTGTTTTTTATGGTGTGTGTGTGTGAGAGAGAGAGAGAGAGAGAGAGAGAGAGCGCGCGCGCGTGTGTGTGTGTGTGTGTGTGTGTGTGGAAAAACCTTCTCTGATCACAGGGTTATGCTAATCGAGTTGTCTGAGGCTTTTGAGATGAGATGACCAAAGTCAAGATCAGTTCATTTGAAGGTTTTTCCTCCCTTGGGCCTCAGGCCCGGGGTTAGGAGTACCCCCGGATAGACCGACAGGCAGCACCTGGTATATAAAGTTATGGTGGCCTGAAGGTCATGGGCATGTGCACAGAGAGACACGGAGAAAGTGACTCTTGCTGATTCACCAGTTCCCAGCGTGGCTGTTTGCAGGCAGTTATGGGGGTGGGGAGCAACTGAGGACCCCTGCTCTTCTTACCTCAGGGAGAGTCCAGCTTACCTGACAACACCTTGCATTTTGAACTCACTGTCACCGTGGGTGGGTCCTCTGGCTGGCCCTTGGGGTGTTCAGGTATGTTTCCTTAATCCGGAGACTGAGACTCCAGGACCTCCTCTTCCTGCAGTCTTGCATACGGGAGTTTATGCCAAAAACAAGAATCCAACCAAGGGGCCCTTTTCCCACCTCTGGGGAACTCTGTATAATTTTTTTTTTCCCCTTAAAGGGAAGGGATTTGAAAGATGACATACTACGGCGTTTTGCCCCAGCGTGCAAAATGCATGCTCCCTCTAGACCCAGAACCCTGTGAATGTAAGTCGTTAATGTAATAAAATGTATCATTTTTGATCAGACGAAGAGGCCAGAGGCCTTCTCCAACCTAATGGCGGTGGCAGAATATATAAATGAAAACAAATGTTTCCAGTGGTCATTCAGTCCTTTGACATCTGTAATTGTCAATATTATAATTCCTCAACCCTCCCCCCACCCCACAAGACCCAGCAAAAAAATCAAACCCACTCTGGCACAAGGGTAGCGAAAACCCCATAAATCATTTCATTAGATTCACAGAAAAGGTTGGAGTGTATGCTGTGAGGTGTGTGTGTGTGTGTGTGTGTGTGTGTGTGTGTGTGTGTTTGGGGGTAGGAAATAATGCTATAACATATTTAATGATTGCACTATGTAAAAAAAATGAAAGCACAATTTTAAGATCTACAGGTTGTCCCTTTTGACAGCTTTTGACAATCTTTCCATTTCTAAACGCAAGCTCTGAAGGCTGCCTACAGAACAGAAGGAGGCATTTCCCAGACAGTCTAATTTCAGTCTGGAATCCCTGGTTTGGCTTCCTCTGAGAGATGCAAGTCATTGGTACAGTTCTTTGGATTTTTCTCTCACTCCCCTCTGACTGACACTGTGAGGTCCTCTCCCTTTCTCTTGAACCTGGCATAGCCTGCTGACTTCTTTTGGCAGTCAGATTTCTAGTAGACAGAGTTGGGGGGGGAAACACCCCCAGAGCATTCTAGAAAATGAGGCCAATGTGTCTTTCTTGCTTGTGTCTCCTCCTCTAGATAACTCAGCTAAAAATAGACAACAACCCTTTTGCAAAAGGTTTCCGGGACACTGGAAATGGCAGGAGAGAAAAAAGGTGAGCGGAGACACTTGGTATTACTTTCTCAGATAATTTGGAGAATCACTTTTCTAGGGCCCAAATCTCAGCTATTAGAAGTGGGATGCAGGCACTTCTATTAAGAAGTTAGGGGGAAGAGGGTGGAAAATAATTGACTGCCTCCCTGCCACCTGCTTGCGGACCTCAGGACACTGTACTTTTTCTACCTCCTACAAGTTACCTTAAAGGAGATGAACTAGGCCACACCATTTTTGTCTCTGGAAAGAAAAGTGTCAGGGATAACAGATTATATACAGATGCCTATTAATTCCTAATTAATTGAGGTTCATCCCGGGCAGGTCCCAGGAAAGGACTAAACCATTCACAAAACGCTTTGGAATTTTTGCAGTCTTGTCTTGCAAATACCATCAGACAGAACTGAGGCCCCTTGAGAAATCTGTGGCTCCCTCCTTCATGGGCAGATGTATCATTTTGCATGAAGCAGACAGCTGGATAGTATAGGGAAGACGCTCTCCCCTCCCCTACCAGCTTTCCAAGAATTTCTAAAATCCAGCAAATCAGTCCAAATCTTTAACCTATCCCCTTGCGGGGTGGGGGTGAGCATTATAAAATAATTTCTAACATCTAAGTGGATTTTTTTTTTTTTTTTACTCCGGTTACGATTAATTAGTGTGTTGGTAAAACAATTAAAGTGCACCATGAAAGAAGCAACTTCTTCCCAGTCTTAGCAACCAGTCGGGGGTGTGTAGGCTGTTTGTGTTCACCAGTTTGGGCACCCAGGTCCCCTCCTTCTGTAAGGCCTGCTGCTTAGCTGTCTCTGGCCCATGCCCTTTCCCTAACGAGCCCCGGGTCCTGAAGCCTCCTTCCTCCGACACCACCCCCCAGCCCCGTGCCACACTCTTCAGCCTAGTTAAAGGGTCGAGAACCATGCTTGGGTCTCTGTGGCTGCCTTGGGGCAAGCAGGTTTCAGAGAACTCAGTTGTGTTGTCCGTGGGTGGTGGGCTGGATGAGGCTGTGTGTATGCACGCCTCTTTGGAGAGGGTGAGGCAGACAAGAGGGGAAATGTATGTCCGGTTCTGTAACGCTGGGTGTGGGCTTCTGCCACAGAAAACAGCTCACCCTGCAGTCCATGAGGGTGTTTGATGACAGACACAAAAAGGAGAATGGCACCTCAGATGAGTCCTCCAGCGAACAGGCAGCCTTCAACTGCTTTGCTCAGTCCTCGTCTCCAGCTGTGTCCACTGTAGGGACGTCGAACCTCAAAGGTAGGCCTGGTCACCTCTGATTTCTCCACTCCAGGTCTCTGGAGTTGAGGGGACGGGGCACCCACCGGGGAACCTGCCCTTCAAAAAAATGTCAGATGCTTCCAGAAGCCCCTAAGCAGGAGCCAGAGTTCAAACAGGGTGGCCAGGTGTGTCCCCCTCCTGAAGTTGTATAAAGGAGAGCTCAGAACCCTTCCCCCCAAACCTCGATTTGGCTGAGGGTGGGGTGTCTGCATGTTCCTTCTCGGTGGAGCCAGCCTTGAAAACTTGCATGGAGCACTTCTCTCTGTCTCTGTCCCTCAACTCTCTCCAACCAAGCAACTGCTGACTTTTTACTATCTTTTAGCTCTAGATTAAAATGTGTTTGGGGGGGGGCGGGGAGAGGCAAGGGATTCTCTGCCACCTGGAACAGGGAAGGTGGCTGAGAAAACAGCCAGCCATAGAGCAGCAGTGGGCACTGAGAGAGAAGCCGGAGCGGTGGGGATCTGAGAAGGGAGGGTGGGGGGAGTGGGAGGGGACAAGATGGTTCAAATCCCCAGTTAGTTCCCGTGTTTAAAGAGCAAGTACTGTTTATTTGGAAAGACACGCATTCTCTCGCATTCTCTCTCTCTCAACGGGAAGAAACCTGTTTTTAAGTGAATTAAATTGGAAGTCCATTATGACTTCAATCCCTTTAAACTTTACACATAAAATAGGATCCCTTTTTTTTTTTTTTTTTCCTGGTAGGACACCCACAGAGGGTGTGGTGACAGCGAAAGAGAATCTTGTGATTGTCTCTGGGCAGTGAGCGGGCTGCTCCCACCTCTGTCCGTGGGGACAGGGGCAAACAGGAGGCTCCGCTGAGTGTGTGTGTTGGGGGAGGCTGTCCATTTCTGCCCCTGCCCATTCGGATGCCAGGGTTCAAACAAATCCTTCTGAAAGAATTGGCAATTTTGTGGAAGGTGTTAATCTTGGTCACTCAGCTGAACTAAGACTGGATAGTAACTAGGTGTTCCCAAAGTGAGTTTTAGGATGAGTTTAATTTTATTTAAAAAAAAAAGTAAATGCAACGGAGTGGGGAAGGGCTTTGTCTGACACAGTAGGAGCTCAATGGATGATTGTAAAAAATAGTAAAATCCACTAGCGATTTGGGGCAGGGGGTCAGTGGGAGAAGGGGCTCAGTTCTATCTAAATATTTTAAATTCATTCATTCTTAGCTTATTGACACATCCCACTAAAGTTGTGAGGTATCATCACTCCCACTTTGCAGATGAGAAAACTGAGGCACAGAGGGGTTAAGGGGCGTTCCCGGGGGACCACACAGCTTGTAGATGGCCCAGCTGGAGTTTCACTGGCCCAGATTTCAGCTCACGCCCTTCCCCTTGGCTTTTGTGCCCCCTCCTATCGTAGATCTGTGTCCCAGCGAGGGTGAGAGCGACGCCGAGGCCGACAGCAAAGAGGAGCACGGCCCCGAGGCCTGCGACGCGGCCAAGATCTCCACCACCACGTCGGAGGAGCCGTGCCGGGACAAGGGCAGCCCCGCGGTCAAGGCGCACCTCTTCGCCGCCGAGCCCGGCGGCCGGCCCCGGGAGAGCGGGCGGCTGGACAAGGCGTCGCCCGACTCGCGCCACAGCCCGGCCACCATCTCGTCCAGCACCCGCGGCCTGGGCGCGGAGGAGCGCCGGAGCCCGGGCCGCGAGGGCGCGGCCACGTCCAAGGTCGAGGAGGGGCGCGCGCTGCCGGGCAAGGAGGCCTTCGCGCCACTCACCGTGCAGACGGACGCGGCCGCCGCCGCCGCGCACCTGGGCCAGGGCCCCCTGCCGGGCCTCGGCTTCGCCCCCGGCCTGGCCGGCCAGCAGTTCTTCAACGGGCACCCGCTCTTCCTGCACCCCGGCCAGTTCGCCATGGGGGGCGCCTTCTCCAGCATGGCGGCGGGCATGGGGCCCCTGCTGGCCACCGTGTCCGGGGCCTCCACCGGC
Source organism: Neomonachus schauinslandi (assembly GCF_002201575.2). Taxonomy (NCBI): domain Eukaryota; kingdom Metazoa; phylum Chordata; class Mammalia; order Carnivora; family Phocidae; genus Neomonachus; species Neomonachus schauinslandi. The sequence continues at coordinate 81,049,452 of NC_058416.1, forward strand.
GTCTCGGGCCTGGATTCCACGGCCATGGCTTCGGCCGCCGCGGCGCAGGGACTCTCGGGGGCGTCGGCGGCCACCCTGCCTTTCCACCTCCAGCAGCACGTCCTGGCCTCTCAGGTAATGAGGGGTCTTCCCCCGGGCGGTCCAGACCCTCTCTCCATTCGCTCTGGTTTCCCAGCCCTGGGATCCCAGACCCTCACCCAGGGCCCCTCGCCGAGGAGCTTTGAATAATAATAATGGTGGTGGTACTAGTAATAATTGCTAGGTCAAGGGTTACCTCATTGACTCAGCATAACCTCACACTCCTCCCAAAAGCTTAAAAAAAAATTTCTTTTTTTTTTAGTTCAGGGCTGTTTCCAGTAGAGTAGCTAGGTAGTAATAGTGATCATGAAGCTACACCTAGCATTTACGTGGCACTTGGTCTGTTCTGACTCCAGTGGCCCTATTGTCACCTCCACTTTATAAATGAAGTGGCGGAGGCCCAGAGACGTTGAATAACTTAACCAAAGTCACACAGCTGGTAAGTGGTGCCGCAGAGACTCAACCCCAGGCGGTCTGACTCCAGGGCCTTTTCAGGGTCTCTGATTTTAGCTTCAAAGTGGGAATGTCTCTTATCTCTGAACTGGCTCCTAGCCAACCAGCCACCAGGAATCAGACAAGAGGGAGACTGAGGTCGGGGGAGGGGTGCTGACTGTCCTTGGGTGGGAGTTGACTCTTGACCCTTTCCTCCCAGGGGGAAGCTTGTCCCCTGTCCCCCAAAGGGTTAACGGTTTGTGCCCCTGTGGGAGATGTCAGAGGATAGGGGCAGGCTTCGGCTGTGGCAGGCCTGGCAGCCTCTGTGTGGTTCAGACAGCTGTGCTGGGGGGCAGGGCAGCCGGGGAAAAGTCCCCGGCCCCTGGAAACGCTCTGAACCGGGCGAAAAGGTTCTGTGGAGTTTTCTGCACGCCCTTGCCTTTGTTTTGTCTGAGCACATTCGTCTCCCTTCTCTGAGCCAAGAAGCAGGGTTGTCCTCCCCTCTGGGGGGGAGGAGGGAACTGAGAACAGGGTTGGCTTCTGGCCTTTTCCCATTGCTCTCCTCTCTGTGAGCCCCTCCTGGAGACCTTGTTCTAGGTGGGCAGTGGATAGGTGGGCGAGGGGCTGCCTGGGCACACAAGTATTAATGGTACCCCAAGACAAGGGACAAAGAACTAGCCCAGGCTGGGGTGCCTGCATTTTAAATTCTGCTTCTGCCACTGAGGGACTTCCTGCACCCCTGGGGCTTACCTCAGTTTCTCCACCTGTAATACCAGTGTATCAGGCTGGGTGATTTCTTTGTCTCTCTCTAGAGCGAATGCCTTTTGCACCCACCACCCCCAATTTCCTTTAGCTTAAGGATCTTCTCTGGATTTTTTTTCATTTGAGAAACTTCTGGAATTAGAGTGGGAGGGGTGTGTTGGGGGTGGGGGAGGAAGAATGAAAGAAATGTAGGTCCCATAATTTATGCCCCCTGGTGGTTTTCACTCAGCTACCTTCTTTGTGGCTGGACTGGACTGCAGCCCCATTTCACAGGTGCAGCAGCTGACCCCCAGTGGGAGAATTTCTAGCAGTTCTATTGGCCAGGTGCCCTGTGTAGCACATTGCAGGGCTTAGCTCGTTTAATATCCAAAGTCCCAATCAAATCAGTAAATGAACTATTTAGTATTTCCCTGGGTTTTTTTTCCCCCCGCCCATAAGAAAGCTGAGGCATAGGGAGTCAAGTGGACCTAGAGGAAAGTTTGAGTGTTCCCCCGCCCCCACCCCGCCCCGCAAGCAATGAATGACTTGCCAGAGGCCCTGAGGTGGAGGTGCTGGGGTTGGGGGTGGGGAGGGGGGCGATGGACGGACCAGGTTGGCTCCTCCCCATCGCGCAGCCCCTACTCGGCCGATTCACTGCCTCCGTTTCTCTCCCCCTCCCCTCCCCCTCCCCCTTCCCGCAGGGCCTGGCCATGTCGCCCTTCGGAAGCCTGTTCCCTTACCCCTACACGTACATGGCCGCGGCGGCGGCGGCGTCTTCGGCCGCGGCCTCCAGCTCCGTGCACCGCCACCCCTTCCTCAACCTGAACAGCATGCGCCCGCGGCTGCGCTACAGCCCGTACTCCATCCCCATGCCGGTCCCGGACAGCGGCAGCCTGCTCACCACCGCGCTGCCGTCCATGGCGGCGGCCGCGGGGCCCCTGGACGGCAAAGCCGCCGCGCTGGCCGCCAGCCCGGCCTCGGTGGCCGTGGACTCAGGCTCGGAACTCAACAGCCGCTCCTCCACGCTCTCCTCCAGCTCTGTGTCCTTGTCGCCCAAACTCTGCCCGGAGAAGGAGGCGGCCACCAGCGAACTGCAGAGCATCCAGCGGTTGGTCAGCGGCCTGGAAGCCAAGCCGGACAGGTCCCGCAGCGGGTCCCCATAAACCCCTCCCTAGAAAAAAAATCTCTTCATTCCAGTCCAGTCCAGTCCAGTCTGCAGTGCACTTTGTTGGATGTAAAATAAACCACGGGCGTGCGGTGGGGTTGGCCCTTTGTGCAGTCCTGTCTGGGAAGGGGTGCCGGACTCCCTCTAGAGAATATGCTAGAAACAGGTCCTGTCTTCTTGGCGTGGTTTATGTATCCGGGATCTGGCTCAGATTCTGGGGCTCAGAAATGGCTGTTGCATTGAGCTATTGGGGTGGGAGTGAAAACATTTATGGCCAGAGCACCTCCAGCCAGGCTGGTCTGGGAGCTGTGGGAAGAAAAAGGTAGCCAGGCCCACCAGGAGGGGAGGTGTTGAAAGGCTTCTCCCCCAGTGCAGATTTATATATTTTTTCCTTCACCGTGTCAAGTAGAAACAAAAACAAAATTAAAAAAAAAAAATACTGGGGACAAATGAATACATTAACATGATTCTGTTTGTGAAGATTAAAAACTTTATAGTGACTTGCATATCAGTTCTAAATAAATTACTGAGCAGCATTGTTTGGGGAGGGAAGTCCTTGCCATCCTTGTTTGGTCTCTATTAAGGAAATCTGTGTCTTTTTAATATTCTTGTGATGTTTTAAGAGCCGCTATAGGTCTCTTCTTGCATGTTCCACAGTAATGTATTTGTGGTTTTTATTTTGAATGCTTGCTTTTAGAGAGAAAAGAACATGACCCCACACCTTTCTACCCCCCCTTCTCTACCCTCCAGTCGGCAACCCCAAGGGGGAGGTTTTAGAGGGAAGGGGTGGGGAAAACACAAAAAATGAATTTATTTTATCTAAGCTCTGTAGCAGGATTTATGTCCTCCTTTGGCAGTTCTCTCTCTTTCCTGTATATGCAATAACAAGGTTTTAAGAAAAATAATAAAGAAGAAGCAAGACTATTAGACAAAGTATTTATGTAATTATTTGATAACTCTTGTAAATAGGTGGAATATGAATGCTTGGAAAATTAAACTTTAATTTATTGACGTTGTACATAGCTCTATGTAAATAGGGTCGCAGCTATCAGGTTTTGTGTTATTGTTTTCCTTTCATCAATTTTATTTCAAGGTCACAGGATCGCTTTTAAAACTAGAAAACACACTTTCTGCACCGACACCAACACACTTTCAAAAGAGTTGTCTGCAAAAAAAAAAAAAAAAAATTCTTTTTTTAGTGTCCAAGAGTGGGGCAAAGTGCCATTGCCTATTAAACCCCAAACTGGGGAGGTGGTGCCACATCCCAGCTCACCTTAAATTCCTTAAAATATAACACCCCAAGTGTGGTTCTGAGATTGCTTGGGGGGCGGGGTGGGGTGGGGAGTGCAGAGGCTGTGGTTTGACTTTCTAATTTTTCTTTTGTATTTGTATTTGCTAGTCTGATTTCTTCAAAACGAAGTGGAATTGACTACTGTCTTCAATATTGATGGTGTTTTGAATTGGTGCCTATAGAGAGAGATTCACAGTTCACAAATCAGGTGCTGAGAGATGGTTTAAAGGCAAAAATTCATGAAGGTATATTTTGTGTTATAATTGTTGATGAGTTCTTTGGTTTTCTGTATTTCTTCCCCTCTCTTTAAAACATTGAAATTTCAATAAATTTTTATTGAAATGTCTCTGGGCCTCGTGTTAAGTGCTTTCTTTAGAAAACTTTCCTGCAAGAGGAGTCTTTCTGTCCTTGCTTGCTTCCTCTAACCCTCTTCTCTTGCCTTTGAGTAATTAAGACCGCCCCCACGGAACCCAAATGAGCTGTCACTCAAGTTACAAAGCTAGAAACAAAAGTCCCTTACTGGGGCGAAGGGAGCTGCTTCAATCTGAAATTACTTTTCCTTTAAATTAGGGAGCAAAACGAGAGACGGAAAGAGGGCTGATTAGAATTGGGTAGAATAGCAATTTCAGATACTTAAGTTTTAATGGAAAAAGAATGCTCTGGTCCCCTAAGTCCGTGGTTCCCACACGAGTCCGACCAAAAATACGTTTCGAGGACTGCGGACGTTTTCGTTTTAGGCTCGCTCTCCCTTTTCACGTCGACATGGGAAACGCAAGGCAAAACTATCTTCTTGCACCAGGGTGCAAAAAAAAGGGGGGGGGGAGGGAAGGGGCAGGATCTCCTCGCCGCCAGACCCGGCTTGGCAAGGAAGCGACCCTCCGGGTTGTGGGAGAAGCGGCCGGGCCTGAACGTCCCCCCGCGGTCCCCGGTGTCTCCGCCTGGACCCCGCTGACCCGAGGGCCCCAGCGCGCGTGCGGAGCGCGGGCAGCTCCGCGCGGACTTAGCTGTGTCGCGCGAGGGAGGAGGCGGGTTCTCCCCGCAAGGGAAAGGTAATTCCAGGGCGCGTCGCTGACCCCCTCCCAGGGAAAAGTCCCCCAGGACGCTGATACCCTCTTCCAGCCCTCCCCTCCAGCCAGCCTCCAGGCTGTTCGGGGAGTTGCCTTTTGAAGCTCAATTTATTATTGAAACATTGAATAAAAAAAAAGAGTGAGGCCGTGACCGTCTTTTGGTCTCCTAGCTGTCCCCACCCCCAGAGGAGGTGTATTTGTGCGGGGGGGGGTGGGGAGGGGGCAAGGGAAGGTTCTCGAGGCCTTTTCTTGCCCTGGGGGCCCTGACGTGAGGACCCAGCCGGAGCCTGCCTGGCGGCTGCCTCCCTCCTCCCCTCCCTGGAGCCCGCCAGCCCGGCCCCAAGTCCCTGTCACCTTCGGGCCTCTTGAATGGCCAGCGAGGAGGATACCCCCCCCCCATCCTGGACTTGCAAGGGGATCGAGGTCGGGACCTTTTGGAGAGGGGGGCCGAGCCCCTTGCATCTGCAGCCAGGCACGTGGGGAGCCCCACACCCTCTCCAGGGCTGTCTCCCCGGGTGAGAGGGCAAACAACGGGGAGGGGGGGGAGATGGGGCTTGTAGGGCCGGGGGACCTTTGGGGCCCTAGCTTCCCCGAGGGCCGGGAGAATTGCAGGGTGCGCGCTACTGCGGCGGGCTCTGGGCCCAGGGGTTGCGCGCGGAGGCTGCGCCCCTGGAAGGTGGCCATGGGCACGGTGTGCCCAGCGCGCTATCCCTCTCGATTCGGAGAGCAAAGAGCCTTGGCCTGGGAGAGGGAAGGAAGGCTTTTCTCTCCCAGCCCACATCCGCTCCCCCTCCCCAAATTCTCGGACAGTGCTCAGACGAGTTGCCAGCCTCTCCCACAGCTCCCCTCACCCGTTTAATCTCCTGTGTATCTTATTTGTATGTAGTGATGTTAATGAGTAACTCTGGTGGCGCTGATGGACGGGGGGTGAACCGCTCGCAATCTCTCTGGATTTCGTTGCCTATTACTCACCTGGCGCCGGTCGCAATCTCGCCGCGGGCTTTATGGTGGCGGCAGCCGCCGTGGAGGCCACTCGGGGCAGGCGCCTTCGGCTTTTTTCCGGGCTTCGAGTGCCACCTATCTGTCTGGCCCACGAATGCGCCCAGGTCGCCGCCGCTGGCTCGGCATTCCTGCGCCTCCCGGGTTCCGGACCTTGGGCGTTTCACCTTTGCCCCTTCTCATCCTCCCCACCCCAGCCGGCGCTCCCCTCCTTCTCGGACCCCCCCTCCCCCTCCCCACCTCCCAAGCATCGGAAGAAACAGTGGTCTCTTTCCTGGATATCACTTTCACTCCTCTTTGGGCCCCAGATGAGAAAAACAGTCTTTCCCGTCTTTGGGTTTCCAAAGAGAGTAAGGAAATTCCGGAGGGGACCCTCTCATCATTTTCTGGCCAAGCACCCTGCTGCTTGGCGTAGAAATCCCCAGCAGTCCCCCAACCCCCCCACCCCCGACCCAGCCGGGCAGGGGGATAACCTGTGTGTTCTTGGTGGGCAGATGGAGGAAGGATTCCCTCCTCCTCCAAATTACATAATTCACATTCTACGCTGGGTGCGACTTCCCTTTGCCTGGGTGCGCTCTCTGTCTTTCTTTAGAACTCTGGAACGATTCGGTTTTTACCCTGGCCGCGTCTACAGGGACAAAGGCCGCCGCTCGAGGGAGCAGCAGTCCGTAGGGGCCCCGGCGAGGGTCAGCTGCGGCAGCCTGCAGGGCCGAGCGACTTGGTGATTTGTAGATTTAAGGTGACAAATGCGGGTGCCGGCGGGAGCCCTGTGGCCCCCGCCCCTGGGGGAGGTCGGCTCCAAGCCTGGCTGCGCGCAGGCGTCTGAGGCCGGCGGAGGGGCGGGGGTGGGGTCGCCTTTTGCTGTGCTTTGAGCCGCGGGTAAAGGCGTCCGGGTTCCTGCTGACCTCCCGGCGCTAATTGCAGGGGCCGAAGGGCGCGCTCCGGCAGAGGCAGGGGTCACGACCCTGTGCGCTCCCTCCTCCCGGGTCCGACAAGCCCGTAGGAGCGGGGTGTGTGCACGCGGGCGTGCGTCCGTGTGTGCGTGTGTGTGTGTGTGTGTGTGTGCGCGCGCGCGCGCAAGGCCTCCCTCTGGGTCTGCGCGGGCCCGGAACCCACTCTTTCTTTGTGGGGAAAGTTCCCGGCGCTTAGGCCCTCAAAAAAAAAAAAAAAAAAAAAAAAATCCTTCCAAGAAGGAAAACCCTTGTTCTGACCTTTCCCCTAAGCCAGCAGACAGGGAGCCGCCTTCGGGCGCTGCAAGCGGCTTGACACGCTTGGCATCCGCGCGCTTTCTGCCTCGCTGGTTTCCAAATTCGACCTCGCGGCAACCAGCCAAGCGAGAGGCTGCTGGGTGTGGGTGCCAGGCCGCGTCGTGGGCTCTAATACACAGAGCTGTAGATGTGCGTACTCAAGGGTAGCTCTTTGGGTGCCGGCGCTCCGGGGCGGAGGACCTGCAGGTGTCACAAGGAGATGCGTGTGTGTGCGTGTGCTTGTGCGTGCTCCATCTGCAGACGTCTCTTCCAATTTAGATTTCGAAGTGCATGCGCCAGACAGTTCCGGATGTAGATGCATTTGGTTGTTTTACAATCAAGATGCGTATAATCAAGATGTATATGTTGCAGATGTCGGCGTTCAAAGTACACGTAACAACAATAATAAAAATAGCTGGCATAGAGAGGCACGTGCACGTGCCAGGCGCTCGGTTAAGCACCCCACAAAAGTCACCTCTTTTCATGCTTACAGTTCACCGGACAATGTGGGTATGACTTTTATCCCTGTTTTACAGAGGGAGGAAACTGAGGCACAGAATCGTTAAGGCACTTACCTGAGATCAGCCGGGAAACCCGGAGCCAGAATTCCAGGCGAAGTGGACTCCAGAAGCCACTTCAGTCGCCATACCTAATTCAGGCGGAGGGGTACATACCTGTAATGCAGTTGTCCTGGCTGTAGAGAAATCTATGGGCGTGTTCCGGCTTTTCGTATGGGTCTCACGCGCTCTTCGTATGGGAACACTTGAATTTCTCCAGGCATCGGTCGGGCGGTGGTGGGAGAGTCCAGCTCCTGTTTTGGCGTTCCATTCCCCGGCCCTTTCTCCCCCGAAGGACCTGTCGGGGCGAAGACCGGAGGCTTGGGGCCTTTGTTCGGCGGCAGAAGTAGCGAGAGGTGGAGTGGGGACAATACCCCTATTTAAAAGCGCTGGAGCAGATACCCGTGTTCTCCTTCGGGATCTGAGTCGGGAGGGAGCGGGAATGACAATGGTGCTGGCGTGTGCCAGGGTGGGCAGGGCGACCCCCGCTAACTCCAGAGGGTCCCTTTCCCGCGGGGTGGGAGAGCGGGACCGGGCTTCTCCCCCGCCCACCCATGGGCCTCGGATCCTCCCCCACATCCCTCCGCTTGCTGTGTTCCATCTGTCCAGGCGCAAACGCCAGGGACGGCAGTGGGGACTCTGCCCGCACAAGGACCATTTATTCTTTCCTGCTTCGACCCTGCCCAGCTTCCAGGACCCTAAGCCAATTTAGTTTTTCCTGCCCTCTTACCCTCAACTCTCTGGCCTCAGCTGGGAGCTCGGCCAGTGGGGAGCCAGATTCCGCTGTGAAGTGGGGAGAAGGGGTGTGGAGAGCACAGCCCTGCGTAGGAAAGGGGGTGCGCGCTTAAGGGTGCGCGGCCCAGTTTCCTGCGGCCTGGGCAGCTATAGGCCCCACGCACCTGGAGAGCCAAGGCCGGGGTCTGGCTGCAGGCCGGGCAGGGGTGACACAACACGCTGCCTGGGTGTAGGGAGTGGGGACCCCTCTTCTCTGCCCCAGGACGCAGAGCGCTTTCTGCCCGGCAGCTGAGATGAAGTCAGAAGGCCTCTGCGTGTTGGATCGCTCAGCTTGGGTGCGGTCCCTGGAATAGGGGGCGGGTGGGGGCTTAGCGAGGGGACAGTGGTACCATCCGAGCTGTCCGGATCCCCCCCACCCCCACCCCTCGCCCAGTCCAACGTCCCCAGCCAGCCAGTCTATTTGAGCTTTTGAAATGCGATCCCCGAGCCACTTCGGTTTCCCGCTAATGACCGGGGCTCTGGTTTCGGGTTGGGGAGTCGCATCGGGAGGAGAGGATTGCTTCCTCACGCCCCGCGCCAGCCAACCCTCGCCTAGGCGCTCTTCCCGCCGGCGCGGTGGGCACAGGAGGGTGCGCTCCTCGCCCCTGCGAGGTCCCCAGAGCGTCAGGGACACCCAGGCACGGAGCTGACACGCGTGCGCCGCCGACTTCCTTTCTGCCACTTTTGCGGTGCGGTTCGCCCCAGTCCCCAGCGCGGGCGTCTTTAACTCACTTTGGCGGTAGCTCCAGGAGAGCGCCAGCTGTCTTGGGGGCTTAATTTTTTCACCCCCCTCCCCCAATCCTCCCAACACAGCCTGAGAGCCGAGGTGTGAGCCTGTTAGGGGACCCAGCCGAAGAGTGTACCCATCATCCCAGTCACCGCCGGGCCTTCCCCTGGGCGCCCCACGCCCCGGCGAAGGCCAGCCCGGGTTAGCTACTTGGGTATTCTCTAGGGTGGGTGCTCTTAACCGAGGCCAGACCTCATGACTTCAGTGAATCCGCAGAAATCCTACAAAGAAGTTTGTTACTATGCATACATTCGGATCTGGGGGCAAGGGGGACCCTAGAGTTATGCTCAGATTCTCAGAGATGTGTGAGCCCGACCAAATTAGGACCCTGTCACTGCTCTGGGGACAAAAAGAAATGACAGGAAGTTTTAGGGTGGCCTCTGGAGACTCTTGCCTTGGCCAGGTCGAATTTAGCTTTAGGGACTAGCTCCATCTCTCTCACCTTCTAGGACACTGTTTCCTCGCTTCTTTTTGAATCTAAGCCTCCCGACCCCCAGAGCCCCAGCCGGGCATTGTCTAATTAGTTGACTAATTAATGATATTAACTCATCAGCCAAATGATTATGAACAATCATTATCACCCCTAATGAATTCTGTGTTCCTCTCCTGTTGCTAGGCTTACCCCCACTCCACTCCCACAGGCAATAAAAGGAAACCACTTTTCATAAAACAATTAGTTTTTACCACATCCCTCCCACCTCAAGATCTAGGGTGAGGGGAGCAGTGGGGGATGCCCTTTGTGGAGAGACTGCTGGGGTCCATGTTGGGGGCTCTTGGACCTCCATACCCCTTCACTGGCCGCCTCCACATACATCACAGTGATACGGTGATATATATGGTCAGGTTTCATCTTTGTTGGAATCTTCAGGATTTAGTTTTTTCATTACAGTCACATCTGGTGGAATCGGAGGCTTGAATTTTGGGATATGGATATATATGTGTTGGAGGGGGATCCTTTGGAGTCTGAGGGTCACCTGAACCTTTTTTCAGTGCAAAAATTAACAAGGTGAAGGCTGGGACCTTGCTCAGTGCTGAGAATGCTTTTTAACTTTACGACCCAGCACAGCCTAGAACAACATAGACATCTACCCAAATCGTGTGTGGGTCAAGTCTAAACATGCTCAGGGACCCCACTAGCTTGGACGGCAGAGAGGTTGGAGTGGATACATTTTTAAAAGTCCCCTGCAGGGCGCCTGGGTGGCTCAGTTGGTTAAGCAACTGCCTTCGGCTCAGGTCATGATCCCAGGGTCCCTGCTCAGTGGGGAGCCTGCTTCTCCCTCTCTCGCTCCCATGCTTGTTCTCTCTCTCTCTCTGTCAAATAAATAAATAAAAATCTTTAAAAAAAAAAAAAAAAAAAAGCCCCCTACGTGTCTACATGCTTCCCTCTGATTTCTTTCACTTTTAAATTCAGGCAAGCACCCTCACAGCCCAGGAAAGTTCACAAGCACTCAAAGGAACATCCCAGACATTGCAAAATATTGAAGGGGGGAGAGAACCGTTCCTCCTTCCTCTCCTCTGATAAAACAGGATCCCAGGGGAAGCCCCTCACCACCCCTCGTCCTGCCTAAATAAATCCTCTTTGGTCGTCCTTGGCCACTTAGGGATGGATTTCTTCCTGGCGTCAAGACAAGATTGATTTCAAACAAGATGTTGTAAGCTGAGGCTCCCTACTTCCCTCCGCCGCCGCCACCATCTCAGCCCCCAAATCAGCAAATCCTCCGCCGGCCTCTACTTCATCCAAACTCCCCCCCCCCCGCCCCCAACCCCGCCACCCCAGGCTCTCTCGCAGGCACATCACAAGACGTGAGGATGCTGAGGCCAGTGTTTGACCACAACCTGTCTGTCTCAGGGAGCCGAGGACGTGGCGTTTTTTCTGTTTGTTGATAAACGAGCCATTTCTGCGCTGGTTTTATTTGACATGAAAGCGCTTCTGGCGTTATTTCCCGGATTTCTTGATCCCTCCTGGTCTCTGAGCAGAGATCTGAGGTGAGAGAGCGTAAACAGGAAGGGGGAACTGCAGTCCATCAACAGTAACGCTAGGTTCCTCCCAGGGGAAAAAAAAAAGAAAACAGAAAAAAAGAAAAAAATATCAAGCTACCTGTTTTGCAGAGAGAGCTCCGGGAAGGGAAGATCCATCAATAAAAGCAGCTAATTCCAACTTCCTCCTGCGCCTTTGCTTGGCCGTTCCTTTGCCGCCATCTGCTGGTTCTGCGAGGAAGTGCACGCGCTTTCCAAGACTTCTGCGAGACTTTTTCTTTTTTCTTTCTCTTTTTTCTTTCTTTCTTTCTTTCTTTCTTTCTTTCTTTCTTTCTTTCTTTCTTTCTTTCTTTCTTTCTTTCTTTCTTTCTTTCTTTCT
>NC_058416.1:81060955-81144157 GCF_002201575.2 Neomonachus schauinslandi
TCTTTCTTTCTTTCTTTCTTTCTTTCTTTCTTTCTTTCTTTCTTTCTCTCTCTCTCTTTCTTCTTTCTTTCTTTCTTCCTTTCTTCCTTTTTCTTCCGTTCTCTCTCTCTTTTTCTCTCTCTCTTTCTTTCTCTCTTTCTTTCTAATTCATTCAGCAAATAGTCGTGGCTGAGACTCGGTCTCAGTTCTCCTGAGATTTGCATTCCAGTAAAGCAAGCTTCATGGCCATTCTTTGAAAATGAGATACAGAGAGAGCAAGGTTTCAGAGGAAAGAGTTGGAATTTAGAGGCAGAGAGGTGGGACTAGAATTCTGAATTTGCCCTCTACTCGCTGGGTATCTGTTGGCCAGGCGGCTTCACCTTTCTGGGTCTCAATTCCTCAAAGTAAAACTGGAATAATGATATGCGCAGGCAGGTGTGCTGGGCAGAGCAAAGGACAAATAATATTTGCAAAGCACCTGCTCCACCAATATTCCCATTATCTTCCCTTTTTTGGAATCATGCGACTACATTTCAACAAAAGCAGAGTTTATTTAAGCAGTTTTTCTTTCTTCTGGATTGTTCCAGAATACTACTTCCTTCACCTCTACTACACGATCACCGGCAATGGAATTCAACCAGTGTTTATTGAGTGGGGATCCTGGGTATGGATTTAAAAGAGTCCAGGGAGGGCGCCTGGGTGGCTCAGTTGGTTAAGCGACTGCCTTCGGCTCAGGTCATGATCCTGGAGTCCCAGGATCGAGTCCCGCGTCGGGCTCCCTGCTCGGCGGGGGGTCTGCTTCTCCCTCTGACCCTCTTCCCTCTCGTGCTCTCTGTCTCTCATTCTCTCTCTCTCAAATAAATAAATAAAATCTTTAAAAATAAATAAATAAATAAATAAATAAATAAATAAATAAATAAATGAGTCCAGGGAGAAGGAGATGAGACAGATCTTCCAGCTCCCCATCACTTTCTGGGCCCTCCTGCTGATCACACAGGTACGGAGAGCAATCCCCAATGATTATGGCAGATCCAGCTATTAATACCATCCTTTGGCCCCTGTGCTAATCCCGTTCTTATCTCTGCTCCTGCCTGCCTCCCCTCAAACCCACCGGCCGCATGGCAGCAGGACTCATCCCATACCCTCATCAGCTTCAGTTTCAGTGACGCCCATGGCCTGGCCCCTAGCACCAAGAGGCATGTCTGGTCTGACCCCTACTCATCTCTCCAACTTGACTTTGCCTGTTCCTGAAAATCAAGCTATAATGGCCAAGTCACTCTACTCCTTTTACCCAACTGAAGGTCTTTGCATATACTGTTGCTTAATAGTGAATTAGCTGTTCACTACTGACATTTTGGGGTTTTGTTTTGTTTTGTTTTTAAAGATTTTATTTATTTATTTGAGAGAGAGAGAGAAAGCATGAGCAGGGGGAGGTGCAGAGGGAGAGGGAGAAGCAGAGTCCCTGCTAAGAGCCCCTAATACCTCTTTCGCTGAGCAGAAAACAATTGTACGTAGATAACGAATTTTATTTTCATGTTTCTCTCCCCTAAGAGAATGTAAGCAACCAGAGGGGGACCTGGTGGGTCTTATTCACGGAGCTTCTCAGCAGGAGGAGGCCTTGCAAATAATAGGCAATTAATAAAGGCTTCTGGTACGATTTTGTGCTGCTGATTAAGGCTGGTCTCGAAGTTTGTTTTCGCCGAGTTTCACCTGCTGGACACTTGTAGGGCAATTGGGACCATTTCCACTTGTCTCTCCAGCCTCTCTCTGATGTCCTTCGAGGTTTTGATGGTCTAAAGCAGGTGTCACGAAGGTCCACAGACTACGGCCTGCAGGCCCCGTTCAGCCTGCCACCTGTTTTCATATGGCCTGTGGGCTTGGAAAGGTTTTTATATTTTTAAATGGTTAGAAAGGAAAAAAAATCAAAGGAGGTATATGACATGTGACAATGACTCGCTATTCAAATTTTAGTGTTCATAAATAAAGTTTTATTGGAATCCGGCTACACCCATTCACATACATACCAGCCGTGTCTGCTTTCTCCTTAGGATGCCAGCGTGAGCGGTATGACCTGCAGAATCCGCACTATTTACTGTCTGTCCTTTGGCGGAACACATTTTCCCACCTCAGGTATGAAGGGAGGCATGGCTTCTGCACCCAGTTTTCCGAATGGAAAACGACCACCCATCCCAAGAAAGTCTGGAGCCCAGTTTCTGTTATATTGACAGGGAACGGGAAGTGCAGACGGGGGCACAGTTACTTGCAGGCTGGATGCCAAATGGGTTAAACGAAGCCAAAAATCATTTAAAAGTTGCACGAAATGCAACAAGCTCCAGCAAGTGAAGACATCCAGAGCTTAGTAGGGCCTCAATAAAATAGTTGTTCCGGGGTGCCTGGGTGGCTCAGTCGGTGAAGCGTCTGCCTTTGGCTCAGGTCGTGATCCCGGGGTTCTGGGATCGAGGCCCGCATCGGGCTCCCTGCTCAGCGGGGAGTCTGTTTCTCCCTCTGACCCTCCCCACACTTCTGCTGTCTCTCTCTCTGACAAATAAATAAATAAAATCTTAAAAAATAAAATAAGATAGTTGTTCATTTACAAAAGGTCGCCTCTGAGGACAGGAGCCCAGGATCTTGGAGAAAAAGCATGACGGAGGCATTTTCCATTTAAAATGCCTCCTCCAAAGGTTAAAAAGAACAGATTGCAGGAGTTAGAGGACAGTGAATGGGGGTGGTTTGTGCGCATGAAAGGTGAAAGCAGCTTTGTGGTCGATCCCATTCTCAACGAAGTAAAAGCAGAGTGCCTAAAGCTGCAAGACGAAAGAAAGAAAGCCGAGCCGCCAGGGATGACTTTTTTGGGGATTTGCTTTTCTTTTTGCTGAAAGGAGGAGACATAAAGTCATATTTATTCCCTGACTAATGGTTTAGCAATTCAGAACACAAAGAGGCTACAACAATGTCCTTCTTAAAATTATTTTTCTTCTTTTTCTCTCCGTTTCTCTCCTTCCTTCCTTCCTTCCTTCCTTCCTTCCTTCCTTCCTTCCTTCCTTCCTTCTTTCCTTCCTTCCTTCCCTCCTTTCTTCCTTCCCTTCCTATTCCAGATAATAGCCTTAACTCTGGGAAGCACAGAGAACGTAAGAGGACCCCCCCCCCCAAGGTTCTGCATCCAAGACATGACTGAGTCACAAAGCTGGGGCCTCCCCTTCTGTGTCCTTTTTCTAATGGTGCCTCGCCTCCCTCTCTACCTTGGCCTACACGAGAGTCTCCTTATTTATCATCCGAAACCTCAGGATTTACAGAGCTCAAATCCAAGCTGAAAATGCAGGCAATTACCCAGATAATTTAGGTAAACGTTGGGGTTGTGTGGAGTGTTTTAACATCCATGTCTGAATTATTGGAGTAATTGTTCCCACTCCTACTTCTCATTGTGAGGTTGAAGAGGCAATTCCCCCCCACCCCCCTGACAACCCCTGTTTGTTTTGTCCAGGTTGAACAAGGCTGGTAGCTAAGGAGAGAGGGCTGAACAAAACTCCAGGAGAGCCGGGCGGCTGGGCGAACTCCGGAGGGCCGAGCCAATTTGTGTTGGAGGTCAATAACCTTTGTGTTTCCATAAAAACCCCATCCAGGAGGCACACTCAATCCCTAGCCCGTCTTCTCCCTGAACAAGCTCCCAACGTAGGAAGCATCAAAGACGCAATGGCGTGTGTGTGTGGTACGTATGTGTGCTTGTGTTAAAAAAAAAAAATTAAGCAACTAAAGGAGAATTTTTTTAAAAAACACTGAAATTAAGTCTTCTATAATTTCTTAGAAAAAGAGAATGAATTTTGGAGTCAGGTACTTATGACCACCCCCTTCCCTCTCCTCATCCCCCACCCCCAGGCCCGTGCTTCCAATTTCCTTATGAGCTACGTGACCCTGAGAAAAGCTTAAGCTCCTGGAGCCTTCACTTCCCTCCTCTTAAAACAGGGCTGATAATGACCCTTGCTTTATAGGGTTGTTGGAAAAGAGTACAGATCCAGCAAAGAGCCCGGGACTGGCACACAGTAAGTCTGATGCATGCCTGCTGGTGGGGTCTGAGGGCCCATCTGCTACCGCGAATGTAATCATATGCATTTCCAGAAACAAGGCAACCACCCAGGCTTCTTTCCTGGTCAGCACACCGCCCCCCACCCCCCCCCCCAGACGAAACAGGAAGGCATGTGCCCCATGGACACCCGAACAATGGGAAATCCGTGCATTAAAGTTTTATAGACTGCAGTAGCCTAGTTCAAACGAAACAGGCTCTGGAGAAAAGCAAACTGGTGTCCAATGACCTCAAGTAGAACCAGGAGCCCAGAGTACATAAGCTTCTTGCCTCTGTTCTCGTTTATTGCTGCCAGTTGGGGTAGCAGGGGGTCGGCAGGCTCCCTCAGGGTTAGAGATAAGGAAATGAAGTCCCGGAAGGGTCAAGGCTTCATGTCAGGACCAGAGAACTCGGCATTCAGTAAACACAAGGCCAACACAGCAAGCAAAGGGGAATAGGAAAATGCTGAGGGTGAATAAAGACATTTTTGTGGTAAACTCAAGACAGGTGTACTGGCCCCTTCGAGGCCACGTCATCTCCCATTCAGGACCCACACTCGTATCCCACTTGTACATGGGATTCACCTTGGGGAGCTTTTAGAGGACCCACCCCAGGCTGGCCGCATCGGGGTTCGGGGGATAGGTCCTGGCCTTGGGATTTTTTTTTAAAAGCTCTCCAAACGATTCCAAAGAACAACTAAACCATCTGGAGTTATTGGTCATCCCTACAGGGTACTCCTAATCTCTAGTAAGTCATGTTTAGGAGTGAAAAACAGAAAATTAATCTTTTCTGCTTTTCGAGTCAAAAGATGCATTGAAAAGAACAAGAGAGAAGACCTGAACCCCTAGCCCTAATATATATTAATTTTCTTCCCTGCGGTCTATCTTCAGTGGGTCCCCGATGCCCTGGAGTCCTTTGCAGAGTTTGCTGACGATGCGTAGATGTCCGTTTTTCTAGCAAGATGACCTGTGGCTTTCATCAAATGCTCAAAGCAAGTGGATAGCTATGCCCTTCTCCCCAAAAGCTTAAAAGTCACTGCACCAAGAGGAAGTCAAACTGAGTATATGCCAGGAAAGAGATTGGGGATGGGGCTCAAACTCTGTCTCGTGCCACCCAATCCACTGCCGTCATGTCCAACACGGGGCCAAAGCTGCTCAAGCCCATGGCCTTACCGTCTTTGATTCTCCTGGCCCCATGCCTCCTTGAAGCCTCTCCATTACCTTGACCCCACGGCCCTCCGGTTCTCCCTCCATCTGCGGCCATCTTCCTGCTGAGTGCACCTGTGGGTTCTTCCTCTTTGCCCAACCATCACATGATGCAGCCTCGAAAGTTCCACCCTCAGCCCTCCTCTGTTTTTCTCCTTGTTCCCAGGGCTCCCTAGTCATCCGCATGTTGGCCATTTCAAAACCGGTCCCTCTCTGGGCAGATCTTTTTCTGAGCTCCAGACTCATGGACCTACTCGGTGTCTTCACCTAGATATTTCAATCGTACCTTAATGGCTCTAGATTCAACCTGAATCCAACATCCCTGCTCCCCACTGACCCAGACTGAGCACGTCCACTTCTGCATTCCCTGTATCGTTGACTGATACCCATCCATCCTTCCAGCCCTCCAACAACTATCTACCAGACCCCTCCACTGTGCCGGGCATCATGCTAAGGGTTAGGAATGGAGAGATGCCCAAAGCCGATATATCTCTGCTCTTGTGGCATTTACAGCCTACAGAAGACAATCATTAAGCAAGAAAACACACAGATGAATATAAACCTACATATTATAGGAGTTTCTCTGAAAGAAGAGCATGAGGTCCCAGGTAAAGACAAAATAAGCTGATTCACAATCCCACCTGGGACAAATGTGTGCCTGAGAAATCCAAGATTAACATGGGCATCCCAGGAGGATGTGGGAAGGTTTCCTCAAGAAGTCATGGGGGTGGGGGGCACCTGGGTGGCTCAGTCGGTTAAGCGTCTACCTTCGGCTCAGGTCATGGTCCTGGGGTCCTGGGATCGAGCCCCACGTTGGGCTCCCTGCTCCGCGGGAAGCCTGCTTCTCCCTCTCCTACTCTCCCTACTTGTGTTCCCTCTCTCGCTGTGTCTCTCTCTGTCAAATAAAAAAAAAAAGTCACTAGGGGGGCACCTGGGTGGCTCAGTCTGTCAAGCGTCAGACTCTCGATCTCGGCTCAGGTCACGATCTCAGGGTTGTGTGATCAAGTCCCGAGTCTGGCTCCATGCTCAGCGTGGAGTCTGCTTGGGATTCTTTCTCTCCTTCTCCCTCAGCAACCCCCCACCACACACTCTCTCATACTCTCTCTCTCCCTAAAAATAAATAAATCTTAAAAAAAAAAGAATGGAGGGCGCCTGGGTGGCTCAGTCGTTAAGCGTCTGCCTTCAGCTCAGGTCATGATCCCAGGGTCCTGGGATCGAGCCCCACATCGGGCTCCCTGCTCCGCGGGAAGCCTGCTCCTCCCTCTCCCACTCCCCCTGCTTGTGTTCCTGCTCTCACTATGTCTCTCTCTGTCAAATAAATAAATAAAATCTTAAAAAAAAAAAAAAAGAATGGAATGAAGTTCATTTATTGGTTCAGTAAGTACTTAGTGAACATCTACTCTATGCCTTGCCCTGTTTAGTGATGACCAGACCCTACACTGATGGGGCTCATTGCCTCTTCAGTTCCTGCTTAAGGGAAGGAATGTTACCCCCTCCCAAAAATTCTTAATCTTTTTAAAGCCATAAACACATTGGATAAATTGGGGAAGCTGAAGAACCCCTTCTCGGACAGAGGCTTTTAAGTGAATAAAATGGAATACATAGGATTTCAGAGGAAATCAAATACTTGATTAAGTATGTTGAAATACACTTCTTGGGCTCCTGGGTGGTTCCATCAGTTAAGCATCTGCCTTCAGCTCAGGTCATGACCCCAGGGTCCTGGATTCGAGCCCTGCATCAGGCTCCCTGCTCAGCAGGGAGCCTGCTTCTCCCTCTCCTTCCCGCTTGTGCTCTCTCTCTCTCAAATAAATAAATAAATAAATAAATAAATAAATAAATAAATAAATATGCCTTTTAAGAGCTTCATTATTTGGACTTAGAGGGTATCTCCAAGGTGAAAGTGATGATCCAGGTTGTCACCCCTGTAAGCCATGGTGCCCTCCAAACTCGTCCACCTGACTCCATGCTCTGAGTGTGTGATTACAGGATAATTTCATCCGTTCAGCTTGCTGAATGGATCCCACCTTCCCCCATGAGATTTTTTCCTAAGAGAATGCTTTGCTCAGGGGACCTGAGAAACTTCTTTCCTTGGCACCTGTGAAGTTCTTCGTGGATTCATAATTTGGATTTCTGATGGACATGTCTGATTTCAGCAGGGTTGTGAGTCAGCCCATTCTACATAGATATATTGCCCACTACAAAAATGTTAATTCCACGCATCATTCAAAGTCCCTGCACCAGCATTTTTTCACAGGAATCCTGAGGATAGGAATTTGAAATTAGTGCCTTTGGTGATTCTCAAAATCAGGGGTCTGCAGACTTTTTCTGCAAATGTCCAGACAGGGAATACATATATTTTAGGCGTTGTGGGTCACATAGCCTGCAACACAACTACTTAATGATGCAGTTGCAAAAGCGGGGTGTAGACAGCCTATAAACGAGCAGGTGTGACTGTATCCCCAAAAATTTATTTATAGGCACTACCATTTAAATATCATTAAAAAATAAAAATAAATAAATTAAATATCATTTTTACATGTGATGAAATATTATTCTTCTTTTGCCTTTTTCCAACCATTAAAAAAAATGTAAGGACTATTCTAGGCTAGCAGGTCATAGTAAAATTGGTGGCATGCTGCCTATTTTATTTTATTTTTAAGATTTTATTTATTTTTTTGAGAAAGAAAGCATGAGCAGGGGGTGGGGCAAAATCCTCGCTGAGCAGGGAGCCCGATGCGGGGCTCAATCCCAGGACCCTGGAATCATGACCTGAGCCGAAGGCAGACGCTTAACCGACTGAGCCACCCAGGTGCCCCCCATGCTGTCTATTTTAGTTTGACAACCTTTGTTCTAGAAGAACTCAGATTTTCAGGATGGAATTAGCTCTTTTCTGGTAACCTTTCAAAAGCACGATCACATCTCTGAATGATAGCTTTCTGGTAATGTGAAGGGGTGTCTCAAGAATTATTGAAATAGGGTGGCTCAGTTGGTTGAGCCCCCCACTCTTGATCTCAGCTAGGGGCTTGATCTTAGGGTTGTGGGTTCAAGCTCCACGTTTGGCTCCACTCTGGGCATGGAAACTACTTAAAAAAAAAAAAAGAATTACTGAATTATAGGAATTTCTGGGTGTTATGGGCTGAACTGTGTCCCCTTAACATCCCAGTGTTGAAGCTCTAGCTCCCAATACCTGAGAATGTGACTTTATTTGAAGGTAGGGCCTTTAAAGAGGTGACCGAGTGAAAAAAAGTTTATTAGGATGGGTCCCACTCTGGTAGGACTGCTGTCCTCGCTCGAAGAGGAGATTAGGACACAGACTCGCACAGAGGGAAGACCACGTATAGATGCAAGAAGGTGGGCATCTAGTAGCCAAGGAGAAAGGCCTCAGAAGAGACCTATGCTGCCAACTCCTTGACCTTGGGCTTCCAGCCCCCAGAGCTGAGAGGTGATAGACTCCTGTTGCATAAGCTGCCCAGTCTGTGGCACTTTGTCCTCGTGAGTGAACACGCTGGGTGTTGGGTGCACCTGCCACACAATCCCACTCTTAGCCTTCCCAATGACCCTGTGAAGGAGGGATAGCAGTTCTCTGGTCTACGGGGGAAGGCGGGAATTGGGAGAGCCAGATCGATAGTCCAAAGTCACATAGTTACAAAGCAGCTTGAAATTCAGAGCCCCTGCTCCACCTTGCATCCCTGTGTGTCACCATCACCATCAGACAGAATTTGTTCTGTCCACAGAGAACGTGAAGTGTGACAGGGAGCTTTGGGTAGAAGAAGCCTGTTGGCAGAAGCAGACACTGTACATTAGGAAACCAGAACCTACCGAGTGTTAAGCTATGGGAGGCAGCCTCAAGGAAGCCCTTCCTCTCCTTGGAGCCTCCATTTCTGTCCCTGTGAAATGGGCACGCTGGACCAGTGGGATTCCCAAAGCTCTTGGCGACAGCATCACAGTAAGACTCAAGGCCAAGTGTCATGCCCACGTCAGTTAGCTGCTGCTTCTAGATTGGTTATATTTAGCCTCAAACTCTGGTCTCACCAACGGAGCGCCATGTTTCATTGGCTGTCCGCCATATGAGAGCTGACAGAAAAAGGAAGGCACACATTTATAGCCAAGGAACCCCGTAACTATCGTGTGCTTCTTCCTCTTGACTTCAAAAACACGCCCCAGTGCCATTTCCTTTCCGTGGCAGTGTTGATTTTACGAGCTCAGCAAGGACTACCCGGGTCCCCTCCCTCATCAGGAATGCCAGGATCGGCTTTGTTGTTGAAGGGCGGGATTGGCGCCCGCACATGGGGGCGTCTTTGGCAGGAGGTTTAATGAGTTTTCCGTCTTTGGGGTGATGGGTGCTTCCTTGATTCCACACCCTCTCTCTCCCAGGCTTGGATTGTGCACTCTGCCGCCAGGCGGGCGGAGAACAATCCATCCTTTCTGAACTGACATCAGTTAATGGGAGTGGGGAGGAAGTGCCCAAGAGCAGGGGCGGTGGGAGGGGGGAGCAGATCCTGCTGACACTGGGAAGGCCCCAGAGGCTGGCATTACAATGTCAGCCCCCCCCCATTAGGGGCTTGTGTTCAGTCCGTTTTCTGAGGGTCAGCAGAGAGCCCCAGGTGGGCAGAAATGGGATAAGAATGCAGTGCATTTGTCCATGCTGGGGAGGCTCGAGGGGGTCCCCTGGGACCCCCCACCACGAGGCTCTTGACAACCACTTCAGACAGACCCCTGAGTCTTCAGAGATTAGTGAAAGGCAAGTGGGAAGTGGGGTGGTAGCCCCGTGCCCCACCTCTGGGCTCCTGAGGCGTTAGGGCATGAGGTTTTGACTGGGAATCAAGAGGCATCCACACTGTTCACTCTTTAAAAAAAAAAAAAAAAATGACTACCCTTCCCCACCCTTGAAATCTCAAGACATGAGGTGTTTGGGCCAAGGCCAGACTCAGAAATGACAAATGTCTGGTATGAAGGACAAATTCCGTTTCCTGAACAGAGAGGGTTAAGTAATGTGCTCTTCAGGATAGGACCTTTGGTTAACCAGGGTCCGTACGTTTTAGGGGGGCAAGCCAGCCACAGTATTCCCCACCTCACTCCCCTCCAACCAGCATAAGAACAAGAGTGAAGGGAGTGAGCTCCTGGCATATGTTTTCAGTGGGGGCGAAGATTGATTTGGGGCGGGGGGGGGGCAAAAATCTTACTCTGTTTATGCATAAAGCACAAATATGCATTCAGTACATAAGGGCACTATCTATGCTAGAGATGCTCGGTACCTTGGAAATGTTCCCGTGGAAGCTTGAGCACTTCTTATGCGGGGTACTCCCCGCCTTGCAGATGAGGACATGGGTCTGGTAAGCTAGGTGGCAGCCCCCCCATGGTCACTCAGCTAGTTCAGCGAATGAGATTTGAACCCGTATTTCCCCGGTTCCCCAGCTCACTACACAACAGTGTCTTGCATAGACAGGCTCCGAATGAGCTAGTACAGCAAAAATGACAATAACCCCCTTGTAGCGACCCAGGAGGCTCCTGGCAGGCACTCCAGACTGACCCTCCCCCGCCCCCGGGTCTTCAGACGTGCTAGACACCAACTAGTGAGCTCTGTGATAGTGAACTCTCACGGCGAGCCCTTGGTTTTCGTTTTTCGGATGGAGAAACTGAGGCTCAGACAAATTAAGAGTTATTCGCTGATGATCCCACAATAACAGGGAAATGGGAACAATGGGGCGTGAGTCCAGGCCGAACCCCTGAGTGCAGACCCCTGATCACTTCCCTTGTCTGTTCCTTTGTCCGCTCATTTTCCCTTCAAGCAAATCTGTCCTGAGCATTTGATAGACTGTGAGCTTCTGACAGCTTCCTCCTTGAGACTTTTCTTTCTTGGTTCCTCATTGCCCCTCCCCGCTCCATCCAGAATGTGGCTGGAAAGAGAAGGTCCTCTTGTGGGGATCAGAGGAGACAAAGGTTCTGGAAAAGCTGGCCAGGCCTGGAGCACGTGTTGGTTCCGTGAATGGGAACAAAACACTTCGCTCCTCTGGGTCTCCGCTTCTTCATCAGTTAAAAACAGGGATAATCATACTGGTCCCCAAGAGTCGTCGTGAAGTGCGAAAGGAGGTGGTGTATGCCAAGCACTCATGAGAGGCCCTTCCCCGAGGACAGAGACCGACTTCTGCTGGCATTACTCGATCAGGGTCAGCGGAGAGGGTGGAGGGGTCTGGGTCTGGCCTCCAGACTCTTGGGACATCCCTCTGTCACTACGTTCTGACCATCGCTGTATATGGCAACCATGTCCGGGAGAGTCCAACCTCGCTGAGTCATGCACGGAGGGTCCTTCCCACTGAAGTCAAATGTCATTCACTCACTCATACACTCGCTCATTCATGTGCACATCCACTTATTTATCCTACAGTAGTTAATAAACTGCCCTTCAGCACATTATGCATTCCGTATTGTTGCGCAGGACTTCACCCCCATGGATGAGATGGTCAAGGTCAGTGCTCACAGGGCAGAGGGGGCAGGGAGAGGGAAATACCAAGTGAAAAAATGCACTTGATAAACACTGATTGTGATAAGTGCAATGCAGAACGTAAACAGGCTGACGGGAGACAGGGAGGGGCCGAATCCCACCGAAGGGCCTCGAGGAGATAACATTGGAGGTGACATCTCACAACCAAAGACAGCCAGGGAAAGGCCTCAGATCAGAATCCGAACACCTTACCAGTAACTCCCCTGTTTGTTGTCATTAAAAAGTAATTCGGGATCTTTCTTTTTAATCTGGAAACAAAAAGAAGATTTAATAAAATAATGCATCTAGTGAGCTCTGTGATAGTGAACTCTCACGGCGAGCCCTTGGTTTTCGTTTTTCGGATGGAGAAACTGAGGCTCAGACAAATTAAGAGTCATTCGCCGATGATCCCACAGTAACAGGGAAATGGGAACAATGGGGCGTGAGTCCAGGCCGAACCCCTGAAACACATGCGAGGAGCTCACTCCCTTCACTCTTGTTCTTATGCTGGTTGGAGGGGAGTGAGGTGGGGAATACTGTGGCTGGCTTGCCCCCCTAAAACGTATGGACCCTGGTTAACCAAAGGTCCCATCCTGAAGAGCACACTTAACCCTCTCTGTTCATCAGAAAGTGCTTGGTACAAGCATAGTTTCTGGCATAGTTTCTTTTTTAGTAAAGATATTATTGTTTTGCAATCGAATTTCTTTCCTTTTTTTTTTTTTAAGATTTTATTTATTTGACAGAGAGAGAGAGAGCACAAGCAGGGGGAGTGGCAGGCAGAGGGGGAGGGAGAGGCAGGCTCCCCGGTGAGCAGGGAGCCCACATGGCCCCAATCCCAGGATCCTGGGATCATAACCTGAGCCTAACCGCTTAACGAACGGACTGAGCCACCCAGGCACCCCGAATTTATTTCTTTAGAATACCAAAACCATTTTTCCCCCAAGTCCACACCCGCAAACGCCTTTCCCCCTCCATCATTTTAACACTTGCAAAGCCTGGCAAGATGCTGCTTCTTATCTCACCACTATATCCATACAAATAGGTATTTACTTTGCAAGTTAATTCACGATTTTTCCCTCTTTAAACCCCTGTAAGCTTCATCTTGGCAGTTGCACCTCCGGGGATTCCTCCAGGATCCATCCCAAGAGGTGGGAGGGCAGGAGGTGAGATACCAGTTGTTATTGTTTGTTAAGGTTTATGACACATTCCACCCAACTGACCTTCACAGGTTCACCCTCCCAAAGGAGGAGAATGTCCAAAGCGAACTTTCTCCATTCGTTCCCTTCTTTCCTAGGAAGGAGGGAAGGAGTGAATTCTTTCCTCAGATCCCTGTCAGTCGGCCCGCTGGGGAGGACTTCATTAGGGCTAATGATCTCTTGTCTTTGTAAGCACAGGTGACGCCACTGGGTCCGTCTCCCAGCCGGTGGAGGGAGACCTTCCTCCACTGAAATGCAACCACCTCTCTTGGAAAACAAGGGTGGGATAGCTTTGTTCCTAAACTGACTGGGGACAACAGCCCCAGAGTCTTAGAAAAACAAAGGTAAGAGACTGCTGGAGCCAGTTGTTGCTTCTGCCCGTCCTGCCAAAGATCCCCTCATTTATTCATCTACCGCCTCGTGCCTTCCGGAATTTTAAAAGAGAAAACAAACATTTGTTGATTCATTCTTGTCTCCTGCGATCTCAAACCCCAACTGCGTTTAGGTCTTAAGGAGCCGAGGAATGCACTCACCAAAATATGAAATACATCAAACTCCACTAAAGCAAAAAGTCTTTTAGAGGGGAGAATTGCGGGGGGGGGGGGATGGAATTTAGGGGACAAGGGTCTTTTAAAATATGTTCTGGAAAGTCTGACGCATCTCCAATATCCAAAGTGAATGAACCCCCCCGCACCTAACAACCAGTTCCAACAATCATCCTAAATTTGGACAAAGACCTTTTTTTAATATTCTGGCTTTTGGGGGACCCTCACTCCACACCTTAAAACGCACCCACGTTACATAATAGATACAATTTTCTGTGGCTAACGGAGTTGAGCTTTGGCACGACGACATAAAGTTACATTTTGCCCATACTTGAGTCTTCATTTTAATTTGGGTAAGTACCCACCCTGTGTGCAGCGATGAGACTGGCCCCGTTTCAGACATGCAAATGACGTCCAGGTCAACAAAAACCTCTTATGACAATAGGGCTTTAGGTCCAGGGGGTCTAGGGGAGGAATTGTCAAAGATCCAGCCCAAACTTCCCCGACCGATGAAAGCAAGCATCAAAGATGGGAGATTTTCGCTCCCTTTATTTTTGCTCTCCTGTCTTGAGTGCTCTGTGGATTACGCTAAAGTCCTTGCTGTCACCATCTTATAAATTGCACCACACCTAGTGCTAGGGGATATTATTACTCTTCCTATTGTCTCTGTTGTTTTTATTAATGAGCCGGTCCCACCGTTACGACTCGTTTTCATAAGGAAATACAGGCTCAGAGTGTTACAGCAACTCGTCAAAGGTCACACAGCCCCTGCTGGAGTCGAATCCAAACTCCGGTCTTATCCACTCGCCGATAAGCTCTCATGTGATCTCTGCAGTCAAAAACCCAGCCCCTGGGTTCAGAATTTTGTCTCTTCTACTTGCAGATAAACCTGTCATTTGCCTTAACTTTCTCTGAGTTTTTGTGTTCTTTTTGTTTAAACAAAGATAAAAGTTAGACTTACTTACGCAGTGGCCCACAGGCTTGTCACAGGTCAGGTAAGGTGCCAGGAATCCCCTCATAGTCAGCAATGTCTTCCCTAGATGTTACTTATTCTTTGATCTTTGTTGCTATGTTCACAAGGAAGGCCAGAAGTAGATGAGAAGGGGAGTAAACCAGAGAAAAGAGAATCCCAAATGCTACAGGTGACCCTCTGATGTCACCGCATGGGGACCCTAGCACCTGACCCACTGTGCACTAGCTGTCGGGTGCATACTACGTGCTCAATCAACATTTACCAAGGGAAAAAAAATGAATTCCCAACTGCAAGCATGAGTCCCTCACCTGTGAATCCCGGGGCCGGGGGTGGGGTTCAGTGATGGGTTTTGGGGGGGCGGTGTCCATGAATTTCTGGTGAATGGGAGGCCACCTAGCTTCTGGGCTCCGGGAATGGGCATTTTCCTGCAAGGAGAATAACAGGCCTTCCCGGGGGTCTTCAAAGGGTCTGTGACGCACAAAACTGGGGAATGAAGCCATTCCAGGAACATTTTTCTACAGAATTTGCCTCCTGGCAAACTTCCTCAAAGTGCGAAGTAATAAGAGCAGTGGAACAGGGCTTATGAAATAAATAAATATATACACGCGCACACATAAGTCTGTAATTAGCTGTATATTCGTGTGTGTGTGTATACACATATATATATCATTGTTTCTCAAACCTTGTCCAACTGCTCATAGATATGGATCTAAATACTACACATCAATTTCATTTCTTGTAAAAACAACTACCTAACAGCGACCCGAGACATAGTGACCCACAAACAATTTTACCAAAAATCGGGGGTTCACCTTTCCACTTTTCCTGTCCTGGCATTCAGAAATTCGAAGTCATGGACCTAGAGTACATTGTATTTTGAAATTTACTCTTTTTGAGATTTTACTCAGTATGTGTGTCCCATGCGGCTAAGCAATTTTCACATCCATCAAGCCCTCATTTTAATCATGATGTCATAGTCCCCCTGCCCTATGTAATAACTCATTTAATACACGGGTCATTGTGAGACTGAATGAGAAGTGAGCTGGGAACGGAGTCTGGCATATGCTGACCGCCCCCCTAGAGAATGTCATTTTAATTTCATCCTCAGGACAAGTTTATGAGGTAGGTGTTATTATTGCATTTTACGGAGGAGAAAACTAAGGCGCAGAGAGGTTAGGTAACTTGTCCTGGGTCACACAGCTAGTAAGGAGTGAAGCTCAAGGAATCAGCCAGTGAAACAATTTCTAAATTCCTGGATCTTCCTTCTGGCCCACCTCTCACCTTGGGGCAGGACTCCTTACAGTACAAAGAACTTAGCCTTTGATGTGCTAATCCCATTTGTTTGCCTGGAGATCAGAAGGGGATACTCGGATTTATTTATGTAGTCCCTGACTCCCAAAGGCCTCTAGAGATTAGAGAGATTAGCTATTTAATTGTGTTGTTGGGTTAGATTATTGTCCTGCAAGGTCAAAACTCTCCTGCTCACCCCGATGGTTTTACAACCTCAGGCAACACGTTTCACTTTTTCAGTTTGAATCTCCCATTCTTCTCTAAAATGGGTCCTTTCTTCCCAGAGGGGCTGCACTGGCACCAACTACCTGGGTCTGGACCCCCATCCCCTCCCCTTTCATCCATCCAGCACCCCAAATTCAAATTCATATCCCAGAAACTCCATGCCCTCTTTACAATGGCTTCCCATAATCTCCAGGAGTAAATCCACTTTTCCTCATCTCTACGTTGAAGATATTAACACTCCTCCGGGGCAGAAGTTTTGTTTTTTTGTTTTTAAGATTTTATTTATTTAAGAAAGAGCATGAGCGGGCAGGGGGAGGGGGGAGGCAGAGAGAGAGGGAGAAGCAGGCTCCCTGCTGAGTTCCAGACACGGGGCTCCATCCCAGGACCCCAGGACCTGAGCCACAGGCAGACGCTTAACTGACTGAGCCACCCAGGCGCCCCCGGGCAGAAGTTTTAATGAAGATAAAGTGATAAAATAGACTGAAAACACAATGTGTTGCACAAAATTACTACTCAAAATAAATGTAGTGTTATCATTCTAGATTGCGAAGCATTTTCTTTTCTGATGAGAAAGGAAAAGGCAGTGGTAGGGGTGGGGGGGCGGTGGGGGTTTGAACAGGCCATCCAAAAGTCAAATTCTAGAGGAGACCACCACAAGAAGTCTCTCCGAAGAGCCATAGCTTCAATAAAGGCCAGCCTTGTTCATCCACGCCTTTCCTTCCCTAAATCTTAGGATTCTGGGACCCCCCCTGCCCCAGCCTCTCAGTGGCCCTGCCCCCTCAGGACTGGGCATCTCTTGGGAAATGTTCTGGGGTTTCTTGGGTTTCTCTCGATTTCTCCCTGGACACGCATTTTCAGGGCCCTGACATCAAGCTCTCTGATTTGAGTTGTTTTCCGAATTTCCAGTATGTGCATATGCAGAGAGAGGGCTCCAGATAGCTAATCAGGCCTCTCATCAGCCCTTTCAAAGACAGAAGCAAGATCGAATCCGAGGATCACCTAGTCGTCCCAAACCTCAAAAGCCAGGTAAGCTCTGCTGGTGAAGACAAGCCTCAACTAGCTCTCTTTAGGGTGTTCCCGGCATTCCGGCTGATAAGGGGTTGAGGAGCCTAAACGGTCTGCCCAGGAGGCAAAGTGGGTAGAAGGTGTAACAGTGATCACCTCTTACAAGAGCAGGTACTGGGCATTTTCCAGAACTCTCCAGCTTCCTTTGTCTCTCCATACTTTCACAAGAGCCTGCCAGGGCTTACAATAGACCCTTTTGATAGGGGAAGATACTGAGGTTCAAGGAGGTTAAGTAACATACCCAAGGTCAACTAAGTGGTGGAACCAGGACGCACGCCCAGAACTTCCCCACTTACCCAGGGGTTCCAACTTCCGGTCCTTAGTCCTCTGTGTGACTGTCCTATATTTAAAATCTGCTGACTTTCAAGAAAGAGCTCTTCACCTTTTGCTGGTTCTACAGTAAACAGGTCCCAAGCTGTCGGCGGATGACAAGGAATTCAGGAACTGTGGTGTTGGCACCAGCCTTTCTGGCTTTGGCATGCACGCAAAGATTCTGGAGAAATGGGGAAAGTTTGAAGGATAAGGTCCCTGGAGTTTCCTGGGCTTTGGTGGTTGGCTTACATTTGGACAAATCCAACTCGAGAACCACCTAGAAGTAATTGGGAAAATATGTACACCTCTCTTCTGTGCCACCAAGGATGGATCCCACAGCAAGAACCTCTAGATGTTTTCTTAAATGGCAATGCAGTCAATTTTGCCATGACCAAAACTTGAATGAATGAGCCATGGATTCAGTGCCTGGTAGAGAAAAACCACAGAAGTATAGCTCCATATTTTTCTTGGAAATAAGTTACAAGCAGCCATTAAACTTAATATGTGTGCATGTTGTCACTGAATGATTCTAGGATTGATGTCCTTAGCTGTGGCCAAAAGACTTTTTGAAAGATGAGTAAATCATCTTTAGAGGTTTGTTTATTTTATCTTGGTTCTGTATTTTATTTGTAATGCATTTTTTTTTTGTTTTGCCATTTAAAGATTTTTTCCCCCATAATTGGACACTTTGCAAATTATATTCTGTGACTGCAAAAGCAATTCATGTCTTGTTGTTAGAACCCTTCCATATTCCAGTTTCCTAGGAGTAACAGGGGTGCATGTGGTGAAGAGGATCTTTTTATTTATTTTTATTTATTTTAAAAGATTTTATTTATTTATTTGAGGGAGAGAATGAGAGAGAGAGAGAGAGAGAGCACATGAGGGGGCAGTTGCTTAACCAACTGAGCCACCCAGGCGCCCGAAGAGGATCTTTTTAAAATTGGGTGAATTCGGGTAACCCTCTCGGGTCCCCTCCCTCTTTGGGAGCTTTGTACTATCACTCAATAAACTTTGCTTTACTATCACTCAATTAAAAAAGAAATCATGATAAAACAAAACAAAACGGGGGCTCCTGGGTGGCTCAGTCGTTAAGCGTCTGCTTTCGGCTCAGGTCATGGTCCCAGGGTCCTGGGATCGAGCCCCACATCGGGCTCCCTGCTCTGCGGGAAGCCTGCTTCTCCCTCTCCCACTCCCCCTGCTTGTGTTCCCTCTCTCGCTGTGTCTCTCTGTCAAATAAATAAATAAAATCTTTAAAAACAAAACAAAACAAAATAAAATTGGGTGAGTTCTCTTGAATGTAAAATTTTGCAGATGTTCAAAAACCTTCAAGTCCCCAGACATGCAAACAGAAAAGAAGTCTGAACTCTTCTCTGGGGCATTTGAAGATCTTGCTTTTATCTTTGCAATCCACATGTCCATCACTTTCACTTTTTTTTTTTTTTAAACGCCTAACACTTACCAAGTGCCTACTGTGTGCCAGGCACGAAGTGCTTCTCCATGTAGTTCATCCTTCCTGCAAGCCTGGGAACTGGATGCTGGTACTGTGTCCCATGATACAGAGCAGGAAACTGAGATTTAAAGAGGTGAAGGTTTTCTCAAGATGCTTTAGCAACAACGTGGCCCATCTCGAATCTGATCCCAGGCATCTGCTCTCAGGAGCACCCACCCTGGCCTCCTAACCTACCTCTCCAGGCCCAGGGTTTCTCTGTCTGGACGCTGTCAGCATTTTGGATGATTCTCTGTGTGGGACGGGATGGTCTTGTGCCCTGTAGGATGCTGAGCAGCGCCCATGGGCTCCACCCACCAGATGCCAGCAGTAACATCCTCTCACCCTGACTTGTGAGGACCAAAAACATGTCCAGACACAGGCAAATGTCCCCTGGGGTGGTGCGGGTGGTGGTGGGGATCCTCCCGCACAAAAAATCCCGAATGCTGCTCCAGGGGCCGATCTCATTCCCAAGGGGCAGTGTGTGATCCAAACGTTCTCGGAGGGGGGAGAGAAGGGGGATGATCCGGTGACTCACTGAATCTTGAGCTGGTTCATGAGTCTGACCCCTAGGAGGACCTTAACCAGAGACTCTGGATCCACCGACGGGCTCCCTTTTACCTAAAGTGCAGCAAGACATGTTCGTTTCCTTTTCCTTTTATTTTTATCCTTGCTACACTAACTCCATGTTTCTGGGTTTAAGGTCACGTTGTGGCTTTGTCCAACCTCCCCCACTGGCTAGGCCTGAGAGGCAAGGGCCCTGTGATTCTTACCTCCCTCACACATCTTTGATCCCAAAGTCAAGGGCAGGGTCTGGCACCTAACAGGTGTGAATACCCCTTTGGCAAAGGGAAAGAAAGGGGCAGCCAGTGAGGAAACCTGGAGTGGTGGGGGGCGGGGGTCAAGGAACAGTGAGTTTTCTCTTTCACCTGCATATTCTTGTGTATTTGATTTGAAGGAAAAAAAAAACAAGTATTTTTTTTAAAGATTTTATTTATTTATTTGAGAGAGAAAATGAGAGAGAGAGCACGAGAGGGGGAAGGGTCAGAGGGAGAAGCAGGCTCCCCACTGAGCAGGGAGCCCGATGTGGGACTCGATCCTGGGACTCCAGGATCATGACCTAAGCCGAAGGCAGTCGCTTAACCAACTGAGCCACCCAGGTGCCCCAAAACCAAGTATTTTTATAACATAATAAAAAAAAAATCCCAGTAATATTCAGTAAGGCTGAAAACACAGTATGCTACCAAATTAATTTTTAAAAGAATATCTACACACAGACAAGGGGACAAATACAGCAAAATGTCACCCGGGGTTGTCCCTGGGTAGGGTTCATTTTTCTTTTATGTGTCTCAGGGGTTCTCAGGCGATGCATTAGAGGTCCCTGCACCTGCTCGGGAATGGGGGGTGGGGGGAACCTGGCCTCGACTGTGGGCTCCACGGCTCACTCGCTAGGTGAACATGGGCAAACAAGATCACCTTCTGAGCCTTGGTCTGTTCATCTGCCAAATGAGATGGTAAAGCAGGGACCCCCTCATGAGGATTTGGAAGGATTTAAAGAGGTAAGAAATGTAAAACAAAGCATGTTAATAAAGGCTCAGTAAATGGCAGCAAGTGCTGTTATCTTTCTCATCAAAATGTATTCTTTCTCAGAAGAGAAAGGTGGGGTGGGTGGCTCAGTCCGTGATGCGTCTGACTCTTGATCCCAGCTCAGGGCATGAGCTCAGGGTCATGAAAAAAAAAAAAAAGGAAAAAATGTATTCTTTCTCTTTTTTAGCAAGAAAAGATCAAAGCCAATAAATTGTTTTTAAAAATCCTGGGGGAGGCGATGTTTATAGCAGCAATGTCCACAATAGCCAAACTGTGGAAAGAGCCCAGATGTCCATCGACAGATGAATGGATAAAGAAGATGTGGTATATATATACAATGGAATATTATGCAGCCATCAAAAGGAATGAGATCTTGCCATTTGCAACGACGTGGATGGAACTGGAGGGTATTATGTTGAGTGAAATAAGTCAAACAGAGAAAGACATGTATCATATGATCTCACTGATATGAGGAATTCTTAATTGCAGGAAACAAACTGAGGGTTGCTGGAGTAGGGGGTGGGGTGGGAGGGATGGGGTGACTGGGTGATAGACACTGGGGAGGGTATATGCTCTGGTAAGTGCTGTGAATTGTGCAAGACTATTGAATCTCAGATCTGTACCTCTGAAACAAATAATGCAATATATGTTCAAAAAAAAAAAAAAGAAGAAGAAGAAGGTAGCGGGAGGGGAAGAATGAAGCGGGGGAAATCGGAGGGGTAGACGAACCATGAGAGACGATGGACTCTGAAAAACAAACAGGGTTCTAGAGGGGAGGGGGGTGGGAGGATGGGTTAGCCTGGTGATGGGTATTAAAGAGGGCACGTTCTGCGTGGAGCACTGAGTGTTATGCACAAACAATGAATCATGGAACACTTCATCTAAAACTAATGATGTAATGTATGGGGATTAACATAAGAATAAAAAAAAATTCCAAAAAAAAAAAAAATCCTGGGGGAGGGGCGCCTGGGTGGCTCAGTTGTTAAGCATCTGCCTTTGGCTCAGGTCAGGATCCCGGGATCCTGGGATCGAGCCCTGCATCGGGCTCCCTGCTCGGCGGGAAGCCTGCTTCTCCCTCTCCCACTCCCCCTGCTTGTGTTCCCTCTCTTGTTGTGTCTCTCTCTGCCAAATAAATAAATAAAATCTTTAAAAAATAAAAATAAAAATAAATAGAAATCCTGGGGGAGGGTTATCAGAACACGCCTGATAAGGAATCTGCTGTTCCCCATTCATCAACCATAGTGGAGCCACTGGGGCCACCGAGAAGCAGCCGGGGGTTGGGGATTTACCGTTGGAGCCGGTAAAACAAACACCAGCGTTCCCGTTCGCCAAGTTCTGATTGCCTTGCTTCACCCCCAGAGCAGTCCCACTGAGATCTGTGCTTTTCGCCCCTGTTGCCGGTGAGAACACGGAAGATGAACTTGGCAGTGAGACAACTGAGGCCATGAGCTGGTAGACAGAACCAGGGTGTGAATCGAGTTTAGTCCTGTTGGAGATACCCTTCGGGATACCCAGCACAGCCGGTCCCAGGTCATGCACAGCTTTGCTGCTACTCCAAGTGTGGTCCCCGGACCAGCAGGACAGCACCCCCCCGCACTCCCGCGGAGTCTGTAAATGTGGGCATTCTCAACCTGCCTCCCCGGCTGAATCGGAGTTATGTTCAGAACTGGCTTCGTTTGCCTTTTCCTTCCCTGCCTCCCCGTCTACTTCCATGGCCTTAGACCAGGCCTCCGTCATCTCACATCTGCATTGCCCCACCAGCGTTTAATTTGCTCCTTTTTGCTCCTAAACCCATTGGACACCCCTTGCTCTATAACCTGCCATGGCTCCCTATTGCCTTTGCATTAAGCACTTCCTGCTCTGGGCCCTCCCTGCCTCCTGCGCTCTGATCTCTCACGTCACTCCTTCACTACAGCCCACAGTCGGTGGTCCAGCCCCATCAAATGACCTGCCCTCTCTGCCATGCACCCCGTCCCTGAGGACTTTGTGCATTCCATTCTCCCCGCCTGCAGCATGTTCCATTTTCTCTATCTCCGGATTCACGGCACTGGCTCTTTTGTTCTCACTGGGGGGCTTCTTCTTCAACGCAGTGTCCCAGCCCTTTGAACTTGCCCCATCGTAAGTGTCATCATAGGACACTGTGGTGCCTCCCTGCTGACTTGCCCCTCTGGACGTGAAGTTCCTTGAGGACAGAAGTCATGTCTTCCTCATTCATGTGGCTTCGGCAACCTTCCGCCAGCCCTGGGGCACAGCGCGTTCTCCGTAGTGGTTACTGAATTAACTTAAGGGAAGTCTGACTTTCTGTGTCTCACAGCTGGTTGTGAGTGGGAAAGCCGCACCTGCCAAAAGCCCTTCCCGAGATGCTGCAGGAGCCAGGATGGGGGTGGGGGAGGAGGGGCTTTCAGGCTTATTCCGGGAAACATAACCGAATAAGATTCACACAGTTTAACCGACGCTTACAAAGTGGACATCCATGTTAACGGCACGCCGGACACAGCACCCCGGATTTTCCCCTGGACCCCTGTCTCCCCCTACAAATAATGACTACTCTGGCTTTTGGGATAATCATGTTCTTGCTTTCCTTTATAGTTGGAACGCCTCTGTAAGTGTCCCCAAGCAATAGGGACACTTACCTAATGGCCCTTCTTTTGCTTTCGAACTTTATGTAAATGCAATCATGCCCCATGAGTTTCCTGGGTCCGGCCTCTTCCCTGCAACCTGCCATCTGTGAGGTCCCCCTGCATGGCTGCAGGTGGCCGGACACTCCCTGTTTTCTTTGGGTGTAGACTCTCATTGTATGGACATGCCACCGTTTCTCCATCCCACCGTTGCTGGGCCTTTGGGCTGTTTCTAGTTTGGAGCCATCATGCACATTATGTGTGAACAACATTCTTGGCTAGGTCCCCTGGTGCACGTGCCCTTAAGTTTCTCCAGGAAACAACCCAGGCGTGGAAGTGCTGGGTTGGAGGGTGCACCTGTAAACTCAACACACTGTCCTCTCAAGTGGTTCTAGAGACTTCACCCTTGGTCTCCTGGGTGGGAAGGGGCGGTACTGGCATTTTCTTCTACATCCTATCTCAATCTGTCCAAAAAAAGTACATTATAAGACTTCTATCTAGTCCATAATCTCAAGTTGCCCGAGGGTCTTTCCATTGACCTGCGGAAGGTGGTGAGCCGAGATGGAATGCAGGCAGGGACGGGATGGTCCTCAGTCTGATGCCTAGCTGAGTGAGGCTGGTATAGCATATGGGCCCCTCCAATGACTCAGCCAGGAAGAACCTTCTCTGCTGAGATCCCTTGCCACCCATCCAAGAAAGGGAGAACAGAAGCTCTCCTGGTTAGGGGCGCGGGCCGGAACAGGGCTTTTGGTCTCCGCTTTTTTCAAAAACTCGCATCTCTGAGTTGTATTTTATAATTTTCTCCTAAAGGAAATACCTTTATGGTCCCTTCTAATTCTGAAGGTGATTTTTACGACCTCAGGAAGAAAAAAAAAAATCAGAATTCTAAAAAGTATAAAAAGGAAAATAAACATTCTCACCATTTAGAAGTATATTTATGTCTGTGAGTATGCAGTTGTGTGTCCGTGTGTTCATGCATTACTGGTAGAATTTGCATGTGAATGGGATATTAGGTAATAGAAAGAGCTGTCTGTGATTATGTAAGAGAACGTTCTGGCCCTTAGGAGAGGCATGCTGAAGAAGTAAGGGGTAAAGGACCCTGATGTCTACAAGTTTCAAATGTTCCACAGAAATCATAATCATCACATGCATATGGGTATAGAGTAAGTATATGGTTATATAGACATAGGAATAGGTATAAATCTAGATCTAGACAAAGTAAATGTGGCAAAATGTTGGCAATACTGAATCTGGCCAAAAGGATTGTGGGAATTTTGTTATATAACACCTGCAACTTCTCTGTCAAATTTGATTTGTTTCGGCTTTATCACAAGTAATTGACATACAGTGTCGTGTAAGTTTAAGGTGTACAGTACAATGAGGTCATAAATGTGTATATTGCCAAATGATTACCACAGCTGAGTTAGTTAACCTCTCCACCACCTCATATAATTACCTTGTGTATGTGTGTGTGGTGAGAACATTTAAGACCTACTCACTTAGCAACTTTGAAGTATGCGGTACATTGTGTTATTAACTACAGCCACCATGCCGTACGTTGGCGCTCCAGAACTTACTCACCTTATGATTGGAAGTTTGTGCCCCTTGACCAACATCTCTCCATTTCCCCCACCCCCAGCCCCTGCTAACCACCACTCTACTCTCTGTTTCTTTCTTTTTTTTTTTTTTTAAAGATTTTATTTATTTGACAGAGAGAGAGAGAAGAGCAGGGGGAGAAGGAGAAGCAGGCTCCCTGCAAAGCAGAGAGCCCGATGCGGGACTCGATCCCAGGACCCCAGGATCATGACCTGAGCCGAAGGCAGACGTTTAACTGACTGAGCCACCCAGGCACCCCTACTCTCTGTTTCTATGAGTTTGACTTTTTTTAGGTTCCATTTATAAGGGAGATCATACAGTATTTATCTTTTTCTCTCTGACTTATTTCATTTGGCATAATGTCCTCTAGGTCCATCCATATTGCTGCAAATGGCAGAATTTCCTTTTTTATAGCTGAATAATGTTCCATTGTGTGTAAATACATTTCCTTTATTCATTCATTTGTTAATGGACACGTGGGGTGTTTCCATATCTTGGCTATTGTGAGTAATGCTGCAGTGAACATGGGGGTGCAGCTCTCTCTTGGAGACAGTGATTTAATTTCCTTCAGATACATACCCACAAGTGGGATTGCTGGGTCATAGGGTCATTCTATTTTTAAATTTTTGAGGAAGCTTGATACTGTTTTCCAGAGTGGCTGCACAAATTTACATCCCCACCAGGAGAGCATGAGGGTTCCCTTTGTCCACATCCTGGCCAAAGCTTGTTCACCTGTTCTCTTTTATCTCTTAGCTACCCTAACAGGTATGACAAGATACATCACTGTGGTTTTGATGTGCAATTCCCTGATCATGAGTGATGTTGAGCACCTTCTCGTGGACCTGTTGCCCACTGTATGTCTTCTTTGGAAAAGCTGTCTGTTCAAGTCCTCTGCCCATTTTTAAAATGGATTATTTATTTGTTTGTATTGAGTTGTATGAGTTTTTGTTTGTTTGTTTTTGGGATATTAACCCCTTCTTAGATATATAGTTTGCAAATACTTCATCCCATTCTATAGGTTGCCATTTTCACTTTGTTGAATTTTTTTTCCAAATAAAAAGCTGACAGTGACCTCTGAATGCCACTACTCAAAAGTAACCACTGTTTATATCTGATAAATTTCCTACACAACTCCTTAAGGATTCACATACATGTGCGTGCACACATGTAATTTTGCATGCATGGGATTGTACTACACTTCCTGACTCATTACAATTACCTTTTTAAATTTAATAATATATTATTGTGCTCTCTTCACGTCAGTGTTAAGGCCAAGGCTATCCATGTCATGCTTAAAGGTTGCTTAGCATCCTTGATATGAACCCTCTCTAGTGTACTTAATCTATTCCTCTTGATTGGTTTTCCCCTATTGTCGGACTTACAATTTTTCCAATTTTGTCCCTACTGTAAACAACACCGCAGTGAACATCCTTGTGCATAGACTTTTGCTTCTATGTTCCAATAACTTCTTCAGTGTAAACAAATACTTTTTAAGTCCAAAAACTATTTTTTTTTTTAAGATTTTATTTATTTGACAGAGAGAGACAGCGAGAGCAGGAACACAAGCAGGGGGAGTGGGAGAGGGAGAAGCAGGCTTCCCGC
The DNA here is from genome assembly GCF_002201575.2 of Neomonachus schauinslandi. NCBI lineage: Eukaryota > Metazoa > Chordata > Mammalia > Carnivora > Phocidae > Neomonachus > Neomonachus schauinslandi. Next base: position 81,087,173 of record NC_058416.1, read on the forward strand.
TGAGCAGGGAGCCCGATGTGGGACTCGATCCCGGGACCCCGGGATCATGACCTGAGCCGAAGGCAGACGCTTAACGACTGAGCCACCCAGGCGCCCCCAAAAACTTTTAAATCAAATTTGTCACTGTGTGCTTTGTTCTTTATTTTTGTCAATATAATTTTTATTGGGTTTTATTCAGATTAATTGATATATAACACTGTGTTAGTTTCAGGTATACAACATAATGGTCGGATATATGTATATATTGTGAGATAATAACCACAGTAAGTTTGGTTACCACCCATCACCTCACATAGTTACAACTTTGTGTGTGTGTGTGTGTGATGAGGACTTTTAAGCTCTGCTCTCTTAGCACCTTTCAAATATTACCATACAGTATTGTTAACTATGGTTTTTGCTGATTTGTTTTTTAATGCCTATTTATTATTTTTGGATCCTTACTCTTCCCCCGAAGTGCTTTACTTGAGATTACTTCATTGCATTTTTACAATAATGCCATGGGGGGTGGTCACTGTTATTATCTATGTTTTAAAGATGAGGGAGCTTAGCAAGGTTAAGGACTTGATCCATAGATAAACAGCCATCTTTCCCTGATTCCAGAAGTCTGAGGCTGTTAAACAACTGGCCCCGCTTCAAGCACGATGCACCTGCAATTTCCTTTTTCTGACCAAACCAAGCAAATGCAAAGCTAGTTCGATTACGGAGACCCCCCCCAAAGGGGCGTGGCCAGAATTGGGCCGGGGGAGGGGTGGGGTGCCGAGGCCTGCGGCTTCTGCTGGAGCTCTGCTGCCCCCTGGTGGTAACGCTCTTTCATTGCTCGGCCGGTCCGTCCCTTGTCAGGGGCCAATTGTCCTTGAAGTCACAACCTTTAGGCAGCAAGGACACTAACAACGTAACAGTCATTCTCTAGATATTTTCAAGGACCCTGAACTGCGAGTCACGTGCACTATCAGCACAAGCCTTGCAACGTGGTGATTATCCCCACGCCCTGGAGAAGAAACCAGGGCTCGGAGAGGTTAACCCAAGATCACGTGGCTCACTAGTGCCAAACTCACATTCAATTCCAGTTCTCGCTGGTGCTAAAGTGAGCCCAACATAGCCTCCCAGTCTGGCACAAAGCAACATCCTTGAAACCCTTTGGTAAAATTATTTATTTATTTATTTATTTTAATTTTTTTTTTTTTTTTAATTTGCGAGAGAGAGAATGAGAGAGAGCACGAGAGGGAGGAGGGTCAGAGGGAGAAGCAGACTCCCTGCTGAGCAGGGAGCCCGATGTGGGACTCGATCCCGGGACTCCAGGATCATGACCTGAGCCGAAGGCAGTTGCTTAACCAACTGAGCCACCCAGGCGCCCCCCTTTGGTAAATTTAGTCTGAGCCCAAGGCCGTGTGGCACCGAGACTTGGAGTACGGGTTTCAGGGTCTGATAATCCTATATCCTAATCCTGCTTCTGCCCGGATTCCATGCCTAGTTCCATGACCTTGAGGAAGCCTCTTGCCCTGTTGGTCTTGCAAGGAAAGGGGCTCAGCCTGGGGGCGGGTGGGGGTGGGGGTGGGGGTTGGCATACAAGAAGCAGTCAATAAATTAAAGTTTCAAATTAAGGGAGTGTGAAGGGCCCTGGAGAATCAGGGTCCTGGATTCAGGACATTGGGAATGAGGGTCTTGGATTCAGGTCCTGAAGCTGATAGTGACAAGATGTGGGCAGGTCCCTTTGCTCTCTGGGCCTGTTTCCTCTTCTGTCAGAAACATTCTTTCAAGAGCTACTTATTGATCTGCAACCACTGTGCTTGGCCCTGAACCCGATGCTAAGCCTCCCAGTTTCCTCCCCTTTAAAATGGGGACAAAAAATGCACAGCTTTTCACAGTGTTCTTACAAGGAAGCAAATACGCTGGAGCTGCGCAGGTGGTAGTTTTGGTAATCATAGGGGTAGATGAGGCCTGGTCTCGGCAGCCAAGAAGCTCCAGCTCTCCTAAGGGAGTAAAACGAGTCATATTGATGACTAATTTGTTGCATGCTTAATATTTGCCATGCACTCGACCAAATGCTCAAAAATATCAACCCATTTGATGCTCTCACATCTGCCTACGGAGGGAGGCAATTTTATTGGGCTTTATGGGTGAGGAGGGGGGAGTGTGACCCATATCTGGCCAGTCACAGCTTCCCATACCCAGGGCTCAATGATTGGCTGGGGGGGGGGGAGGGGAGCAGGCATAAAAATCCGAGCCTAGCCAATCAGATTCTTCCCTGGCATTGTGCCTCTAGATGCTGGAGGAAAATGGGTTTGTCTTAGCTCTGGAGAGCTGGGGTGATGTCAGCTGAAGCTGTCTGGGTCAGTACTGTGCCCTCAAGGAAAACAACTAAGGCATGTGAGAATGAGGCCAATGAAGAGGTGAAGAGATGTAGAAAGGAGTTTAGACAAGCTAATGTTGCTTGAATCTGTGTCCAGTTCTTTTCCCAATACCTGAACCAGCGAATCCCATATGTTTCTGAAGCTAGTTTGTGAAGATTCTGTCATTTGCAAGCAAAAAGGTCCTCGCCAAAGCACATACAGAAATAATATTCATTTTTTAATCAGTATATTATCAATATAATTATATTGTCAATATACTAACAGTGATCATTATGGTATAATTATGTTGTCAGTATACTAATAGTGATCATTATGGTTTCTTATGTGGTGGCATCTGACATAGTCTTTGTGATGAGCCAAAAGCTTGTGTCCCTTCCCCACACCCCCAATTTGTATTTTGAAGCCTTAACATCTAATGTGATGACATTGGGGGGGGTAATTAGGTTTAGATGAGTTATGAGGGTAGGACCCTTAAGATGGGAATTGTCCCCTTGCAAGAGTAAGAGGACAGAGAGCTCTCTCTCTCCATGCACACACACCCAGGAAAGGCCACGTGAGGACACAGCAAGAAGGTGGCCATTGTAAGCCAAGAAGAGGACCCTCACCAATTCTTAATCTGCTGGCACCTTGACCTTGGACTTACCAGCTTCCAGAACTTCAAGAAATAAATGTCTGTTGTTGTTTAAGCCACTTGGTCTAGAATATTTCATTAGACCTGTCCGAGCTAACTCCTCAAGACTCAAATGTCATCCTTCCTGCAAATGCTTCTTGGATTCCTCCCAGGTGAAAATAGTCACTTTATAATGAATGAAGTTGACATCATTATTATCATGTTCCTTAATCTATAGAGTTGTAAAGTCAGGTGCATCTTGACTTTATGTCTTCCTGCTTCTGTTCATGCAACTTCTTCTGCCCAGAGTGTCCTTTCCTCCCGATCTACAGGGAGTCAGTGCTGCGGTTCTAAAGAGTAGCAGCTTTCAAATCAGAGAGAACCAGGTTCAAATCCCACCTTTTTTACTTTATAGCTCTTTGACCTGCATCAAATCCCTTGCTTTTTGAACCTCGGTTTTCTCATCTGTACATTAATCATAATAATGATACAGGCTACACAAGATTGACACGACTAGGTTAGATTGGGGTGTGCGGAAGTTCTCAATAATTGTCAGTGAATTCTTCAATAAGTTTTTCTCTTGTGAGGGTGTTTCTTGGTAGTATTTGGGCTGTGGTCAGGGTTCAATGAAGGGGGTGGGTTGGAGGAAATACTGTGTTTGAATTTTCCCATCATAAACCTCAATCTAGGTTAATCAGTTTGTATATCAGCAGCTCTGAGTAAGTCATCATTTATCCCCAGGGAGGAAGGAATTCCCATAAAACTCTAGGCTTCCAAACAAACTTCTTCCCACACTCAACACGGCCCATTCCCACAATCTTGGCCTCTCCAAGGAATACAACAGTGGGAGGCAGGACAGGAACGAGTCCCATTGCGGAGGGACCCTTTGTGAGATGCTCCATGCTGGATTTGCATTTGGGAGAATAAGTCTTAACAAAGTGAAGTGTCCAAGGGTCCTTCATCAGTTTTGGGGACTGCCTTTTAGGTGCCGTCGATCGGACAGCCGCTGAATAATTTTGATTCTTTCCTCCGTTGTCTCAGGTAGGTGTTCCTTATCAAAAGCATGTGGGTCTTGCAACCAGAGACCTGGGGAGAGATTCTGGTTTCTCTACTTCCTTGCCATGTGGCTTTGGTCAAGTCATTTTACCTCTTCAAGTCCCACTCTACATCTGTAACACAAGGATGCTTACCTTGCAGAGCTGTTATTTAAAGATTTTATTTATTTATTTCAGACTGAGAGAGAGCGAAAGAGAGAGCACGAGCAGGGTGGGGGGTCATAGGGAGAAGCAAGCCCCCCACTGAGCAGGGACCCTGACACAGGGCTCGACCCCAGGACCCAAGATCAAGACGTGAGCCGAAGGCAGACACGTAACTGACTGAGCCACCCAGGCGCCCCCAAAGCTGTTGTTTAAAGATTAAATTCTACAGGCTCTTTGCCAAATGCTTTGACATCTCACATTCCAGGTATTGATGGCTTTGGGGCAAACCTGAAAATTTAATGCCTTAAAAGAGCAATGCCTATTTTGCTCACAGACATGCAGTATGGGCAGGGCTCGGTGAGGATGGCATGTCTCTGTCCCACTCGTAGCAGCTGTGGTGGCTTGAAGGCTGGGGGCTGGGATCACCAGATGACTCATTCACATGTCTGGTGGTTGATGCTGGCTGTTGGCTGTCACCTTACCTGAGGCCATTGGCCCAAACACCTACCCGTGACCTCTCTGTGTGGCTTGGGCTTCCCTACAACATGGCACGTAGTAAGTGTCTCAAGAGAAAGTCCAAGCAGAAACCATCTCTCCCTGACCGAGCAGCCACAAAAGTCTGTTGAGTTTCCAGTGGAGGGGAAATAGTTCTTCCTCTTACTGGGGGAGTTCCAAGGTTCTGAAAAGGAGTGTGGGACCAGAAATATCATTTCCCTTTGGGGGAAAATACATTGTCTCACCTAGTGAGTACTAAAGAAACAGCAAGTCCTAAGATCTCTCTCTCTCTCTCCCCCCCCCACCTTACATATATATTTTCTAATCGGAGACAGGAATAAATAATACTTTTTTTTGTAGAGAAGTTGAAAAAATTACAAAGGGTATATGAAAAGTTCCTGGTATGTGTTAGGTGCTTAATAGATGGCTCATTATAATTGCAACTCACATTTCTTTTTAAAAAATACTTTATTTATTTATTTGAGAGAGAGCGAGAGAGCACAAGCAGGGTGAGCAGCAGAGAGAGAGGGAGAAGCAGGCTCCCCGCTGAGCAGGAAGCCTGATGCAGGGCTCGATCCTAGGACCCGGGATCATCACCTGAGCCGAAGGCAGACGCCTAACCGACTGAGCCACCCGCAACTCATATTTCTTGAGCCATTGCCAGGTAACAGGCATGGTCTCCTAAACACTTCATTGTGCTTTGTTCCATTTCATCCTCACGATAACCCTATAATGCAGGTTGTGTTATATTTCTATTTTAAAGATGAAGGGACTGTGCTCAGAGAGGGTAAGCGACTGGCCTAAGTGTCACACAGCTGGTTAGTAGGACTTCCAGGATTCACACCCTGGCATTGTGGCTCAAGCATGAATGCTTTTAAATATAACACCACACCATGTCTTCATGACAGCCATGATCCTCTCCTCACCAAGGTTTACAGTGTGACCCGGTGTTAAACACACATCCCACAGAGCTGGGAAACAGAAGCCAGTGTAGAAAAGCTGATAAAAGGCCAAGACTTGATGGCCACCTGGTGCCAGGGAGGTGAAGACTCAGGTTTAATTGTTTGTGCCTCCCCAAGGTATGATTAGTAGGGCCCCAAAGTGACACCCTGACCTCCCACCCACCCCGCCTGCAAATGCACATACCATAAAGCCCTAAAAATGGAGAGCTGATGAGAGACAATAACTTGCTTCAAAGGGGTAGGGGCTTTTCCAGTGGAGGACAGAGGGTAGGACCAGGCGGAAGCTAAGCAAAAAGAAGAAGAAAGAGCTTTCTAACCAGTAGATCCTCAAGAACTGAAAATGGACTTCCTGGATAGATAATGAGCTCCCCGTCGCTGGAGGCATTCAAGTACTTATTGTGAATAATGTAGAGCTATTACATTATTTTGTTGAGGTGAAGCCTGCATTGGAAGACAGGCACCTTTTAAGGCTGGTCTTCTAAGATTTTTTTCCCCCAAAGAAGAAAAACTCCAAGTGCTTAGTAGATTCAGATGAAAATCTCGGGAGGAGAGGGAGGAGCCCACCTGTCTGGTCCAGGATATTCTGGCTGAGTCACAGTGAAAAGAATTGGAAACAGAGCCAGGGTTCTTCTACTTTGGATAGCATGCCAATGTATGCTTCTCAGCCCACGGGAACTCAATGAAATTTATTTCATTTAGAACTCTGCAGCTTACTATGTTTACAAAGCTCACTTTGTCCTCAGAAGAACAACTAAAAAAACTCATGTGGCAGGGGGTTTCTTTTCTCCAGGTTTCACAGAATAGGTGGCCTTATAATGCATCCTTGTAGCTCCCTGCACTTCTTTATAGCACAGAACACATCAGTGAAATAAATATTTGTGCAAATATGCACTTGGCGTCCTCTTCTTGGCTTAGGAGGAAGCTCCCCAAGGGCAGGCATGTTTGCCTCGTTCCCCTCGAAAACCCTAGCTTCTAAATCAGGGTCTGGCATATAGCAGATGCTCAGTAAATACTTGCCAAATAAAGAGAAAAGACAGCTAAAGATCAGGGATAAGCAAGCAGCTGGTCACCCCTGGGAACTTTCAAGCACTGGTGACCTGGTCATACAAGAATTTGTTTCACCTGCTTGGGGGAACTAGTCGCCCCACCTTTAGCGGGATGTCCCCATGGCTCCTTGCCATTGGCTTCGTGGATAGACGCCAGGGAGCCCCGGTCACCTCTTGGCCAAACCCCACTAGCCCTTGAAGACCTCCCTTCCTTGTATCCCTGCAGCTATCGCCTTGTCCTGCCAGGAAGTTGAGCTTTTATTACATATATAATGTTGTCTTGGTTTTATTATAAAAAATAACACGGGCTTATTGTAAAAGTGCAAAGGCTAAAGCATATGCGGAAGAAATATTCTCTAAGCCCTACCCGACACTCTCAGTCAGTAGCCTTCTTCTTTGCCGTATTTTTCAAAAAATAGAAAACGTTAGATTATACTAACCTTATTTTCTTGCAACTTGCTTTTTCTTCATTTAACAGGGCATCATGGACACCTTTCTATAGCAGCACACTGAAACACCTGCTGAGTGTTTCCTAAGGTAGCCATGCCACAATTTTAGTTTAGAAATCCCAGTTGGTGGACATTGAGGTGGTTTCCATTTCTCATTGGTTAGAAACAGTGCCGTCCCCTACATCATGGCATACCTATGCAAGTATTTCTGCAGGACAGATTATTTGGAATAACAGGGATTGTAATTTCAAATAAGTTAATTATGTCACAAATAACCTATCCTTTCTCTATAAGTTCTTGGCCCTATTTAGGCATCTGGAGTCTCCCATTAGTTGCCCTTGGATTCTGCTCTGAGTAGCAAATGTTGTTGGTGTCTCGCCATGTCGCCTCCGTACTCCCTGATCTGGGCTTGCTGGGGACGTCCACCTGTAAGGACTTCCCATCTACTTTCTCTGACATGCTCAGCCCATGCTCAAGTGCTGGGGAGATGGACTCCCCGGAGAGCAGCCCCCAGTCAATGACGAACAAGAGTTGGAGCATCAATACCCCAGCTTCCTCTCCCTTGCAGGTGGCCAACACTGATGTATGCTCTCCACCATCTCTTAGTGGTCCTGCCAGGACCACTCCGACACCCAAAGTAAACACCTGCTCCTTAACACACCCTCTTCTTCTGGGTTCCTTCCCTTCCCTCTATGACTTCCCTACTCCCTACAAATATTTCCTGGGATCACTTCCCAAATAAACCACTTGCCTTCACAACCTTGTCTCAGGATCTGCTCCTGGGAAAGCCCAACCCAAGACCATGCTCTTCCTGAATAGTTGGCCTTCGTCCCCCACCCAGCGCACGGGGAGACACATGCATGTCCTACTCTGCATCCCTGTGCTTCCTCCTGACTCATCTCCAGGGCCAGTGTGCAGATACTAATGGTGACTTGTCCGGGAAAAAGGTGGGTGTTGAGGCCTCTAGAAGGCAGCAGAGAGGGGTGCCTGGCTGGCTCAGTCAGTAGAGCAAGAGACTCTTAATCTCAGAGTCGTGAGTTTGAGCCCCACGTTGGTTGAGGAGCCTACTTAAAAAAATTTTTTTTAAGTTTAAAAAAATAGAACGTAGCAGAGGAGTGTAAGACTACGTCTGCAGTTCTGGACTCTAATTCTTGCTGCTTTACCGTCAGCTGACTGATCTGGGGGCATTTGCTCATTTCCTCCTAGCCTCAGTTTTCTTACCCTCTCAGAGAGGGCGGCAGGGGTGTTGGTGGTGGTGAAAATAAGATCGTCTACAGCTGCACTTTTATTTGACATTAAATATAATGAAAAATTCAGATCCCCAGTCTCAGTCGACATGTGTGGCCAGTGGCTAGAGTATGGGGCATCTCAGCTATAGAACATTTAGAACATATAGAACATCCTGGCGGGAAGTTCTATTGCACAGCGCTGATGGGGAGCCATGATTTTTGACCTTTTGAGGGTCATCGACACCTTGAGAATTTAGGGACCTTCTCCCCAAAGTCGCTTTCTCCCTCTCCCCTCTCTTGCACTGATACAGTTTCGTCTATGGTTCCAACAGGCTTATGAACAACGTGGGGCTCATTAGGACCCCCCAAAACAGTGTATGCTGGAAGTACTATATAAATGTAATGTAACACAAGGCACTGTGAACAAATTGGTCTTACTAAACCCTCACAATAATCTTCCAAGTTCAAGTCTGTCCATCCTTACATTCCTTTGACAGATGAGGAAACCGACTCAGAGAGACTCAGTGATTTGCCCAAGGTCACACAGTGCCTAAGGGCAGAGTAGGGTTGGGAAGAAAAGTGGATCTGATTCGTAGTCTGCTAAGACAGCGAAAGTGATGAGGGCACCTCTCGCTGGAGGTCAAGAGACCCCATAACCTCTGGTAGGGCCCTGTACCCCCAAACAAGGATTCTGGCCTGGGCAGTCTCCAGACCGTGGCTCCTGGCCCTCCAGAACGTGCACTGGAGTCTCCGCATCTCTCTGTCCCGGGGAGGGTGAAGCAGGAAGCATAGGTTTGCTTGCCCCCGCCAGGGCCCTCTCCTGCCCACCACCACTTCCTGAGGGTGCCTGGGTGGCTCAGTCGTTAAGCATCTGCCTTCAGCTCAAGTCATGATCCCAGGGTCCTGGGATCGAGCCCCGCATCAGGCTCCCTGCTTGTGGGAGAGACTGCTTCTCCTTCCCCTGCCCGTGCTCTCTCTTGGAAAAAAAAAAAGAAAGAAAGAAAATCTTAAAAAAGAAAGAAAGAAAGAAAGAAAGAAAGCATTCCCGAGGCAAGTTTGTGCTTTGGCCTATATGAATTTATTTTCCTCTTCTCCCTCTGATGCTTGAAATGTCTTTTAAATACCTTCATTAAATTTGTGCTTTTGCCTTTTATTTTTCCAGCTCAGTAAATTGTTTATTACATATTAGCAGTCTAGGGGACCGATAGCATTTTTAAAAACCTGTCACTATGGAACATTTCGAACAAAGACAAAAGTAGAGAGAATGCTCTTATGAGGCTCTGTATACCCACATGGCATGCATGATTCATTCATAGCCAATCCACCAAAATGAAGCTCCATCCAGATTATTCTGAAGCAAATCTAAGCAGATATCAATGAGTACTACGGCTACTAATAATCGGGGACACGTTTCCGCCCAGCAGCTGGCGGAGAAGGGGAGAAGCTAGAGCTGTTCTCAGCCCCCCAGCCCTGAAGTGACCGCAAGTGTGCGAGAAGGCATGCCTGAAACTGAGACGTTTCCAGAGTCCAGTAGAGAATTTCCGTGGCAACCGTGGCCTGGGGCTGAGCAGAAATGCCTGGCCTTTAGGTCTTTGGTGTCTGGCACCTGCTGTCTCACCCGAGAACTCGGCGCTTGCTGCAGATTGAAGCAGCCACTTGCTATAAGCTGCAAGGACCGAGAACTTCTGTTTGGAAGATTTTTGACTCCCCTGCCCTCTCTGCCCTGTGATGTTGAAATTTGTTGCTTTGCATCATGTTCCGACCGTGGGTGTAATTATTGCCAGGGGACCAGCAATTAACCTTGCACAGAGTGTCTCGTGGCAGGAGGGGACACTCATCGAGTTCTAGCGGAACCACCTGGAATGTCTGCTCTGACACAAGGGGGTGGCAGGCAGGGGACACTGAGGCCGTGGAGGGGTCAGTATCTCAGCCCTGGCCTCATCAGAACTGGAACATGGGGGTATCACTGACCTTTGCTTTATGAGAGGGAGCGATATCTCCACTTACAGTAGGGATTCTGGGTCCAGCTGGAAAATGTCCCCTTCCTAATTGTCTCTTGGTAAGTGCTTTACTCACTAATACATGTGTCCCTATCACATAGGAAACATGCATTTTTCATTTTCTTTTTCTTTGTTTTGAAGCATGACTTATATATAGTAAAGTGCTCAAATAGTGCGTGTGCAGTCTGGGGATTTGCCACAAGTATACACCTGTGTAAGCACCATTGGGGGCTCAGCTCCTGCACCCTCCTTGGCTCTCATAAATGTCCTTCCGGTCAATTCTCTCCCCACCAAGGCAACCCCTATTTGGCCATCACCATCGATCCTGTTGCCTGTTTTTGGATTTCATATAAATAGAACTGTATGGCATGTTCTCTTTTGTGTCTGCTTTTATTCAGTCCTATTACGTCCGTGAATTCAGCCCTATTGTTGCAGTTAGCTGGAGTGTGTTCTTTTTCATGGCTGTATAGTATTCCACTCCGTGAGTATACCATACTCTGTTTATCCATTCTGTTCCTCCTGGACATTTGATTTATTTCCCTTTTGGGCTTATGGTAAATAAATCTGTAAATATTCTCGTGCATGTCTTTTGATGTACAGAAGTACTCATTTTTTGGGAAAAGCATACCTTGGGGGGTGGAAGTTTGGGGTTGGGGGGTGCATGCATAGTTTCAGCTTTATTAGACACTTCCAAGCAGCTTTCCAAAGTGAATTTACATTCCCCAAGCACAGCGTGAGAGTCTCAGTTTTTCTACAACCTTACCAGTTTGTAGTGCCTACCGCCTTTCTTTTTTTTTTTTTTTTTTTTAAGATTCTATTTATTTATTAGAGAGAGAGAGTGCATGAGCGGAGTGGGGAGGGGCAGAGGGAGAGAGAGAAACAGACTCCATGCTGAGCACAGAGCCCGGTGTGGGGCTCGATCCCAGGACCCCGAGACCACAACCTGAGCCAAAGAAAGACATTTAACCGATTGAGCCCCCCAGGTGTCCCCCATCCGTCTTTTTAATCTTACCTATTCTGGCAGGGGTCTGGGGTGGGGAAAGCCCATGGCATGAAAATTAGAACCAACGTGCAGTAGAGTATGATCAAGAAAAATGACAAATGCACTGCCTTCACACCTCCAAGGAGATTTTTGGTTCAGGCTTTCTTCTTCTCCCCACTGTAAGGGCTCTAGGTTTTGACGACCGCGGGAAGGGAGTTGAAATGAGGTGAGGAGAGAATAGAAAGATTTACATCATTGCCAAGGCTGCAGAAGAGAAAAGAGGCATCACACTTGCCCTCAGCCTCCCAGTGGCTCCCACTTCTTGGCGTTAGTCCTGACTTCTGAGGCCACACGGAATAAAGTCCAAACTTTCCACGTGCACAGAAATCCCCGCAGTAGCCTGAAATTCCTGTATTCCTCTAAAAAGTCCGGTTGGTTTGTGGTCCAGTCCTGCACTGCGTTGCCTTCAAAGCACTAGCGATCTGGCAGGAATGTCAAGGTCTGATCCATACTCTGCATAGAAGTAGCTAGAGTGGTGAACAATATATCTGCACGTGTACTAGACGTGAAAGTGACCTCTGCCTGCAGGCTTGACCTAGGCAAGGTCACCAAAACACTAGCCAACATACGTTTCCATGAGCATGGAATATCTTCCAGTACCTTGTAATTCTGCTATCAATGGGTAGGCATTCTGGAAATATTCCTTATAATGGCTGCAGGGCAATCCGTCCTTGAATCTCCCTAACCTCTGGCTCCTTCACATCTCAACGGACAGCAACCATGAACATTGAACTTGGCCTGAGCTACATCAGACATGTTCAATTCTTTTTACAACATATGTTGCTGTTGTTGTTTTAATCAGAGTAGTAGTATTTATTCTGAAAAAGAAAATTGTAACAAACTGGAGACTTTGAGATGTGGAATGGTTGGAATTTTCAACAGTTTTCATTGGAATGTCAGGGATATGTCACTGAACTCCCCCAGAGGGAGAATAGTAACTGTATCTAGTTTCTGACCTGACTCTTATATATATATGAATATAATATGTTTCGATTTTTACCTGATTCTTCATATATACACACATGTGCACATATCCTACATATATGTATATTCTTCACATATACACACATGTGTATGTGTGTTTGCTTAGGTATATGTATATATTAAGAATATATGCAGGTACTGTATGAATATATATGAAAAGTATATACATATGCACATGTATATACATATATGTGAAGAATTAGGTCAGGAACTAAGTACAGTTTACATATATGTATATATGTGTGTGTATATATATTGCTTATGTATATCTGTGATAATGTAATTGGCCTTTTTTATTTTATTTATGTATTTATTTATTTTGTAATTGGCCTTTTTAAAAAAAGATTTTATTTATTTATTTATTTATTTAGGGAGCATGAGCAGGGGGAGGGGCAGAGGGATAGGGAGAATCTCAAGCAGACACTACATGGAGTCTGACGTGGGGCTCGATCCCATGACCCCGAGATCATGACCTGAGCTGAAGTCAAGAGTCTGAGGCTTAATGGACCGAGCCACGCAGGTGTCCCTGTAATTGGCCTTTTTAAATGTGACACGTGGCAATCATGTGTTGCTTGAAGAGACAGGTTAAAAAGTCTAGAAAATGTCCCATTGGCCTCTGAAACACGAGTGATGAGGCGGTGCTGTCTCCTTCATGGTCAAAGTCAGAGTTCAAAGGGGCAGCATCCTATTGTAGTTGGGAGCCCCAGGATCTGACGGACACATTGATTAGCCATGAACTAGTGGGGCTCTCTGAGCCTCAGTTGCCTTGTTCGTAAAATGGGAATAGTAAGACTTTCCTCTTGGTATTGTTGTGCACGTCAAACAAGAAGTAATGTGTAAGGCATTTAGTGCATTAAGCGGGTGAGGAAGATGAGCCACGCTCACCATGGTGTTCAGTATGGATTGACCCTTCATCTCCCACTCAAGCCATTGTGTGGGAAGCGGGTTGGAGTGTGTTTCAGGTGGGGCATCGAGAGCCCTCGTGGTGGAAGGGAAGGTATACCGCGATCGTGACCTGTGAAACCGACCGAAGGGCTACCCACGGGCCCCCGCATCCTTTCCACCCTGGCCGGGGCCGGGGAGGTGGGAAATTTTCCGGCACTGGGTGACTAGCAGACAGCAAGAAGAACATTGGGTGGGGGGGTGTGATTCAGGGAGAAAGAGAAAATCTTCCTGTTTGTGCATGTTTGCTTTCTTCCTGTGTGATGCAACCTCAGGGGGCCGCAAGACTCTTCATTATACTTAATATCAGGGGGCACTGACCCGGACTTGTCCGACAGCACGCTATAGTAACTGCCATGAAATGGCAGGTTATCAGTAAATAATGATCCCTTCTCTTTTCTCTGGAAGTCAACAGGTCCCAGCAGGTACTATCATCTCATGCCTTCTCTTGACCTCCTTATGACTTCCAGTTTTCGCAGTGGCAGTGAACTCAGAGAGTGAGGAAGACCTTTCCAATCCAGCAGCAGGGAGACCCTCGGGGGACAACCATGAGAAGTCTCGATTCATTCAACCTTTACATCCACACAGGGTCCTCGCAGCTCTGCCTGACCTTCTGGAATCCCTCGGGAAGAGTATGAAGACACAAACCATGGAGTAAAGGAATGATTCCATTCATGGGTGACTTCAAATGTGCAGGATGGAAAAAACCTATATGTCCAGCAGGAGGGGATGAATTGAAGTATTTATAGGGAATATTATAGTAACACTACAAACAATGTTGTAGACCTGTGTTATGGACCTGGGAAGACAGCTGTAAGATTTTAAGTGTCGAAGTTGGTTAGGAGATGGTATATTTAATATTATTTTAGAAAATTGTATGTACAGTAGTCCCCCTTACTCCCAGTGGATGCCTGGAAACCACAGAAACCAAGCCCTATAGATATATACCGTTCTCTCCATGCATACCTGTGATAAAGTTTCATCGAGACAAAAAATGGAGTGGGGGTTGCCAGGAGCTGGGATGGGGGATGAGGAGTTGGTGTCTAATGGGTAAGAAGTTTGAGTTTGGTGAGATAAATCATGCTGTGGGTGGATGGTGGTGATGGTAACACAACGGGGTGAATGTACTTAGTGCCATTCAACCGCACAACTAAACGTGGTTAAGATGGTCAATTTCATGTGTCACATGGTTCACCACGATTTAAAAAAAAAAGGGGGGGAGCCACGGGGGCATTAACGTATATATTTTAGAGCTTGTATGGACAAGCCCAGAAAGATCCTAATCAAAAAACAAAATCAGTGACCTGGAGAAGCAGAGGATGCCAGAGAAATGGTCATGTTAAGAACATATTTTTCTTACCGATTTGAATGAAAGATTTTTAGGGCTGACAAAATTTCAAGCAGGTCTAACAAGCAATAAGCTGTCATCAGAAAGTTCTGGACTGGCCAAACTGAGACATTTCCTTTGGCAGTCTGAGCAAGCCTAGATTCCACTTCTGAATAATATTTGTCAGTGCATAAGACACATAAGAGGGAGATGAATTACATTACAAAATATCATCCAAAAATTTATTTATTTATTCATTTATTTAAGATTTTATTTATTTATTTGTCAGAGAGAGGGGAGGGGGGACACAAGCAGGAGGAGTGGGAGAGGGAGAAGCAGGCTTCCCGCCGAGCAGGGAACCTGATGCAAGGCTCGATTCCAGGACCCTGGGATTATCACCTGAGCCAAAGGCAGACTCTTTTTTTTTTTTTTGACTTTTCTTTTTTTTTTTAACTCTTTTAAATTTTATTATGTTATGTTAGTCACCATACAATACATCATTGGTTTTTGATGTGGTGATCCACGATCCATTGTTTTCGTATAACACCCAGTGCTCCATGCAGTACGTGCCCTCCTTAATACCCATCACCGGGCTAACCAATCCCCCCTCCCCTGTCCCCTCTAAAACTCTGTTTCTCAGAGTCCATAGTCTTTCATGGTTCATCTCTCCCTCCGATTCCCCCCCGCTTCATTTTTCCCTTCCTTCTCCTAATGTCCTCCATGCTATTCCTTATGTTCCACAAATAAGTGGAACCATATGATAATTGACTTTCTCTGCTTGACTTATTGCACTCAAAAGCAGACTCTTAACCCACTGAGCCACCCAGGCATCCCTCAAAAATTTTTTAAATGCAGGGAGCACCTGGCTAGCTCAATCAGTGGAGCATGGGACTCTTCATCCTGAGGTTGTGAGTTCGAGCCCCACAGTGGGCGTAGAGCTGACGTTAAAAAATTTTTAAGTGGAGTCATCAAAACTAAAAGAAACTTTGTGAGCAGAAATATGTGAGAGAGAGAGAGAAGAAAACACATGTTTATTGGGACCTACTATGTGCCAGAACTTCCTACATGTTATTATTTAATCTTTTTTTTTTTAAAGATTTATTTATTTATTTGAGAGAGCGAGAATGAGAGAGAGAGAGTACATGAGAGGGAGGAGGGTTAGAGGGAGAAGCAGACTCCCCGCCGAGCAGGGAGCCCGATGCGGGACTCGATCCCGGGACTCCAGGATCATGACCTGAGCTGAAGGCAGTCGCTTAACCAACTGACCACCCAGGCGCCCCTATTATTTAATCTTTATAATATCCTTTTGTAGAAGAAGGGATTATCATTAAGATCATTATTATTGTCACCCCCTTTGTCTAAATAAGGGGACTAATGATCAGGGAAATGAAATGACTTCATTAAGGTCACACAACGTGTAGATGATGGAATTTGAACCTGGACCTGCCTGATTCCAAAGCCCTAGGAACATTCAAGAGAGAAAGCAGGGAACTGGGAAAAGTAGGGGCAAATCCGTAACGATGATGATGGTGATACTAAAAGTAGCTAAGGATTGTATAGACTCTGCTCCAAGAACTTCCTGGGCTAATTCAGTTCATTGTCTCAACAGTGCTATGAGGCAGAAACTGTTATCAGCGCCATCTTACAGATGAGAAAACTGAGGCACAGAGCGTTTCCATCACTTGCCCAAATTGCCACAGTTTATCCCAGCATGGCTATGCCCCTGTGCCTCTAGATTAGCACCAACAGGGATCTGGTCTGCCTTCATTACGGACTTGCTGACTTAGATACAGCGTGCCTTCCCCATTAGAATGGCAACTCCTCACAAGAAAGTTCTTTGCTTTGTTGACTGCTATGTTTCAGGGCCCGTTGGCGTTGCCTGGCCCGTGTGGGCGCATTCAGTAGGGATTTTTAGAATGAAAGGATAAAGCGTTGATGGGTGGGAAAAGGAACTGGAGGGCAAAGGGGACCAGGGGAAGAATACGAGTCACGGTGACGGACTTTCGCCAGACAGAGCTGTGAGTAAACACAGGCAGGGTGACGTTGCCTAAAATGTCATATTAGAGCTAAGAGGAATCTCGAAAACATCTAGTCCCCCAACGTATTTATAAGCGGAGAAACTGAGGTTCGGGGTCACATCACAGATGAGTGGCACAGTCCAGGCTAGGGTTTGTCTCCGAAGCCTGAGGCTTCTGTTCTCAGGTCCCTCTCCAGATTCTGTCCTTTGGGGACCAGCTTCATTATAGCCCCCAAACTTGATTCGGCTTATCCTTCAGTGGGGGACCACTGAGGCTGCAAAGGAGCCCTTTCCACCAACAGCCCTTGTGTAAATGGCCGTTGTCCAAGCCTGTGGTGGTGAGACCTGGGTGCATGGCGGGGTGGGGGGGGGCAGGCGGGAGAGGAGGGGTCAGCCTCTCACTTTCAGAGCTGGGGAGAGAGAGCGGAGGAAGGCAGGCGAGGCCCATAAGCATAAGCATCATATGCCATGGACTTCATTTCCTCCCAAATAATTATCTCAAGCTGTATAAACTTTCTGCCTGAAAAATAAATGACTCCCCCCTTAAAATAAGCATTTACGCCATCCACTTGCCTGCATTCGCTGCCTAGGAATGAGGCTCGCCCATTACTATGCCCAGAAGCTTCCACCCAAAGCCTGCAACCTTATATTTTCCTCCGTGACCCTCAGCAACCACCATTCTTCAATCACATGCCCCAATTAGCCACCAAAGAAAAAAAGTATATGCACATGAAGTGCATAATAATAGGTTTGTATGAAAGCAGGGAGCTGTCCTCATGAATCCTAAAGCTGAGCCACATTTCAAACTTGACAGGAAAAAATCAAGAGGAAGGTGGGTGTGTATCAACATCTTTAATAGGACAAGCAGTCTGGTGATCCCTTGAGTGGAGGTAAGAGTAGTGGACAATTAAGAATAGGAATGAGAGAAGAACCACCTGTGGATGTCATTCATTGCTTGGTCTGTTGTTAACTGAGCTGCTACTATGTGGCAGGTGCTGGGTGGGCACAGTCTCATTGTTACCTTGTTCCAGTCATCACAGCGACATACCTCTGTCCTAAGAAACGTCACCAACAAAAATTCCCATCTGGGGAGTTCTTTCTCTTACACAATGTTTCACTGTATGGTACCCTCCAAGTGCCTTCCAGGAAGGTGCCAGCATTCTCGTTATTGACCACCATTTCGCAGAGGAGAAGAATGGAATTCTAAGAGGTGTTTTTATGTTAAGAAATTGGTATCACATTGTTTAGCGCCTCTTCTGAACTGTTTGTTGGTATTAAAATGTTCAGAGAAGAACAGGGTTTTATCCCTCCCAAAGCTAAAATGAAGGAAATCTTCACTTTTTCATTCATTTATTTTTTAATTCATTCACTTATTCGATATACATATATGGCGTGATTTTTATTTCCAGGCAATGGGCTCATTATTTATCTGTCTAGTCCTGTTTTTCCTTCTTCTCTCCTTTCCTTCCTGTTCCTGGTATTCTTAGCCCAATCTGCTTGACTTCCAAAAACTTCCTGGGGAATGCTCAGATGTGTCCTCCAAATTTCTCTCAGCCCCACTGGTTTGGGAACGCTCATAGTTCGGACTTCCTCAGAAGCGGACCCCGACACAAGGATTCACATGGCAAAGGTTATGTGGGAAACAATCCTAGGAAATGCCAGTGGGAAGGGGAGGATGCAAGGAAGACAGGGAAGGAAGTCACTAGATGATGCATAATCATGTCAGCTACCCCAGGGGCGACTGGGGCTTCATCCCACTGGGGGCTCTGGGGAGACAGCATGGAACACTGAGCTACCCCAAGTGAGGACAGAGGAAGTTAGGACATTACCCCCAACTCTCTACATCATTGGTTAAGGGCTACTTCCAGAGGCATCAACCCACTGGCTGTTCTGTCTTTTTGCAAAACCTGAGTACTTCAGCATTCATAATTAAAAGAACTTTCCTGTAGAGAGTTATGGGTGTCGGCACCAAGCGCTGTCAGTGAGTATTTAGGGGTATGGAAGGCCAGCAGTAGCCCCCGCGGTACACACTAAGGACTATTTCTGGACATGCTAGAAGTCTGCAAGGAGGTGGAGGTGTTCCTGCAAATAATCAGACTGATCCACGCTGCTGTGAGGTCCTTTGTTCTGGATTCTTCTCTCGGCATCCCTCTGAACAATGGTCCACAGAGGTTCTCTGTACTTCAACGGCCCCCAAATTCCTCTGTCACCCTGCTGGTGCTCCTCACTGCTGGAGTGAGCACCCACGGTTGTCCTGATGTCACACCTGCCCCTTGGCCCCCGTAGCTCTGTCCCTGATGCATGCGTAATGCTCTAGGGGGCCTGGAGCGACGACCCGATCATAGCAACCCATCCACTGACTTACAGTGATTGGCCTACGGGATGGACACATGACCCAACAGGGCCGCTCAGAGCTATTCCTTGGGATTTTATCCAAACATCAAGAGATAGGAGCCCTCCACTGACTGTGGTTGTCTGTGTAGTGGACGCCAAATCAGAGCTGCCATCCGAAGAAGACAATGATCAGCCGCCCCCCAGGAGAAGCAAACTAAAAGAGAAGGACAGAGATCCTCACGCCATCAGCTGAATCCTTGGATCCACGGTCGGAAACTAGCTCTTGCTTCAACTGTTCTGGCCGCACAAGGTTCTCAGCCCCACGTTTGCCCAAGCTCATTTGTCCTGGGTTTCCTTCCCTTCCTTATTTCCAGCAGTCCTGACAAGTAGAGACTTGAGGAAACTACCTCCTTTCCTTGTCTTCTCTTAGACGGCATTCCACAATAGAGACACCTTGACCCTAGTTATGTAATTATTTCGTTATTTGCCACCTTGCAGAGGGACCTGGGCCGCTAGTGACATCAGCCTTTTATTTTTTCCACTGCTCTCTCTTTCTGGGGACGCAGTGGCTTAGAGGGAGGGGGATGCCAAATCAGCGAGTGGGTGAGCCCCCGTCATGTCGGCGAAGGAACTTCTTTGGCACCGTGGAAATCTGAATTCCCTTGCCTCCCTCCCTGACTGCAGGTCTATGGGCTATGTCTTTTTAAACATAATTATTACTTTCATTTACTGAAGGTTTACAGTGTCTCAGTTATCCAAACACGTGGGCTAATTCATCCGGTCATCATGAAATCCTGTGAGATACACACCAATATTGCTTCCATCTTAGTTGTGAGAAGGTCGAAACTGAGGGGAGTTCTGTGTCCAAATTCAACGGGAAGTGGTGAAGCCAGGCAGGGTGACTTTTTCTCTCTTTTAAATTTCTTTTTACCTTTTTATTATGTCCAAGGTTAAGCATACGGAAGAGTAGAAAGAAGAGCATCAGGAACCCCCAGCTTCCACAATCGCAACACCTGTCAGCCTTATTTGGTCTACTTCTCCTTCTTTGTTCTTTGGAGGTGGTTTTGTTTGTTTGGCTTTTTTTTTTTTTTCCTTTGGTTTGTTGGTTGTTTTTTTTTTTTTTTTAAAGATTTTATTTATTTATTTGAGACAGAGAGAATGAGAGAGAGAGAGCACATGAGGGGGGGGGTCAGAGGGAGAAGCAGGCTCCCTGCTGAGCAGGGAGCTCGATGCGGGACTCGATCCAGGGACTCCAGGATCATGACCTGAGCCGAAAGCAGTCGCTTAACCAACTGAGCCACCCAGGCGCCCCTGTTGGTTTGTTTAAGTAAACTTTATGCTCCATGCAGGGCTCAAACCCTGAGACCAAGAGTCACATGCTCCACTGACTGAGCCAGCAGTTCTTTGGAGTATTTTAAAGGTAAATCCAGGTATCATTTCACCCATAAACAATTCAGTATATATACCTAACCATAGAAGTATTCGCATCCTAACAAAATTACCAGTAATTCCTCAATGCCTTTTTTTCCAGTAGAGTATGATTTCCATTCAGTAAAACTCACCCTTTCAGCGTGTACAGTTCTACAAGTTTGCACAAAAGCATATAGTCATGTAGCCACCATGACAGTGAAGATCTGGGGGGTTTCCATCACCCCTCAAAATTCTGTTGTATCCTCTTGTAGTCAGCATCCCATGCCCCCAGGTCCTGGCAACCAGTGATCTATTCCGGTCTTTTCTAGAACTTATAGAACTGGAGTCATAAAGCAGGTAGCCTTTTGAATGTGGCTCCTTTCACTTGGCATTCTGCTTTTGTGATTTATCCTTATTATCATGTATATCAGTAGCTGTTCCTTTTCACTGTTGGGTGTTTTTCCATTGCGTGAGTGCACGACAGATCATGTCTCCATTTCTTTGTTGAGAGACATCTGGTTAGTTTCCGTTTCAACAATTATGAATAAAGCCACTATAACACTCACGCACAGGTTTGGGAATGGACAACGGTGTTCATTTCTCTTGGGTAAATGCCAAGGAGGAGAATTGCTGGTTTATATGGTGAATGTATTTTAACTTTATAAGAAACAGCCAAACGGTTTTCCAAATTGGCTGAGCCATTTTGCATTTCCACCAGCCATGTACGTTCAAGAACTCCAGTCACTCTTCAAACCACTTTCCAATATTTTTTCTCAAATGTTTTTTCACAGTTCATTATTTGAACCAGAATTCACGAAATGATCACACGTGGCATGTAGTTGACATGTCAACTAAGTCTCTTTCAGCCAGTAATATTTTTCTCTCCTCTCCTCTTTTCGAATATGATGCATGTATTTATTTTTAAAGTGACTTTATTGACATATGATTGACACACAAAAAACTGTACATATTTAATGTGTATGACTCAACAAGTTTGGGGGTATGTATCCACCCATGAGACCATCACTATGAGCAAGGCCAAAGACATCTTCATCACCTCCCAAAGTTTCCTCCCACCCCCTTTATTATTATTATTTTTGTGTGCATGTAATAAGAATACTTACATTAAGATCTACACTCTTTTAGCAAATTTAAGGAATAGAATTCCAGTATTGTTAACTATAGTCACCGTGCTATACATTACATCTCCAGAGCTTAACTTGCATAATTGAAACTTTATACCTTTGGCTATCACCTTCCCACTTCCCCTTTCCCCCAGCCCCTGGCAACCACCATTCTACTCTCTGCTTCAATGAGTCTATCTTCGATTCAGTATCTGAGATCACACACCTCTGTCTTTCTGCATCTGATGTATTTCACTGAGTGTACTGAGCATAATGCCCTCTAGGTTCATCCATGTTTCTCCACATGGTGAGATCTTTCTTTTTCAAAACTGAATAATATTCCATTGTATGTATTTTATCCATTCATTTGTTGGTGGACATTTAGGTTGTCTCCTTATCTTGGCTGTCATGAATAACACTGCAATGAACATGGGACAGCAGGTATCTCTTTGAAATCCTGATTTCAATTCCTTTGGGTAAAACACAGAAGTGAGATTGCTGGATCATATGGTAGTTCTATTTTCAACTTTTTGAGGAAGCTCCATACTATTTTCCCTAATGGCTGTAACAATGTATGTTCCTACCAACAGTGCACCATGGTTCCCCTTCTCCGTATCCTCATGAACACTTATTATCTTTCTTAAAAAGAAAAAAAATAGCCATCTTAACAGGTGTGAGGTGATATCTCACAGTAGTTTTCATCTGCATTTCCCTGCATTTTTCATATAAATGTTGGCCATTTTTATGTCTTTTATGGAGGAATATCTATTTAAACGCTTTGCCCATTTTTTGATTGGGTTATTATTTTATTATTACTATTATTTTCCTATTGAGTTAGGGAAGAAAAAGAAATAAAAGTCATTCAAATCAGAAAGAAAGAAGTAAAATTATCTGTTTGTAGGTCACATGATCTTATATGCAGAAACCCTAAAGACTCTGCAAAAAAAAAGAAAAAAAACCTCTTAGAACTAATTAAAAAATTCAGTGAAGTTGTAGGATATAAAATCAATATACAAAAATCAGTTGTGTCTCTATATACAACAATGAACTATGTGAAAAGCAAATTAAGAAAATAATCCCATTTACAGTACCATCAAAATAATAAAATACTTAGAAATAAACTTAACCATGGGGGTGAAAGACCTGTACACTGAAATCTACAAAATATTTATGAAAGGAATTAAAGAAGACAGGATAAATGCAAAGATATCCGATGTTCATGGGTTGGAAGACTTAATATTGTTAAAATGTCCCTACTGCCCAAAGCCACTTACACCTTTGATGCCATACCAGGGGCACCTGGGTGGCTCAGTCATTAAGCATCTGCCTTCGGCTCAGGTCATGATCCCAGGGTCCTGGAATCAAGCCCCGCATCAGGCTCCTTGCTCGGCAGGAAGCCTGCTTTTCCCTCTCCCACTCCCCCTGCTTGTGTTCCTGCTCTCGCTATGTCTCTGTCAAAAAATAAATAAAATATTTAAAAAACAAACAAACAAACAACTTCGATGCCATACCCATTGAAATTCCAATGGCATTTTTCACAGAAACAGAAGAAAAAAAATCCTCATCTGGATTTCGAAAAATTCTTCTGGAACCACAAAATATCCAGAATGGCCAAAGTGATCTTGCGAAAGAACAAAGCTGCAAGCATCATGCTTTCTGATCTCAAAATATATTACAAAGCTACAGTGATTAAAACAGTATGGTACTGGTATAAAGATAGACATATAGACTGATGGAACAGAATACAGAGCTCAGAATTAAGCCAATGCATATATGATCAACTGATCCTGAGCAAGGGTGCTAAGAATACATAATGGGGAAAGGACAGTCTCTTCAACAAATGGTGTTGAGAAAACTGGATATCCATGTGCAAAAAAATGAAATTGAACCCTACCTTACACCATTTAGTACAACATTTAGTACAACTTCCTTCACCACAAAATGTAGACTTCGCTTAAAAAAATCTACATAAAGACAAAAAGGTCATGAAAAACATTAAGCTCTTGGAGTCATTTTAAAATAAATGTCAATTTTTGACATTCTGAATCCTTCACATGAAAGATGAAGTTAGGGAATATACTATTCCCATTTTCCCTCCTCCCATCCTGACTTACTAGTTTTATTGCTTGTTTTATATTGCCAATGTTTTTAACACTAACATTCTATTTTGTAAGCATGATTCTCGTGTTCTTTAGTATTAGTTTTGTATTTAAAAGGACACAGCTCTCACCATTAGTTTTTTTCCTCCATATCCAAATTCTTTGTTTTGATTTATATTTAATTGTCTGAATTTAGTCATATATTTCTCATGGTATATATTTATTGATTTAATTATTAAAAGTTTTCCACTGATTCACCATTACCAATAATGTTTCAGTGAACCATTCTGTGTGTGCAGTTGTATGTGTATTTTTTGGTGGGTGTGTATGAAGGTTTCTAGATAATGGATCTTAAAGGCAAAGTTCCTAGGTCGAAGAAATTAATACTTAACATTTTTATAGATTCTGCCAAACTGTTCTCCAAAAATTTGTATCACTTTGTATTCTCAACAGCACTGATGATGGCCTGTCTCCCTAGATGCTCACTAATACTGGTTATCATCAGTAGTCAACTTTGCTAGTTCAAAAGTCTGAATCTTAGTTAAGAGCATGGTGTCTGGAGACAGATACCCCAGGTTCAAATCCCAGCTCTGTCATTTATTAGATATATCACCTTGGGCTCAGTTTTCTCATCAGTAAAGTTGGGATAATAAGAGAACCCAAATCATAGAGTGGCATGGATAAAGTCAGTCTTTTTTTTTTCAGTGTCAAGCACTTAGAATAATGCCTGGCACTGTAATATAAATAATGTCTTTGCTGTTAATATTATAGAGCCCCAAAGAGTATCTTATCATTCAATTTACATTTTATGCTCATTAGTGAGTATAATGAGTGCAACACTCTAATAACCAGAAATGGAGATGTCATCTTTGCAAAAATCAGAATGCCTAAGCTTGGGAAGAAAACAATAACAACAACTGTGAGTCTCTAAAAATATGCATTGAAAAAAAACTCAAATACTGGAAGTGGCAGAATGCCGGTGGTTGATAGCTTTCGGTGGTAAGAGACATGGTCTTTGTTCCTCATGCTACAAGGGGACTATCTAGAATCAGACAGCTAAGAGGAAGTTCAGAATCAGCTGTCTGTTTCCCTGCATGGGGGCTGAGGGTGGGGAGCGGGGGGCTGGCCAACCCTAGGCGTGAGAAGCTGTTTCAGTCTGTGGGTGTTCCCCCCAAGTAAAGAGCCAGTTGTTTCTGGATCATAATTTTGCAGGTGTGAGAAATGGGGGTAGGGGGGCAGGGGCAGGAGAAATAGCCTGTGTGTGTCCACCTGGCTTAGCACCTGCATTGGGCAATGCCACCTCCCTTAATGACTGCCCACTGCCCTGGGTCTGCACACCCACATGGCGAGCAACCTTACTTGGGTCGAGAAACTCCTCTGAAACATGCTCTATAAAAGTGCACTAATAAGAGTTATAAGTCTCTCTTCCAGCCTGGAGAGTTGTTCTCGTCTGTCCATAGAGAGCCGGTGGGTGGCAGGGAACACCAGACTCCCTCTTCCCAGAACGTTCAAGAAGCCTTGGCATGCAGCTCAGGCTATGGAAATAAATTGGGGCATCCTTCATACTCCTCCTCATTTAAATGGTGCCTTTCTTTTTCTTCCTTTAAAATTTTAGTCATGAATCACCGAACAATCTAACAGCTGAACATGAGATCATGTTGCACTCACCTAGCTTCACGTCTGGCAATGAGTTCGGGCATGATAAATATTTGTCAAGTGTTGCTGAATTGGCACTAAGATTTAAAGAGACAGCTAAATGAGTAGCAATTGATATTTGCCCTCCAAATTATCCAAACCCTCCTTTACGATTCAGATTCTAGCTGCAGCTCTTTCTCCCTGTGTAATTTCAGACAGGTGACTTAACCCTTCTGAATGCCGAATGCAGTTTCTTCATGTAGGATGGATCCAAACACATCTACTTCGGCGCACCTGGGTGGCTCAGTCGGTTCAATGTCTGACTCTTGGTTTTGGCTTAGGTCATGATCTCAGGGTCGTGAGATGGAGCTCTTCGTCGGGCTCAGCCCTCAGCAGGGAGTCTGCTTGAAGATTCTCTCCCTCTGCCCCTCCTGCCACACGCACACGCACTCTCTCTCAAATAAATGAATAGATCTTAAAAAAAATAAATAAATACGTTTCCTTCACAGGCTTGCTGCAGGGATTGATGGGCAAATGCATATAAAGTTCTTGACACAGTGCACGGCACACATCAGACACTAGATACATGAAAATATTATCTACTAATTGCTGAGTGCTTCCTGGTCATCATGTAATTGACACACACTATGTCCTTCATCCCCACAGTAAGACTGTAGTAGCGATTTTCCTTTTAGCTCCATTGTGTCAAAGAGAACACAAAGACTCAAAGAGAACAAAAAAACGTACTGATCACTTGTGTTGCTGGAGCAAAACCAGGATGAGTCTGTCCATCTTTATGGATCTGAAAATTTTAGTAAGTAGTGTCCTACCTCCTATCCAATTCTTTGCTGCTGGTACCCCTTGCCCCCTGTAGCCATTCTTTGGCCTCACAGGGATACCTGTTGGGTCAATTAGAAACCAGTCCCTTAATGAAACTTTAAAAAACCCAGCCTCCCTGCTCTGTCACTCAGTGTCCCTCAGGAGTTACAAGAGCTGCACAATGAATTCACACAGAAGTTTCTATATGATTTCTTTTTTTTTTTTTAACAAGGTGTGGAGTATACTGACAGCCAAACTCCACGACTGGCCAGGGGCTAGTTAACGGCCCCGTAAAACCGAATTGTGACACTTACAACTACTGGTGTTTCTTTTCTTGACGTTTTATGGAGCTGAGAGCAAGGCTTCAGAGGGAGGAAAGGGCCAGCATGGTGGTGGTGGTGGGGGACATTTAGCAAAATAATCATGGCACATTCAGACACCTGGATTTGCCTGGGTTTCAAGACCTTCTCCTTTTGTGTATCGACTCTTCTACCATATTCCTCCCAGTTTTTACATGATCTGATTAGGTATGAACTGTGTGAAATTACAGACTGTAGGGAAAAGCGGTTTCTCCCCTCACAACACTTCCGACACCAAACATGTGGGTTTCCCACACCAAGCCATTCTCCAAGTCTCTGAGGACACCAGCTGGATATCTTATAGTTTAATTCAATCCTGACTCTACCTGGAGATAGCGTGGCCCCCACAGGTTAAGGACTTAGTCCCACAAGCCTGCCCCCTACTTCAGACACCAATCCCAAGTAGTGGGTCCCCAGTTTACCCACACTTCTGTCTGACTTGGCTGCAAATTGGGGGTTCCAAGACCCCCTTCCTGAGGTTGGAGCAATTACTATAAAGGCTCATAGAACTGAAGGAAACATTCTACTTAATATGTACTAGTCTACTGTAAAGGATATTAGAAAGGATGCAGGTAAACAGCCAGATGAGGAGGGATGTGGGGTGAGGTCTGAAGGGACCCCAGCACAGGAGCTTCTGTCCCCATGGGGTGGGGGTGTACCACCTTCCCAGCACTGGGATGCATTCACCTCCCAGAAGCCATCTGAACCCTGCTGTTTAGGGTTTTTACGGAGGTTCCATTACATAGACATGATTGATTAAATCATGGCCATTGGTGCTGAACAAGATCCCCAGCCCTTCTCCCGTCCCTGGAGGTCAGGGGTGGGGCTGAGATATCCAACCCTCTAATCACACGTTGGGTTCCTGAGGCAACCAAATTCCAACCAGAAGCCATCAGGGGCCTTCAAGCACCAGTCATTTCATGACCATAAACTCAGGTAGGGCTGAATAACAGAAGAGGCTCCTCTCCTCCTTCTCACTAGGAAATTGCAAGGGTTTTAAGAACTCTGTGCCAGGAACCAAGGAGAAGACCAAATATGTATTTCTTTTTTTTTTTAAAGATTTTATTTATTGGGGTGCCTGGGGTGCTCAGTAATTGAGCATCTACCTTCGGCTCAGGTCATGGTCCTAGGGTCCTGGGATCGAGCCCCACCTCGGGCTCCCTCTTCAGTGGGAGGCCTGCTTCTCCCTCTCCCACTCCCCCTGCTTGTGTTCCCTCTCTCGCTGTGTCTCTCTCTGTCAAATAAATAAATAAAATATTTTTAAAAAAGATTTTATTTATTTGAGAGAGAGAGAGAGAGAGAAGAAGTGGTGGGGAGGGGCAGAGGGAGAGGGAGAGAGAAGCAGACTCCCCGCTGAGCAGGAAGCAGAGGGGGGGAGAGGGCTTGATCCCAGGCCCCTGGGATCATGACCTGAGCTGAAGGCAGACGCTTAACGACTGAGCCACCCAGGCACCCCAAATATGTATTTCTTGTATCACAACATCACTTTGACATTTGACTGTTTTTAACCTACAAAACTGGCAAGTTTATATATAGTTTATGTAATATAGTTTATATAATATTTGCATGGTAGGTTTGCTGGGGGAACAAAAGAGGGCTTCTTTCCTAAAACTACTTCTTTTTTTTATTATTACTGATTTTTTTTTTTAAATTTAAGTTCAAGTTAGTTAACATATAGTGCAGTATTGGTTTCAGGAGAATTCAGTGATTCATCACCTCCACACAACACCCAGTGCCCATCACAACACATGTCCTCCCCAATGCCCATACCCCACCCAGCCCATCCCCCACTCCCCTCCAGCAACCGCCGCTTTGTTCTCTACAGTCAAGAGTCGCTTATGGTTTGCCTCCCTCTGTGTTTTTACCTTATTTTATTTTTCCTTCCTTTCCCCGATGTTCATCTGTTCGGTTTCTTAAATTCCACATATGAGATCATGTGGTATTTGTCTTTCTCTGATGGACTTATTTCGCTTAGCATAACACACTCTAGCTCCATCCACGTCTTGCAAATGGCAAGATTTCATTCTTTTTAATGGCTGAGTAATATTCATTGTATATCTATACCACATCTTCTTTATCCATTCATCAGTCGATGGACATTTGGGCTCTTTCTATAATTCGGCTATTATGGATAATGCTGCTATAAACATTGGGGTGCATGTGCCCCCTTCGAATCAGCATTTTTATCCTTTGGATAAATACCCAGTAGTGCAGTTGCTGGGTCATAGGGTAGTTCTATTTTTAACTTTTTGAGGAACCTCAAAAACTACCTCTAACACCAATGATAAGGAGCTTATAATGGCTGGTGCTGTATTAAGCATATCACATGCATCTGCTCGTATAATGGGTCACATAAACACCCCAATGACCCATAGCGGTCACGTGTTACTAATAACCACATTTTCCTGAGGTGCAGAGAGGTTGAGTTTCTTACCCAAGATCACAGAGCTGTCTGAGCCCAGAGACACTGCTCATAAATACCAGGTACCCTTCACTCTGCCCCCACATCGATCCTGGCTGCATGGCATCTGGCAAATTCGACGTGGGACCTGTCAGGTCCTCTGCTTGCCTGAAAATTTCCCAAGAAAACAGGCTCTGTCTTACTCATCTCTGAATTTCCACAGAGCACCTAACACTTCAGTAGATGTCCATGGGTGCCTGCCTGCTAATCCCATGAGGTTGTACTGAGGGTAGATTGGGAGGCGGTAAGTGTGGGCAAGAGAACAAAGATAACCATTGGTCTTGGTACATACAGTGCTCAGATATTTGAACAGAGCTCTAAATTATCTTCATTGCTTGCCTGCTGGCAACATACCTGTCCGAGACCTATCCCTTTCTGCAGAGAGGCTGTCTCTCAGAGTGGCTATTTGCTCATCTGAAGGAAAAAGAGGTTGGGGTTAGGCATTCCTCCTGGAGGAGTTAATGGAAGGGGCCGATGGGAATACTTTATATTAAGCTAAATGAGAATCCCATATAAAACAGAGCAGTGAGCCAATACAGACTCTCAATTTTCACATATTCTTACCATTTTGTACATTCCTCTTATTTAAATATTCCAGGCTGTTTACAGTGTCTGGTGTGCAGCCTGTATTTAAACACAAATATTTGGGCGCCTGGGTGGCTCAGTTGGTTAAGCGACTGCCTTCGGCTCAGGTCATGATCCTGGAGTCCCGGGATCGAGTCCCGCATCGGGCTCCCTGCTCGTCAGGGAGTCTGCTTCTCCCTCTGACCCTCCTCCCTCTCATGCTCTCTGTCTCTCATTCTCTCTCTCTCAAAATAAATAAATAAAATTAAAAAAAATAAAATAAATAAACACAAATATTTGAGAAATGATGGGACATTTCTATAAGAAGGTATTTTTTCATGTCAGATCGATTGTTTCAAAAAAGCATAATGGGGGTCAATTCATTTCACAGACTCATACAATAAATACTTAATGAGCACCTGCTATGTGCCAGGCACGTAAGCGCTAAAAATATAGTAGGAAGCAAGAAGGCAGATAGCCCTACCCTCATGGAGCCAACCGCCAAAGCCACGCACATTTGGGCAAATCTCGAACTTGCGGTCATGGTTTACTAAATTTATGTTGGGTTTCTTCCTATTTAGCCCAGGATGATGCTCCCTGACCACTTGGAAAATCTGATGAAACGGAATTTTGGAGATTGCTGTCCTGGGAAACAAGAAGGCGGATGGGCAGGTCGGGGGAGGGGGCTGCCTCTTCTATCTCCCATCGTGATGTTTGTTTTTAGCTTTTTTACCTTACAGATGTTACTTTACTAAAATAAAAACATTTACAGGCTCTGGAGTAGGTTGCCTGCTCTCCAATCTCAATCTGTCACTTTCCAGCTCTAGGATCTTGAGAAAGAAATGTCCTTCCCTACACTCGGTTTCTAAATCTATAAAATGGGGATAAATAAGGATCTCTCTGAAAAGGCTAATGTGACATTTAAGTGAAATACTGCACATAAAATGCTTTACATGGTATCAGCATATGGTGAGCCCCCAGGAAATATTATGTTATGAGTCCTGTCCTTCAAGTGCCGGCTGAATTATCCGTCCCTTGACTTCTCTGCCCACCTCAATCCCAAGTCCATCCCCACCAATATCCTGAGTATGTAGTCATTAGCTTAAGGTCTGCTTTTCAATGAAACTGAAGACCCTGGGACAGAAGAGATCAGGTCTGTTGATGTCCTGCCCTAATTTCCAGGCTCCAGGGAAGGTATATCCTTTCCAAGACTGGGATAGCTGAGGCTTAGGTGGGTGGGACTGGTTCACCAAAGAAAGAGACCAGATTCAAAGTTGGAGTGACCAGTCGTCCTGCTTTGCCAGAGACTGAGTTTTCCTGCCTGCTGAATTCCCTGTGCTACAAGCAGAAGAGTCGTCAGCCAACCGGGACAAATAGGCCAAACCTACATAGGATCTGACACCAGGGACTAGAACCCCACACTTTGCTGTGGTCTAGAGATGCTGTTAAATGGACAACTAAAAAAAAAAAAAAAATGTTGACTTTGCCTTAGCCAGAGAATTGGAACTTACACTGGATCTTAAGGGGACACGTTGAGAAAACAGAAGCCGAGTAGAAAAATGGTAAGCATTTCCCAAGGAACAGTGTGGCCCTGGCTGCTTCTGAAACTCCAAGCCAGGTTTCAGCCAAAAGGCATAAGGATGAGTGAACTCATGTGTGGGAAGGGCTTTGATGTTCTTGGAGCCAAGGTCCTTAGGAAAGCCATCTTGGCTGGGTACCGCCATATATCCTGACTTCTTTATTATATTATTTATGATCTCTCTGCTGAGATTATGATCCTTGGCAAACACAGGAAGGACCAGGTGTTTGCTTATATTGGAATAGTCTTTTGTAGCCCAGATTTGGAGCAGAGGTAAACAAATTCAAACCATAAAGGAAAGTCTGAAAGAGAAAAACAAACCAAACAGGTAAACAATAATTCTGACAATAGAAACTCCATCCCAAAGAGAGGATCTCTATTGACATATAGGTGTATATTATTCCAGAATTCTGTTCTGTCCTTTCTCCCTCCCCCTGCCTCTCTCCACACCCCCCTCTTTTATCCTCTCTCTTCGCTACAGTCTCAAATTTAAATGATCACATAGTATTTCATTGAAGAGAAGGTAGGCCATCACTAATTTAATTGGTCCTCTCTGTTGGTTTTTTAGATTGTTTCGAATTTTTCTCTGTTATAAAAAAAAATGCAACGATGAACGTTTTTGCATATAACATTGCCCTTAACTTGCAAAATCATCCTCTTGGGAGAATTGAGCAGATAAGTTGTTGGCTTGCCCACTGTCTTCTAAGAGAGATTTGTCTCAATGTGTATACCCACTATTGATGTTTGAATATGCTCATTTCTTTATACTTTTAACATCACTAAGCTGTGAAAAAATATTTCAACCTTTGCCATTTGAAAAGGCAACCTATTAAATCTCTTTGTTGTTCCCCTTTGGGAACCCGAGTTTCTGACTTGTGAGTTCGCTCAAGACTTTGTAGGTGGTCAAATGGAATGTATGTGCTCTATTCATCTTAAACATCCTCTTGGTATGCTTTAAATTCAAGAGAGCCAGATTTTGTGCCTATTTTATTTTGTGTCACCTCAAAACAGTCCTTTCTTTTTAGGGTCTTAATTTACTCATCTCTATAATGAAAGATTTAGACTAGATTATCACTACAGTCCTATTACTCTATATGCAGTGGGTTTGTTCTCTCTTGAAGTTCATGGCTGGCAATTGTCTGGAAATTGGTTGGGACCGACCTGGGAAGAAGTCTATTTGCATGGCAGATGGATGAGGTATGGTAGTCAGGACATTAATGAAGTCAATTAGACAACAGAGGAGAAGATGCATTTGCTCAGGTGCCTAACCAGGAGGTGTGACCGGAAGCAGGTATGTCTCAGGTTCAATCAAAATCACAAAGTGATTACCACCATCCCTCTCTGCCCATTGATTTTTAGGTCTAGCCAGATTTCAACGCACAACTTGTCTACCAGCTGCTTCTGTCATCAGAGAGAGGTTCCTAGTTGAAAAAAATCCCAGGAGAGGGCTTTAATTTGTTAGCCAAGCTTGGGTCTGGCGTCCATCTCTGAAGGACTAGAAAATGATGGCACCATGATCAGCTCATCCTGTAACAGATGTTGTATTGGTGAGCTATTGCCACAGTCATGCTGTGTAATGAGCTGTCCCCAAACTCAGGGATGCAAGTATCATACTATCAGTGCGTAGGAATGGCTCTCTCCCCATATCCTTATGAACGGTGGGTATTATCACCTTTATCCTTGTTCACGTAAGTGGGAAAAATTTCACTGCTATCCTAATTAAAACTTCTTTGTTTATTCTTGACGCTAATCTTCAGTTTGTATCAAGAGTCACTCATATACCTCTTTCAGTTGATTGTATATTCATGGTGTGCGAAACAACAATCATTTATTCTCATAGATTATCATTCAAAAGAGTCTTGTTTGGGTGGTTCTGCTCAGGTTCAGTGAGGGTGGCACGTTCCACCTTCCTGGGGACAGAACTTAGGATCCTTTCAGATCTCATCCTACGTATCTCTTCAACTGGCTGTCCGTCTGTATCTTTTATCACGTCCTTTATGATAGAATAAACTGGTATGCATAAGTCAATGTTTTTCTGAGGTCTATGAGTTGTGCTAGCAAATGTGGAATCCAAGCAGGGGCTTCACAGGAACCTCCGACGTGTAACCAAATTGGACAGAAGTTGCAGGTGACCTGGGGATCTATTACTTGCAATTGGCATCTCAAGTTTTTTTTTTGGGGGGGGGGTGCAGTCTCATGGGACTGGGCCCTTAACCAGTGGGGTTAGTTTCATTTAGCGTCCATATTGAATTGTAGGACGCCAAGACGTGCCTAGGGTGGGGAAACCCCCCCCCCATCTGGTGTGAGCAGTGTTGTGAGTGTGGTCGTGGTGTGAAAGTCAAAGAAAACAGACTCATGTGTGGGTGTGTGGGTGTGTCCTAATCTCTTTTTCTTATAAGGACACCAATCGTATTGGACGAGGGCCCACCCTAGTGACCTCATTTTCACTTAATCCCCTCTTTAGAGATATTATCTCCAAATCCAGTCACATGCTGAGATACTGGGGCTTAGGACTTGAACCCATGAATTTTGGGAGACACAATTCAGCCCATAGCACCAGGCTTGCTCAAGGCCCCTGGTGGCAGAAATAGAGTAGAGAGTGAGTAACAGGCTGACCTGCTCACCTTCCACCAGTCTTGGTCCCCCGTAACCCACAGTGGTCCCAACAAAAAACAAGTGCTCCTTTTTCCTCTGTGCATTTCACCTAACAGCACCTGCGGCCCACGCAGGCAGATTTCCAAGCTTTTAAATCTTTTCAAAAAATCACTTTCATTTATTTTATTTATTTATTTTTTTTTTTTTTAGGTACTCTCTACACCCAAGGTGGGGCTCAAACTTTCAACCCCAAGATCAAGAGTAACACGCTCCACCGACTGAGCCAGCCAGGTTCCCCTATCATTTATTTTATTATTATAAAATAAAATAATATTTGTTACACAATAGAACAATTAGGTCAAAATCTGTCATGTGGCATGTACCCTCCCCTCTACCCTGCAATATGCCACCATCAGGGTTTGATGGCTCTGTCCCCAGACTGTCTATGTGCCTAACAATCCACAGGCCACGAAACAGTGTCATGTGGAGATGAGGAGCTCAGGCAGGGCAGTCGGGTCTCTTTTGGGCCCTCCTATGGGCTCTCCCCACTTGAGCAAGATAATTGACAAATCCGCGTCACTGTGCCTCAGTTTCCTAACTGCCTTGCAGGATCGTCTTGAGAATTAGACGAGCTGGCAGATCCAAAGTGTCCCGAGTAGTGCCTGGTCCAGGCTAAATACCCAAGTAACATGGGGCAGCCACGGGGTTCTTGACCTTCAGGAAAGAGCTAGCTGCTTGGCTGTGAGAAGAGCAGGTAACTGGCAGCCTCCACCTGCAACACCTGTGGGGGCTGCTGGAGCTTCTGGGCTGAGGACACACTCTTCCCAGGAAGCCCCCCAGCCAGTGAAGGAGCGTGGCAGGCGTCCTAGGGTGTAGCCCCTGTGGCCCAGCGTGGGACTCTCTAGCCGGCCTTCTTTGCTCTGGAGCTCCCCATTGGGTTGGCCGAGGCCCCCTTGGATCTGCATTGCCGGGCTCTGAGGTTTTCCCACGGCCTCAGCTTCCTCTTCCTCCCACCTTTCCCATCGCCGCTGAGGCCTTCCCTTCCTGATACTGCCCCTTGCCATCCCCCGTCCCAGATGTCACCCTCCCCAACACGCGCTGTTTCTTGTCTTTTTGATAACAGCCATTCTAACAGGTGTGGGGTGATACTGCCTTTTGGTTTTGATTTGCATTTCCCTGGTGGCTGGTGATGTCGGCCACCTTCTCCCACATGCCTTGGATGCTGTGGCAGGTTTTGACATTTGCCTGAATCTGTTCAGACATTTGCAAGGCTACTGTGACCATACGAATCCGGCCTTCCAGCACGTGTCTAATGATGTGACTTGATGCGACAATCTCCATTTCTAGTCTTGCACGAAGCCACTCTTAATCTTTTCCTCTGGGCTGCTCCGCAATCTGAAAGAATTATGAAGAAATCTGGCAGAGGAACAGTGTCTACTTAATCTGCTATACAATCACAATAAATTAACACCTTCACTTACCTGAAGTCACACATAGCCTTCTAGTAACCTCTCTCTGGGGCCACCATCTGGGCGTGTTACTCAGATCTTCCTTTGTCTTTGCATGACCTCTCCGCTCAATGTCTCTGAGCCTCTGTGTCCAAAGTTCCTTCTTAGAAGAACGCCCATCGTTGGATTTAGGCTCCACCCTAATTCAATAGGACCCCAAGGCAACTTGCTGCCAGCTGCGGAGATCCTATTTCCAATTAAGGTCACCTTCAGGTTCAGGGTTGGACATGAATTTTTGGAGGACCCTATTCAACTCAGTATCGTAGCCATCAAAATGATGCTGAAAAAAAGTCCACAATTCATTCAGTGAAACAACCAGGCTATAAAACACACACTATAGGGGCTAGAGGGGCGCTCAGACGTCGGGGACTGGCCGGCTGGATCTCGGTCCTCCCCAGTTGTAGAGCGCTGACGGCTTGAGAGCGCGGCCGGTCTCGGAGACCCCGCTGCTGCCGGATCCCGGCAGGTCCCTACTGTCCTCGCCGCCCCCGGCCCGCACCGAGAGCCATGGCCCAGCCGCCGCCCGACGTCAGTGAGGACGAGTGTCTCCCTGAGTACCGCCATCTCTTCTGCCCCGACCTGCTCTGGGACAAAGCGGCCTTCATCCCAGGTGGCGGCTCTGGGATCGGGTTCCGGATTGCTGAGATTTTTATGCGGCACGGCTGCCACACAGTCATCGCCAGCAGAAGCCTTCTAAGAGTGTCAAAGGCTGCGGGAAAGCTGACTGCCGCCACTGGCCGGCGGTGCCTCCCTTTATCTCTGGATGTTCGGGCTCTCCCAGCCGTCGCGGCTGCCCTGGACCAGGCGCTGAAGGAGTTTGGGAAAATCGACATTCTTGTTAACTGTGCAGCTGGAAACTTCCTGTGCCCTGCCAGCACATTGTCCTTCAATGCCTTTAAGACCGTGATGGACATCGACACCTTGGGCACCTTCAGCACATCTCGTGTGCTTTATGAAAAGTTCTTCAAGATTTTGTTTATTCATTTGAGAGAGAGAACACAAGTGAGGGGAGGGGCAAAGGGAGAGGGACAAGCAGACTCCCCACTGAGCGCGGAGCCCAACATACTGGGCTTGATCCCAGAACCCCGAGATCATGACTGGAGTGGAAACCAAGAGTCGGACACTGAACCAACTGAGCCCGGCAGGAGCCCCCTGACAGGTGTCTTGTGAAGGCTGAGAAGTGTCCATCGGTAATACACAGAATTATGTAATGAGCACTGGGTATTATATAAGACTGATGAATCACTGACCTCCACCTCTGAAACCAATAATACATTATATGTTAATTAATTGAATTTAAATAAAATAAAACAAGCAAAAAATACACAAAACTAACTCTGAACTCCTCCACCACCACACGTAATTTCGGCAATTTTTACACAATGGGAGAAGAATGATGGGAATTAGATGTTCACATCTTTGGAAAGTATGACCTGAGGCCAAAAAAAGGACGTTCTGAATCCCACACAAACCTCTCCCCGCTGGCTCCTCACGCCCATTCCCCGGCCAAGATCTTGGCCTTGGGGGAGAGGGCTACAAAGTGCTCTGGGCGGGGGCCTACTGGAAGGCCTGTCTGTCATCACAGGAAGATGGGGGCCGGTGCCAGGAACTTCAGAGTGAAATGTTTAGAGAAGAAAATCATCCAAACCTCGGCTGAGTGAGGAGGAATTACATTGTGCTTTACAAACTAATGTTCTATTTTTACTCTAAGAAATGTACTTTACTAAATTTGAAGGTGACAAAAAAAATCCTTCCCCACTGAATAAAATATCAGTAAACACGAAAAAAAAAAAAACACACACTATAATTTTTGTAAAAAAAGAAGAAAAAATTGCAGGTGTGGATAAGCACGTTGCCTGCTCTATTTCTGCCAACCTCGGATTCTTGTGCTTCTAACCCAAGGAAGACCTTCGGGAGACAATAGCAAGTGCAGGGTCTTCTTAGAGTCCTCAAGAAAAAACGGTAGGAAGTCCTTCGGTACCCACGGACGATGTAACTGAGAAATCGTTGATTCTGATAGGGAAAGCCTGGGTCTATTCAGAGTAGACAGCTAAGTAAAAATTCCAAGGGCAGGGGGAGGCAGGACAAATGACAGAAATTTTGATGGATAGTTTAAAAAAAAAAAAAAAGGCTAAGGCGGGAAGCTATTTAAGCAACTCTGGAAGGTGGAAGCCGGGGTGGGAGACAAGGACGGGACCTCGAACATGGTCCCTGCGTCGTTGGCCAGCCCTGGAAGGCTGAGCTACCTAATTTTGGGGGCTTCCCCTCCCTCTGTGTCAAGCCCAGCTGGGCTGCATTAACAGGAGCCTTCAGGCGGGGCTGCCAAGGTGCTGTCACTTTGGGGTTCCCCAGTGGCAAAAGGGGAGATTCCTGAGCACACCGAATGCCTCCAGGGGAGGGCACAGGAGAAGCACACGGTCCTGGCAGAGGTGCTGAGTTTTAAACCCAAATTGTGTTTCCACCTCGGCCTTAGCAAACAAGCCGGCTTCTCTTCTAAAAGACTCACACATGCCCACACTTGCACACACAGACCCACGGAGCCTGCGGGAGCCTTGTGGGCTCCGCCCCACACAAGGGGCCCTTCTGGGCCAGTGCATGGGGGTTCCAGGCCCTGTGGAGCCATTGGCTAATTATCCCCATGGGCAAATTACTTCAACCCTCTGTGTTCTAGTTTCTTCACCTGTGAAATGGCAAGATAGGATTATCTTCCCTAGCAGGTTTTACTAGACATTGTTGGCCAAGAGTATGAATTATTTTAAGTCGCTCCTGTGCGTTTAGCAAAGTCGGTCTTTACGCAAATGTGTGGCAAGAACCAAATCATTGGGATTTAGGGGAAAGGGGCTCTGGCTGACCATCTGGAGGTGTGAAACGAGGCTGCTACCCACTCGCTGCTCGCCCTGAGCAAGTCATCACGGTCTCCAGGCTTGAGCTCATCCTTGCCAACCGTCTCTGGCCGTGACCTGCAGTGTCCCCACTGGGCTCTGCAGTGCTCACTCCAGAAGGGATGGGAGTGGGGAAGAAGTCATCTCTCTCCAGACTCTAAAACAGCTCTGTTTTTCAAAAGGCTTAAAGATGACCGTAGATTCACCTCCAGTTGCAAGAAAGAACACAGAGAGATGCCATATCCCTCTGCCCAGTTTCCCGCAGTGATGCCATCTTGCACAATGACAGGACCCTAATCCCTGGCAACACTGATCTGTTCTCCAACTCTATTATGTTGTCATTTCAGGAACGTGACATCAGTGGACTCGTGCTGAATGGAACCTTCTGAGGTGGGCCTTTTTTTTTTTTATCAGACAAATTAGATTTTATTTTATTTATTATTATTATTATTATTATTATTATTGACTTTTTTATTGTTACGTGAATCCCCATACATTACATCATTAGTTTTTGATGTAGTGTTCCATGATTCATTGTTTGTGCATAACACCCAGTGCTCCATGCAGAACGTGCCCTCTTTAATACCCATCACCAGGCTAACCCATCCTCCCACCCCCCTCCCCTCTAGAACCCTCAGTTTGTTTTTCAGAGTCCATCGTCTCTCATGGTTTGTCTACCCCTCCTATTTCCCCCGCTTCATTCTTCCCCTCCCGCTACCTTCTTCTTCTTCTTCTTTTTTTTTTCTTAACATATATTGCATTATTTGTTTCAGAGGTACAGATCTGTGATTCAACAGTCTTGCACAATTCACAGTGCTCACCATAGCACATACCCTCCCCAATGTCTATCACCCAGCCACCCCATCCCTCCCACCCCACCCCCCACTCCAGCAACCCTCAGTTTGTTTCCTGAGATTAAGAATTTGAGGTGGGCTTTTTGTCACTCTGCACAATTCTGTTGCGCTCCATCCAGGTTGTGTAGAGCAATGATTTGCTCCTTTTGATCCCTGAGTGGCATTCCAGCTACTCTTGCTTTCGCTACTGTGCGTTCTGGTCTTGTTTGAGAAATTTCATTTAAGTCAAGGTTTCCTCTGCTTCGAGAGAATCTTTGGACAACCCGTTCACAAAGGAAAGAAGGATACCGGGAGGGTCGAAGACCCTGGTTGAAACATAGATAAATGTAATCTGTATATTGAAATTCATAATTCCTATGGCTGTTCCCATTTAACAGTAAGGCGATCCCTGATTCTCACAATCATAAATTTATCTAATCTCTAGAGAAGAGAGAGAGAGAGAATTTCTTCCTGAGGAAGAACTCAGGAGGGCTGCAATTTTCAGACGTATGAGGAAAACTATCCTTGGTTATTTCTGTAAGGGTGACTTTAATTTTCCTCTTCTTTATTTCTATTGCCTCATTTTCTTTTTCTTTTTCTTTTTAAGATTTTATTTCTTTATTTATTTGGCAGAGAGACACAGTGAGAGAGGGAACACAAGCGGGGGGAGTGGGAGAGGGAGAAGCAGGCTTCCCGCGGAGCAGGGAGCCCGATGCGGGGCTCGATCCCAGGAGCCTGGGATCATGACCTGAGCTGAAGGCAGACGCTTAATGACTGGGCCACCCAGGCGCCCACTATTGCCTGATTTTCTTTTCTCTCAATTTCCCATATCCTGTTCCTTAAAGAAAAGCTGACTCATTAGAGGCAGAGATCCCCTCTGTGTCTTGCCTTCCCAGCCAGGGAAAAGGCTGCTTTTTATTTCAGGTAGAAAAGTAGAAAGACATTTTCTTTTCATAGACAAATGCCAGGGCTTTGGGTTAATCACTTGAGAGAATTACTAAGCAAATTATAAATAATAAAAAGAAAGCCCCAGGAACGTTGATGTGCCGGGGGTCCTCTGCAGTTACAGTTCTGAGTATCTAAGAAGTCTCTGTGCACGACGGTTCAGCCCTGACTTGTGCAAAACACTCAGACATACGCTACTCAGATAAGAAAAGGGGAAGGTGTCTCGAAAGCTGAGGTAATTAATATGCATTTTGTTACTCCTCCTTCCTGCACATTTCTTGGAACCTCATAACTGCCTGT
The DNA here is from genome assembly GCF_002201575.2 of Neomonachus schauinslandi. Taxonomy (NCBI): domain Eukaryota; kingdom Metazoa; phylum Chordata; class Mammalia; order Carnivora; family Phocidae; genus Neomonachus; species Neomonachus schauinslandi. The sequence goes on from NC_058416.1 coordinate 81,127,273, forward strand.
TGGGACATGAATTATGGTATAAATGGAGCGTTGTGGGGGAGACAGATATTTTTCCCCAAGGCAAGAGTTTTGCTCCCCAGTCCCCACCTTCAGTGTTGCTTAGATTCTGCCCCTGTTCCTCGGCGCCTTCCAGCTCTGCGTCTGGCCTACCCTCTCCATCCCTCACTTCCCCCTTTTCCTTCCTTGGAATGTACAGGAAGGAAAACTTGAAAACCATTGTCGAAAAGTCCAGAGCTTAGAGACGCCTGCTTCCATTTTAAACAGTATGTTACATCTTCTTAAAAGAATGGTTTTCACTGGAGGCTTTTTTTTTTTTCTTTTTAAGATTTTATTTATTTATTTGTCAGAGAGAGAGAGAGAGATTGAATGCACAAGCAGGGGGAGCGGCAGGCAGAGGGAGAAGCAGGCTCCCTGCTGAGCAAGGAGCCCGACGTGGGACTCGATCTCAAGACCCTGGGATCATGACCTGAGCCGAAGGCACACGCCCAACTGACCGAGCCACCAAGTGCCCCTCACTGGAAGCTTTTTATTGCTTAAAACATCCCTGCTTGGCGTGCAGTGAGCTGATCTTACAAACAGAGAGAGTTGGACCGCAGCTCTTACCATTTGTCACCATCTCTAACTTGCTGTTGCATTTTCAGGTCTCGCTTTCAAGTTTTAAGACAATAGACAGTGTATTTATGCCATGGACACAAGAAAAAAATATGAAAGAATAGAGTAAAAAATAAAACCACTTGTAATTCCACTGATCTAAGTATAACACAGTTCAATTTGGGGTGAGTTTTCTGCCCCACTTTTTTTTTATGGTATTTTAAATTTAAATTCAATTAATTAACATATAGTGTATTATTTATTAATTTCAGAGGTTAGAGGTCAGTGATTCATCAGTCTTATATAACGCCCAGTGCTCATTATATCATGTGCCCTCCATAATGTCCATCACCCAGTTACCCCATCCCCCCCTCCCCTCCCCTCCAGCAACCCTCAGTTTATTTCCTATGATTAAGAGTCTCTTATGGTTTCTCTCCCTCTCTGGTTTTGTCTTGTTTTACTTTTCCCTCCCTTCCCCTATGCTCCTCTGTTTTGTTTCTTAAATTCCACATATGAGTGAAATCATATGATAATTGTCATTCTCTGATTGACTTATTTCACTTAGCATAATACCTTCTAGTTCCATCCACATAGTTGCAAATGGCAAAATTTTATATTTTTTGATGGCTGAGTAATATTCTATTGTATATATATATATATGTATATATATATATATATATATATACCATATCTTCTTTATCCATTCATCTGTTGCTGGACATCTGGACTCTCTCCATTGTGGACATTGCTGCTATAAACATTGGGGTGCAGGTGCCCCTTCGGATCACTACATTTGTATCTTTGGGGTAAATACCTGGTAGTACAATCCTGGCTCATAGAATAGCTCTATTTTCAACTTTTTGAGGAAACTCCATGATGTTTTCCAGAGTCTGCCCCACTTTTTTATGCACGTTTCTTAAAAAAAAAAAAAAAAGTGAAATCGTGCTGTAATATTGCCTTGTAATCTGTTAGCTCTATAATGATATCATACTAATTCTTGCCTTGTCAATGAATATGCTGCATCATTTTATTTTTTTTATTTCTTTTAAAGATTTTATTTATTTGACAGAGAGAGAGATAGCGAGAGCAGGAACACAAGCAGGGGGAGTGGGAGAGGGAGAAGCAGGCTTCCCGCGGAGCAGGGAGCCCGATGCGGGGCTCGATCCCAGGACCCTGGGATCATGACCTGAGCTGAAGGCAGATGCTTAACGACTGAGCCATCCAGGCGCCCCTGCTGCATCATTTTAAATGACCATGTAACACCCCATAATATGGAGGTACTGTATTTAGGAATCAAATCACCCCTTGTTGAACAATTATGTTGTTTCCGGTCCTTCACCATTACAGACAATGCCTTCTTGTTTCACCTTCATCCGTGGAATGGGAATTAGAAGATATGTCAAATGCTGGGTAGAGCAGAGAGCCGAAAAATGCTACCAAGAGATGTCAAAATGTTTATGGAATCCTCCAGTGCAACATCTTATCCTGAATTGGATCTTAGGACAGGAAAAGGGCATTAAGGGAACAACTGATGGAATCTGAGTCAAGCCTGTGGTTTAGTTACCAGGATTGTACTGATATTCGTTTCTCAGTTTCAACAAATGTTCCATGGTGATGTACGAGGTTAACATGAGGAGAAGCCAGGCAAAGGGTATAGCAGAGCTCTACACTATCTTGGCAACTCTTCTGCGTATCTCAAATTACTCCAAAGTAAAAAGTTTATCAAAATCATCATCGAACCCTTTATGTTGAAGATTGACATTTGTTGAGCTTCAGTCAGAAGACTTCAGTGACTACAAGTCCAGCTATTTTTAAGAGGCTTGTCCACATCAGGAGAACATGGGGACTGGAACCCTGTTATAATAATTATAATACAGAGCACAATATTAATGATCATGGCCACCATTTATTGGCTTCCTGCTCTGTGCCAGGTATATTCCCGAGTGCTGTATATTTGGGATCGCATTTGATCTCCACAATAACACCACAAGGTGGATAAAATTCTTGTCCTTATCTTGTAGGTGAGAAAGTTAAGCAAATGGCCAAATCCAGGTCTGATTGTCTCTGAAACCAGGAATTTTTTTTTTTGCCTTTCTCAAACACCTTATTTTTAAAATTTAGTTTTAATAATTCAAGTATAATTAACATACCGTGTTATATTAGTTTCAGACGTACAATATAATGATGCAAAATTCTGTACATTTGTCAGTGCTCATCAAGGTAAGGGGACTTTTTTTTAAAGATTTTATTTATTTATTTGACAGAAAGAGAGCAGGGATCCCGATGCGGGGCTCGATCCCAGGACCCTGGGATCATGACCTGAGCGGAAGGCAGATGCTTAACGACTGAGTCAGCCAGGCGCCCCTGGTAAGTGGACTCTTAATCTCCATCCTCCCACCCACCTCCCCTCTGGCAACCACCAATTGGTTCTCTGTATTTAAGAGTTTGTCTTTGTTTGTCTCTTTTTTGTTGTTCATTTGTCCTGTTTCCTAAATTCCTCATATGAGTGAAATCATATGGTATTTATCTTTCTCTGAGTGACTTATTTCCCTTGTCATAATACCCTCTAGGTCCATCCATGTTATTGCAAATGGCAAGATTTCATTCTTTTTTATGGCTAAGTAATAGTCCATTGTGTATCTCACATCTTCTTTATCCATTCAGCTTTGGCTGGACACTTGGGCTGCTTCCATATCTTGGAAGTTTGGAAATAATGCTGCAATAACCATAGGGGTACCTATATCTTTTTGAATCGGTGTTTTCATTTTCTTTGGATAAATACCCAGGAGTGTGATTGCTGGATCATAGGGTAATTCTGTTTTTAATTGTTTGAGGAACCGCCATGCTGTTTCCCACAGTGGCCATACCAGCTTGCATTCCCACCCACAGTGCATGAGAGCTCCTTTTCCTCCACACCCTCGCCAACACTTGTGAAACCAGGAAGCTTTAACCACTACACACCACAGAGAGATGGCCCTTCTGAAAGGTGAGGGAAGCAGATAAAAACTTGAGAGGCTGTTAATTTCCAAAGAAAAACTGCATGTCGGGGGCTTAGGACACATCTGGCTTCAGCCTGGCTATGGGAATAGCCCTTGGCTTTTGTCAAGCAGCCGTCAAGCATACACCACTGTGTTTTCTGCTTTGCTTTGTCCAAGAAGCCAGCCGCTGCAGGGAGGCTGTTTGCTGGCCTCCAGCAGGAAAATTCTCCAAAGGCAGCAGAGGGGTTGAGGCATCAGTATCTGCTGGGATAAGTAGCTCATTAAAACCCTTTTATTGGCTTTTCTTCTGTCCTTGTCTTGTTCTCCTACTGCCTCCTTTGCTTCCTGAGATGACCTGCCACCTAACTTTGTTTCAGGGTCTCCTACATCTTTGCCTCACCACCTGCTTTCCGGGAAACCCAGACTAACACGTGCATTCACGAGGGCTCATCCTCAGAGGACCCAGGGTGAGACCCCGTCCCCTGTGTCTGAGAAAGGGCACCTGGAGGATTCTGATGTGCACCATTGATAAAGAATTGCCATGTCAGAGGCGTCTGGGTGGCTCAGTCGGGTAAGCGGCTGCCTTCAGCTCAGGTCATGATGCGGGGGTCCTGGGATCGAGCCCCGAGTGGAGCTCCCTGCTCAGCGGGGAGGCTGCTTCTTCCTCTCCCTCTGCCCCTCCCCCCGCTCGTGCTCTCTCTATCTCTCAAATAAATAAATAAAAGAAGAAGAACCACATCAGTTTTGGGGACACCGGCGAGGGTGATGTGAACTCCTGCATTTCTCACATTCCAGGGCCCACAAACCTAATGTCTGGATGTTTATACCTCTGCATCATCTTGGGGCAGGGGTGAATCCAAGAGGTTCCAGTCCCTCCGCTCCAAGGTCTGCTCCTGAGAATTCACTGGTGCATTCACTGACTTCTGAATTAATTATTGGAATTCATACAAACGAGAAGTAGTTTCTGTTGAGTAAAGCCACTGAAATGTGTAGCTTTATATTTTCTCGTTTCCTCCTAACAAACTCGGCTTTCAGTGATGTGGCCTCAGAGCTCTGTGCAGCCAGGACTATTGACATTTGGGGTTGGATCATTCTTTTTTTTTAAGATTTTATTTTTAAGTAATCTTTCCACCCAACCTGGGGCTCGAACTCACAACCCCGAGACAGAGTCACATACTCCACCAATGGAACCAGCCAGGCACCCTGGGGCCAGATAATTCTTTGATGTGGGGACTGTCTTGTGCATTTTAAGCAGCATCCTTGGCCCCTACCCACTGGATTCCAATACCATTTCCCTCTCCTCTGGGTAGTGACAGTTAAAACACCTTCAGAGGTCCCTGGCTGGCTCAGTCAGAGGATCATGCGACTCTTGATCTTGGGGTTGTGAGTTTGAGCCCCATGTTGGGTGTAGAGATTGCTTAAAAACAAAATCTTTAAAATTAAATAAAATAGGGACGCTTGGGTGGCTCAGTCGGTTAAGCATCTGCCTTCAGCTCAGGTCATGATCTCAGGGTCCTGGGATCGAGTCCCACGTCAGGCTCCCTGCTCAGCAGAGAGCCTGCTTCTCCCTCTCCCTCTGCCTCTGCCCATTCGTGCTCTCTCTCTCTCTAATAAATAATAAATAAAATCTTAAAAATAATAATAAAATAAAATAGTCTTCAGCTATCCTCTGGGAGGCAAACTTACCCTTCATTGAGACCTACCGTGTGTGTGTGTATGTATATACAGATACATAGATACATGATTATTTTATTTTATTATTTATTATAAATTATTATATATAAATTCTTTTTATTTTTATTCTTCTATGCTTATGAAATTCTTTATTTAATGTCTATCTCCCTTTCTAGAATATAAGCTCTATTTGGCAGGGACCAATTTTTTTCTGTAGGGCATGGGGATGACAGCACCATTACACATCAACTAGAATTCTCTAATGTTTTGTTTCACTTGTTTTTTCCTCCAGTGTAACTGTAACATTCTTTCTATTCCATCTTTATTTAGTTAGATAGTACAGAAGAGTACCTAATATTCTGTCTCAACATCTTATCTCATTAGTGTTCATCTTGTCCAAATCTTTGCCCACCTTCTGTCTACCACTGTCTCACCTCCTCTCTAGAACATTCCACAAACTGCCAACTGTGGTTGTTTGGGGGCAGTGGGTTGGTGAAGATCGGGGATTTTAAGATTCTTAAGCTCTTCTCTACATAATGCATTTTTTAACTCATTACAATCAGCATCTATTAATTTTTAAACAGGAAATAAACATAACGGTATATTTTTCAAAGACAAGAAAAACACTCCAGTGTTGATGTCTTTCTAACCCTTTAATGAGGTATATTAAATGAAAAAAACCCGTTGATCTGCAGTAAAACACCTTTTGTTTGTTTGTTTTAAATGCTCTTTATTTTTACCTTTTTATTTTTTATTTTCCAGGGAGATTTATTTATCTTTTTAATGCTTTCCAATTGGAGTAGAGTTGATGCACAACCTAAGTAAAACATCTTTTAAGCAGACTGCACTTTAGGCAGATGTTGATAGCACTGTGTGCATGTGGACACACGTGTGCACGCCCATGAGTGTGTGTGTTTATATACATGCGGTTCTCATCCTCATCTCTTGCCATTCCAGCCAGGGCGCCTTCCAGCTTCCCGGCACAGACTAAACAGGATATGAAAAGGATGATCACTAGCATCTTCAGGCTGTGTGGGCAAAAGTTGAAATGAAATCCATTATTTTGCTTCGAGGAACTTTAGTTTCTGAAACAAGTTACTGGAACAACCTGACGCCAGAGTAGATAAATGTCTGTGTGCCTAGATCACCACCATCATCATCATCTTTGATGCCGTTATCACTTACAGTTTTGAGATTTTATTCGATGCCAGGTGCTGGGCTGAGTGATTCCCATTTCCATCCACGACTCTTTAAAACCTGGTAACACTCCTGGGGGGAGGCACTAGTCTACTGCCTATTTTCCAGACACAGACAGGTTGGGTAACTAGCCTAAAGCCACACAGCTAGGAGTTGGCCTTCAAAGGCAAACCCCAAGGCCCGCCTCTAGGCATGCAGGGGTCCCAGAAGTTTGAACCAAACCCTCAAAGGGGAAGGAGGCTGGCTGTGGATGAGCACTGAGGTGCCAGATACTGGGCTAGGAACTTCCCATCACTGCTGCCTCTTCTTGGCTGTGTGACCCCAAGTAGGTATCTTAACCTCTCTGAGCCTATTTCCTTACCTGTTAAATGGAGGTAATGATACTACCCATCACTCAGAGTTATTGGGAATGTTAAGTGAGTCAACAGAGGTAAAACATTCCCAACACGCCTGATAAATAGTAACTGCCCAAAACATGTTCAGTCTTATTAGTAGTAGTCCTGTCTTTATCACGAGAACAATTTAGTGACTCTTACTATACATGAGGCACTGTGCTTAGCATATTGCATGTATTACCTTATTTAATCCTCTTATTAACTAACCAGTGAGACCATTATCAAGGTGGATTTCAATGAATTATTTCAAGTGGACAGCTTCATTCCCATCATACAGGTGAGAAAATAAGGTTCAATTCGAGTAACTTGGTCACAGGGTAATGATGTGGGACACAGGTCCATCAGATTTCCAGGTAAAAAAGGAAAAGAAAACAAGACATGCACGCACACACACACAAAACATGTATGTCTATAAATTTATATAAAATTATATATGTGTGTGTGGACACATTAGGAAATTGCATATTTAAAACATGTTTTATAGCAATCATCCTTGTCTTTGGGTATAAAGGAAATTATAAAAGCAAAGTGCTTTCATACTTTCAAAAGTGCTTTGACACGTTGGTTTGTTTCATCACATAAATTCATCTTGGGATAGAAGTTTCTACATTTGACAGACCCAGAGAGGCTGAGCGACCCGCCCAAGCTCCTGCAGTCAGTAAGTGGCAGCTGAGGTGTCCCCATCTGTCTAACTCCTTCTATGTCCTGGTGCAGGAAAGTCTCTGACAATGTGCGGGACTTGGAGAGGACACAGAAGCTATGTCGATATAAATAAGCTCCCTCTTCAATAATACTAACATTCTATTAAGTTGGATGGTAAGTTCACAGGTGGTCATTTGATTATCATGCTTTAAATTATTTATATTATGTTACAGATATTCTTTTGCAGGTAACAACATTTCATTATATTTTAAGGACTGAACAGAAATGGGTAAATAACTGGAAGATGGGCAGAGCTGAGCCATAGTTCTGAAAGATGATAGAGATGATATGTCCACAGCTGAGACTAGGATGTTAAAAACATCCTTTATTTGGCCATGTACAGACTTGGTTTTAAAGAATGTATTTATTATTCTTAGATTCTTAGTTCTTTTTTTTTTAAAGATTTTATTTATTTATTTGAGAGAGAGAGAATGAGAGAGAGCAAGCACATGAGAGGGGGGAGGGTCAGAGGGAGAAGCAGACTCCCTGCCGAGCAGGGAGCCCGATGCGGGACTCGATCCAGGGACTCCAGGATCATGACCTGAGCAGAAGGCAGTCGCTTAACCAACTGAGCCACCCAGGCGCCCTCTTTTTTTTTTTTTTTTTAAAGATTTTATTTATTTATTTGCCAGAGAGAGAGAGAGAGCACAAGCAGGGGGAGCGGCAGAGGGAGAGGGAGAAGCAGGCTCCCAGATGAGCAAGGAGCCAATATTGATACAGTGTTATTGACTCAACTCTCTATTTTGTTCAGATTTCTTTAGCCTCTACCTAAAGTCCCTTTTCTGTCCCAAGATCCCACTCAGGATCCCACGTTACATTCAAATGTCGTGTCTCCTCGGGCTCCTCCTGGCTGTGACAGTTTCTCAGCCTTGCCTTGTTTTTGATGAGCTTGACAGCTTTGAGATGTTCTGGCCAGGTGTTTCATAAAATGTACCTCAATTAGGATTTTTTTTGGGTGTTCTTCTCATGATTAGACTGGGGTCATGGGTTGTGGGGAGAAAGACCAGAGAGGTCAAGTGCCCCTGTCGTCCCATTGCATCCAAGGTGACTGCATGACCTACTGTGGTTGATACCTGACTCAGATCACCTGGCTGAGGTACTATTCATCAGGTTTCTCCACTGCAACATTAGTCTTTCTTCCCCCATTTCATGCCATATTCTTGGGAAGAAAATCACTTTGCCCAGATGACACGTAAGGGCTGGGTGTTACATTCTGTGGCTTGGACAGCAGAGTATCTACAGAGATTATTTGGAATTCTGCATGGAAGACTTGTCTCTTCTCCCTGGCATGTGACTTTTCTTCTATGTTTCTTGGCACTGGGCACACAGGTCTGTTAGAAAGTGCAACACCAGTGAGAATAGTCCCTGGGAAGGCATCCCCAGAGAGCTTGAGAAATAGGCTCAGGGTGGCCTCATGGGAGGCAGAACTCTGGCGAAGGGTCAGGAAAACTGGATTTTAGCTCGGGACTTCCCACTGACATACCCAGTCACTTCCCCCTCTGGATATGTTCTAGTTCCTACTGGTGTGTGTGTGACAAAGTAGCCCAATGCTTAGTGGTTTAAAAAATATTTTATTTTGCTCTCAGTGTTGTGGGTCAGGAATTCCAGAAGGGCTCATTTGGGCAGTTCTTGCTTGGGGTCTCTTGTGGCTGCAACCAGACAGTGATTGAAGCTATAGGCATATGGCGGCATGATGGGCTTGGGTACACAAGATGGCTCACTCACAGGGTTGGCCGGCTGTCAGCTGCCCCACTGGGATGCAACCAGCGTGTCTGCATGTGATCTGACCGGCATGGAAGTCTCAGGGAAATTGTGTTTCTTTTATGGAAGTTCAGGGTCCAGGTAAGAATGTGCCAGCAAATAAGGTGGGAGCTGCTTCGACTTCTAACCCAGACTCAAAAGACCACACTGCCTCATTTCCACCAAATTCTATTGGTTTTAAGCAAGTCCCTAAAGTCAGCCCAGATTCAAGGGGACCGTAGACCCCGTTTCTCTACAGGAGAAGTCTCAAATAACTTATAACTGTGTCATCAAACCCCTACAGGGTGTCGATTTCCCCATTTGAAAATTAGGGATATAGCTAAACTAAGTGATTCCTAACGACTCAGCCAATGCCAACATTCTTTAAGATCCTGCTATGGAGATAAAAACTTAATATTCTCTCACGGTCAGTCTCAAGTGATGGACGTTCAAATTTATTTATCCTTCTTGTTGATCCATGTCCAGCCTGGGGATAGAGCAGTGAATGGCATGCTCTCACAGTCCGGGAGGTGGAATGGTACGGTAGCTAGGGGCGTGCACTGTGGGGCTTTACCGCCTGGGTCAAAGGTTGGTTCCGTGGTTTGCTTAGAGGTGTGACCCTGGGCAAGTAGCTTGATGGCGCTGTGCCTCAGTCTCCACATCTATGAACTAGGAGCTCTAATACCTACCTCGTAGGGTTGTGTAAGATAAAACTGGGTAGCACAGTGCTTAGAACAGCAGAAGTACTTAACAGACATCAGCTTTCATGTTTGCCATCTCAGGGTCTGAGCTTCGCTGGTGCAATCTCCCCTTTTCATGGAGGAGGAAGTGGGCTGGTAGCCAGCCGGAGGTCACACAATGAGCTGGAGTCAGAGCTGGGATTCAAAGCCAGATCTTCAGGCACCAGGGCCTGTGTGTCTTTCTCAAGGTTGCACGACTCAGCAAAGGGAAGTGCAGAAGGTGACCGCTGACTCAGTTGCCCCCGGGACCCCCAAATGGTCCAACGGTTATTTGCCAAGGCAGGGATGTCTGCCTCCGATTCATTGATTTATGGCCACATTTCTTAAGCAATTTATGGTATGGTGACAATGTTTGAAAAACAGGATTTTTAGGAATTGGCCAAATTGATTAACTTTGTCCTCTGCACTTGTGCTTGGCACAAAACCTGGTTCTTTTCCCCCGGGATTAAAAAAAAAAAGATCCCCCGAGGATGAAGGTCTCAAGGGCACCATCTACTGAGAGAAACTGGCAAAAGATGTAGAAAGGGTTATTTCTCAGCTTGAGAAACCATTTGTTAAAGTTAGAACCTCCACACCCGGCCTGATACAAAGATGGAATGTTTCTACTCGAGCCCTCCAGTTGTCCAGGATCAGAGAGATTTGCTAATAATAATAATTAGTGTTCGATGGACAAGTTTGAGCATTTAATATTCTAGCAATGTGCATTTTCTTATTTCATCCCTACAGCAGCGAGCACTAATATCCCCCCTTATATAAATAGGGGTACTGAGCTAGAGTCACCTATCTTTCCTGACATGCACCCATATTAGTCTGACTCAAAGTGTCTCAACTTGATTTTGTTCCAGAAACCCTGCAACACATACACTCTGTGCTCTGCATTTACTTGCCTTATATGGGTCTCTTTTTTTTCATGGATGTAAAACTTCTTCCTGGCCAGACGGAGGGCATCTTGAGGTCCGGGCCAGAGTTGTTTCTTACCATTGTGTCAGGATGACAGACACAAAATAAGTCCTCACTGGGACGCCTGCGTGGCTCAGTCTGTTAAGCATCTGCCTTCGGCTCAGGTCATGATCCCAGGGTCCTAGGATCGAGCTCCATGTGGGGCTCCCCGCTCAGTGGGGAGTCTGCTTGTTCCTCTCCCTCTGTCCCTCCCCCCTGCTCATTCTCTCTCTCTCTCTAATAAATAAATAAAATCTTAAAAAAAACAAGTCCTCATTACATGTAACTCAAAAATCACTCGTCTTTTCTCTGCTTCTGAAAAAGAACTATAGAGAAGAGTTATAAGTTACCTTAGACATTCGGGGCAAATTGTTTCCCTCCACTCTACGGGCTTTTAAAACAAGAGCAACCGATAAGGGGATTCACAGTTGTTACGGCAATAAGGACATACGAATTCGTGAGATTCGCTGATAATCGCCAATCTCCAGGGAACCACGAATGTTCAGTACACTGTTTCCCACACCTCTAACAAGTTGTGACCTTCAGCTGAGTGGCATTTCGCATCATCTTCCAATTCACCACAAAGCCAGGAAAATCTGGCTCATTCAATGCAATGTCCCTAATACAATTTAAAATCTAGTTACCAGAGGCCACAATTCTATTTTTCCCTCTTTGACACATCTTTCTTTCTTCCTAAGGGCAGAATAGCATCAGAAAAAAGAGTGTTAAATTAGGGATTAAGATACCTATTGTTTTCTGGGCAGTCTTTTAAAATTATACAAATACATACATTCGGAAAATGTACAGCTCAATAACTTACCACAAAGGGAACATCACCCAGATTTTGTGTGAGACACCAGGAAAGTCAACTCCTCTGGACCTCAGTGTCCCCATCTGTTAGCCAAAAGGATCTTCTTGAGCATCATCGAGAATATGTCATTCTTTTTTTTTTTTTTAAAGATTTTATTTATTTATTTGAGAGAGAGAATGAGAGAGAGCACATGAGAGGGGGGAGGGTCAGAGGGAGAAGCAGACTCCCTGCCGAGCAGGGAGCCCGATGCGGGACTCGATCCCGGGACTCCAGGATCATGACCTGAGCCGAAGGCAGTCGCTTAACCAACTGAGCCACCCAGGCGCCCAAGAATATGTCATTCTTAATTACAACATCTCACTTCATCAGTTGAACTGTAATTTATCAAATTCTATATTGCTGGACACTTAGGGAGTTTGCGGGGGCTTTTTTTCTCTTTATTATGAAGAATCCTTTGACAAGTAGCTTATCCCCAGTCTTGCTTGGATCCGTGGTGATTACTTAGCAAAAATTTCTAGAAGTGGGATTTCTAGGTCAAAGAGGATTGCTTGATTTTGAGCGCCTTTGTAAGGTACCCGATTAGCATGAAGAAGAAAAATGATTTTGCCAAAGGCACTGGGGCAACAAAAGACATTTGTAAATACGACGATGCTGATTTGGGGGAATAGGCAGTCAAGAAGAAATCATGCAGGGCGCCTGGGTGGCTCAGTCGTTAAGCAACTGCCTTTGGCTCAGGTCATGGACCCAGGGTCCTGGGATCGAGTCCCACATTGGGCTCCCTGCTCGGCGGGAAGCCTGCTTCTCCCTCTCCCACTCCCCCTGCTTGTGTTCCCTCTCTCACTGTGTCTCTCTCTGTCAAATAAATAAATAAAATCTTTAAAAAAAAAAAAAGAAGAAGAAGAAATCATGCAGGCGAAGAACGGCTTACTCGGGAAGCTAGAAGTTTTCTTGAGAATAATTCCACTTGCCAGTTTCAAACTCACCAGCATCCCCCAAGAGAGTTAGAGACAGCTTACAATGAAAGAACCAGCATCCTGGAGTCAAAAGCTGTTCCCAATCGAGGAGCAAGGCAACAGACACGTTGCAAAATAGCTTTTCAAAAGCACTCAACACCCAGCTCAGGGTGAAAAATCTCTTTTAAAGTTCAGCCACGCTTTGGCCACTAGAGGGCACTAACAACACACATTTCCAGCATAGGGTGGGGTCCGTGCTGCCCGGTCCTCTCTCCCTGAGATACAAAGTCGCAGGGCCCTGGGCTTCCAGAATTCCTGCTCGGAGGGGTCCTCCATCCTCCACACTCTGAGAACTTGAAGGTTCTGTAAGACAGCTGCTAGTTTTAACCATAAGAGGAGGTCAGTGGGCATAAGAGGGAAAAAGACAGACTGCTCAAAATCATCATGGGGTCTTTGTGTGTGTGTTTTAACGTTTGTAATTATTTTTCCACTTCCGAGAAATCAGATTCGTCCCCGAGTGACTTGCCACTCGTCAGCTTCCTCTCTCTGCTTCATTTGGCCTCGGAGGAGATACCCTTGCTTTTTATTTCCCTCATCTTGAAGAAATTTAGTGACACGGACAGCCTAATAGACAGCCACATATCCTAAATCTATACCTGTGTAGTCCGTAATTATTAATAATGAACGTAAAGCAGCAACTAATGTTTATGAGGCAGCCCCAGCGTTGATGCTCTGGGTCTCAGACTCCAAAAAACAGCTACAGATGCCCGGGCTAATGGGAGCTGAGAGATGCATGGTGCACAGTCATGGCTTAGAGGGACTGGGGGCTTTTCTGAGTCCCCAAAACGTGGGCTTGCTGATCACCATTCATACGAGCCCGGTCTCGTGTCTCTTGTGAAAGCACACACCCTGCTCTACCCAGGAGGACAGAAACACACTCCAACCTTCATCCCCTTCCCCCAACCAGAGTAGGCTCCCTTTGGGCAGAGTCTATGTTTCCCTATCGACCATTTTGCAGGTTCGGGGAGCAGGCTTCTGAGAGGATTCGTCTCCTCGGCAAGCAGAGGGGAGAGGGAGACACTAGACATTGGCTTTCAATGGCTTTCCAGGTCTTTTAAAAAATATATTCTTTCTTTTTTCAATGTATAATATATTTATTTTTTAAATGGCGATATGAGTGACATGTAACATTGGGTTAGTTTTAGATGTACAACATAATAATTTGATCCATGCGTATGTTGCAAAACGATCACCACAATAAACTTAGTAAACATGCTCACATAGTTACAGTATTTTTCTTGCCATGAGAACCGTTAAGATCTACTCTCCCAGCAACTTTCAAATATACAATACAGCGTTGGTAACTGTAGTCACTAGGCTGTGCATTGTATCTCCAGGACTTATTTTTCTTATAACTGGATTTTGTACCTTTTGACCCCCTTCACCCATTTTGTCCACGCCCACCCCTTCCTCTGGCCCCCACCAGTCTATTCCCTCTATCTGTGAGTTTGGTTTGAGATCACATGGCTTTGTCTTCTCCCGATTGCCTTATTTCCCCTAGCACAACGCCCTCAAGGTCCATCTGTGTCATTGCAAAAGTCAGGATTTCTTTCAAGCTTTATTTCTTAACCGAAAACGTGCCTGGAAGTCTCATCTTGTGCCCCAAATTAGGCATAAGGAGGAGGTACAAATAAAGGAGTCTGAGCCGAGATTCAGGAAACCGGGGTGCATAACCTTCTAAAAGCCTCTTTTCTTAGCAAACGGAATAGCACCACACACATCCAGAGACCCGCTTCTTTCCCTCCCCCTTGGCTGCAAAGCCCTATGTCTTCTTTTTTCATGGTCTCCTCCTTTATCCCCAGGGGGCTTCTGCCCCTCTGGCGGTGAGTCTCTGGCTCCCAGCAAGCCGCCGGGGTCTGATAACTTAGGAAGGGGCACATTCTGAGCAGGAGGTACCTATCTCCCTGGCTTTTCGTCGTGGAAGGAAAAGCACATGCTTTGGCAAAGATAAGTGACTCTGGTTTTAATTCGGACCCGACATCCATCTTGGCAAAAGCTAAAACCGGTTTGGAGGGATAAAAACCGTGGCACGGAGGTTAGACAGTCATGCCCTGCAAAGGAACGTCTGTGCGGAGATAAGCCTGCCTCTTTGGAGAGTGAGATGCTGTGACTGCTAGTGCTTTGATTTTCTTCCCATCCCTCTCTTTCTTAAGAGACATTGCTCCTCCACGCCTTCCTCTTCCTGCTTGAATGTTTATCCATGGAAACGCTCGGTGATTTCAACCAGTAACCAAGCTCTCCCATTGCGCCTGGCTAGAGACTTCTGAGTGGGAGCTTGCCCGGACACCCTCTTGAGAAAGCGAGCACGTGAACCTGGGGGTTGCCAGGCGGTGCCTGAGATCCCATCCGAGCACAGAGAGAAAGAAACACATTGAATCAAAGAGCCTTCGCCCATGCCCTCCCCTTCTTCCTGCGCCCGGTGTTTTGAATCCGCTGAGTGTTGCATCAAATGTCGGTTCCTAAGTTTGTGGTTTGTCGGAGGGGTTCAAAGGCATCGCCCGAGATTTGGATGTAGTATAACCCAGTGGAATGTCTTGATGGTGTCTCTCAGAAACACGCTCTCCTATGAGGCAACAGGTCAAGGATGGAGTCCGGAAAAATCAAAGACTGCCCAGATTCTTCGGGGGAGCTTTGCTCAGAAGACTGGGCTTCACAACCACTGGACTGAGGGCGTCATTCTCGTGGTGTTGGCTTCCCTCCCACTCTTTCTTGGATGCATTTGTGTGGTTAAGTCTTCCAAGAAAACCGGTCTTAGAGACTGAGAACTTGATAGTAAAAAGTTCCAACAGAGAAGTTCTCCAGGGATGGGCTACAGAGAATTTTAATACAAATTTTAAACTGAGTGCCTATTCAGCAGTCAACACGTAGAATTGAATGCCCATAAGTCCACTGGGACCCTGGTAAGCATGGCATAAGGAAAGGCTATTCAAATTCTTCATAGGGTCAAGGAGATGTTTAATGAAAGATAGGCAAACAGGCCTAAGATGCAAGCATAGAATCTAGAAGGTTAGAGTGACTTGCCCAAAGGCACTTCATAACTGCTCCTAATAATGGTAGAGATGGTGGTGATGGTGGTGATGATGATGATTGTGGGGATGGAGATGATGGTGGAGAATGGAGACTAGATCCCAGATCCGAGTTTTCCTAGCACCTAACTCTTGGTACTGTGGCCTGCTGTCCTTTAGGAAAAGATGTTGGAGGTAAAAGTTGACTCATCTAAGAGCACACAGAATGTCGTAAGAGCGGTGTTGAACTTTAATATTTAACATTATCAAGTTTATTGTATTTTTTTCCTCATGAAAACAATGAACTCTTAACTAAAGCAAATATGGAAAATATATCAAAATTTAAAGGGGAAGTAGCAAGTATATCTGGGAGGCGAGATTTCAAGACGTATCTGCTCCTCTTTTTTTCTTTTTAAGATTTTATTTATTTATTTATTTATTTGAGAGAGAGGGAGTGCGTGCGTGTGAGTGGCGGGGGTGGGGAAGGAGAGGCAGAGGGAGAGGCAGAGAATCTCAGGCAGAGTCCGCGATGAGTGTGGAGCCCAACTCGGGGCTTGATCCCATGAGATCCCAAGAGATCATGACCTGAGCCGAAACCAAGAGTCAGACACTTAATCGACTGTGCCACCCAGGTGCCCCAGGAATCCCTCTTAACACCCCAGATAGATGGTCCCCACATGGTTTTGGATACTGTTTTTTTTTTTTTTTTTAAGATTTTATTTATTTATTTGTCAGAGAGAGAGAGAGCACAAGCAGGGGGAGCAGGAGAGGGAGAAGCAGGCTCCCCACTGAGCAGGGAGCCCCACATGGAGCTCGATCCCTGGACCCTGGGATCATGATCTGAGCCGAAGGCAGCTGCTTAACCGACTGAGCCACCCAGGTGTCCCTTGGACACTGTCTTGATGGGGAGCTCTTTTCTCACACATGGCCCCTCCTATATATAACTATACAAATAAATATGTATATAAAGGACTCTAACTGGGGCACCCGGGTGGCTCATTTGGTTGACCGTCTACTTTTGGCTCAGGTCATGATCTTGGGATCCTGGGATCAAGCCCCGAGTTGGGCTCCCCGCTCAGTGGGAAGCCTGCTTCTCCCCC
>NC_058416.1:81144257-81241424 GCF_002201575.2 Neomonachus schauinslandi
CCCCCCCCCCCCCCCCGCCCCGGCTCGTGCTCTCTCTCACTCTCTCTCTCTCAAATAAATAAATAAAATCCTAAAAGAAAAAGGACTCTAGCTTTGAAAATCTCTACCACATGCTGATCCCAAATTGATTCCCATGTGACCTTCATCAATTATACAGAATGAGATTCTTTTTTCTTCAATGACACAACTCTCTAAATATTTGTGGGCTGCCATTTTCTGTCCCCGGGATTAACAGCCACAAACAACTCCATCTGTTTGCCTTGAGGTCCAGAAGTCCTTCCTCCTGACATTTTCCCTGTCCTTCACAAACAGTGGCGCCCCAGACCTGAATCCTACAGGTGCTCCAATCACTCGGAACCCTGGCTCAGCGGCTGTTCTGTGAATGCAGCCCAACGCGCCCCTGAGTTATGTTGTTTGAACGGCTTTATGGAGATACAACTTCAGTACGTGCAACTTACCCATTTCATGCCAACAGCTCCGTGGTTTCAGTGTCTTCACAGGTCCATGCAACTATCACCCCAGTCAATTTTTGGAAATTTTCGTCACCTCAAAGAGAAATGCTGGCCCTCTAGCTACCATTCGTTGTCCTCTGTGCTTCCCAATCCTAACCAACCACCAATGTAGTCTTCTGTCTCTATAGACTTCCTGTTCTGGACATTTTATATGAATGAATCATGTAATGTGTGGTCTTTCGTGACTGGCTTCTTTCACTCAACATAATGCTTTTTTTTTTTTTTTTAAATTTCAGACAGAGGGGCGCCTGGGTGGCTCAGTTGTTAAGCGTCTGCCTTCAGCTCAGGTCATGATCTTGGGGTCCTGGGATCGAGCCCCATGTCGGGCTCCCTGCTCAGCCGGGGAGTCTGCTTCTCCCTCTCCCTCTGCCCCTCCCCATTGCTTTTGCTCTTCTCTCTCTCTCTCTCTCTCTCTGTCTTTCTCTTAAATAAATAAATAAAATCTCTTAAAAAATCAACATAAAAGTGAGCTTAAAATCATCACTTAACAGTTTACCTAGTGAGGGTTAGAATTTTAGATTCCTTTAAAATCATCCAAATTCAAGATACCCTTTGCAGTGTGATGTCATCTCTAAACAAGGCTCATTATTAGTAATCAAATGGACAGAGGAGGCCTAAGGACATCACGAGACATTAATAGACATCATGAGATGTTAATAGACATTAGACCCTTAGTCCATGTCTACCCAGGGACCAGATCGTGCTGTGTTTCTGAGGCGTCAGGGTCCTCAGGGCCCAAGGAGACTGGGACAGGGGGATGCAGCTGGTAGCTTGCCCTATGGGTCAGATTTCGAGACTGCTGCCTAGTCTCCCTCTCCCAGGGGCACCCTTATGGGAAAGTCGGGTAGATAGTAGCTTTCTGGAAAGAGGTTCCTCATCATTTCTCTCTCTGGTTCTCGGGACACATCATCCATCATTCCACAGGAGCCGGTGCCGGGGCCCAAGGTGACTTTGGCCTGCTGAAAACTGTCATCATTTCCCACCCAAATTTCACATCGAAGAATTCTTGGCTAGTAGATGAAGGGCGGGTGTGTGGGTGTGTGTCTGGAAGACTGGAAGAGTCGATTCTTCCAGCCCCTAGAACACATTCGCCCACCCCACTTTTCTTTGCTTTGACAGAAAGAAAATTTGCCCAAATATCAGAGAAGCCAAGCTGGTGATGGTATTTTCCAGGACATCTTTGTTTTATTTAAGGTTTAAATCAGAAGGGATCACACAGGCTCTAAGACCCCCTGGCTGTCTTTAAAAAAATTTTTTTTTTAAGTAAAAGATCAAAGATTCAGGACCTCAGGGGAAAAGGATCGGAGGGAAGAAAAATGGCAAAGCATGGAGAGAAATGTTCAGATGGCTTAGAAGGCAGGCCAGCTTAATACCTTCTTTTATTGTTATTGTTTTTTCCCCATTGTAGACCTCAAATGTCTCCTCATCATTATCTCGTAATTGCAACATTTGGAACATACATTGTAACAGTTTATAAATCGCTTGCACATATATTTTTTCTTTCCTCCTCCTCCTCCTCCACCACTCTGTCTCTCCATCTCTGTTTTTCCATCCCTCTGTCTCTTTCTCTGCATTTAGATCCTGGCAATAATCTTTCAAAGGCCATGAGGGACTTTGTACAGATGAAGAAGCTGAGCCTTGGCAAAAGTAAGAGTTGTAGTTGCCAGCTAGTGGAGTGGCAGAGCTGGTTTGTACCCTGGGGTTTTCTTTCTGTTCCACCAATTTAGGTCTTCAGGAGAGAATTCTAAAACCTCTGGGCAGTGGGTTAGGGGATCAGCTAGTTGTTGAGACAAAGACACTCACGGAGGGCCGAGAGTCTCTTTGTTATAGTTCATTTTTAATCGAACGCATGGTCTCCTCCCCATCCCAAACCAGCCCCTAGAGACAAGGATATGATTTTATTTTGTTGTCTTTCTATGTTTGTCTGACCTGCTTATCTCTCCCCCTTTAAAGTGAGCTTCTAAGTGTGCTTATTAAGGGTGATTAGAAGACTTGGGGACATCCTCTGTCATTACTTAATGCTTTAGAGAGGGTCTCCACTCCAGCTCACGGTGCACAGGCCCTTTGCACCATACATCACTGACTGCCAACAGGCCTGACCCGGCCCTCTTGCTCCCCTCGCCTGCGTCTGCCCCCGAACGGGCTGCAGATCGGAGGGGCTGGAGACGACTTTAATTTAAAGACGAGCCCCCCTTGCGCTGCCAAAGGAAATGGCATGTCAGCCACGTCAAAAATAGATACTGTTGTGCAGATATATGGGCGGGGAGGTGGACGCCGCCTCTGCCATTCATTACCTGGATTGCCTTTAAACGTCAAAACAAATCCTTCTCCGGTCCTTCTCCAAAACTTAAATCATCAAGAGAGACAGGGTCGGCCTCTGCAGTTTGGAATGCTGGAAGAGAGGGGGTGGATGGACGATGGGGCGGTGGTTGGTGAAGGCTGCCTTTTGCATCTGGGGATCTGGACGTGCATGCCCCGGGCAAAGATACTCTCTGCTCGCTTCTGGAAAGGGGCGCACTGGAGCCTGCCCCTGCTACCCTGAGATTAATTCCATAACTTCAGGTGAGTGCTTCTCGACACGTGAATGTAGATGTGGATTTGCGGAAAAGCTGCCACCCATGCGGTGTATCAGACTTAACAGCCGATGTGAGCATCAGTGACAAATAGAAGCACAACACAAATGTAACAAAATCACGCCAGTTTGCGCCAGTCAGTGCTGGTTTCGTGTAAGGCATTTGATGCCTGTCTCATTTGACGCTAGAGCAACCCCACAAGGAGGGGTTCCCCATCCACAGACCCGAAGGCTGAAGCCCTCCAAAGCCGGCCATCTCAGCCTCCACTTTGGGCAGGGGATCCACAGACTGGAGCACATTAAGAGGGAGCAGCAATTAGCTTATATTGGCACAGATGCTTTGAAGTCGAGGACTAAACAGATTGTAATAAGTAATTCATGCTAATTGAAAAAAAAAATCAGTGCGTGCATAGCGGTTAGGAGGCCAGGCCACGTGCCCCTGGGCATATCATTAATCTGTTTGCTTCTCAGTTTTCTCACCTGTAAAATAAGGCTAATAACATTAGCTTCCTCATAGGGTGCTCAAGAGACTAAAAGGAGCCACTCCTCATCGAGCACTTTAATACTGTTGACCCTTTACAACTTGGGTTTGAACCGCACGGGTCCTCTTATGTATGGGCTTTTTTCCAATAAATACGGTACAGCCCTGTCAATGTATTTTTCTCTTCCTTATGATTTTTTTAATAACATTTTCTTTTCTCTAGCTTACTTTCTTGTAAGGATACAGTATAGAATACATATAAACAAAAAATATGTGCTAATCCATTGTTTATGGTCTCGATAAGGTTTTGGGCCAACAGTAGACTATTAGTAGTTAAGTTTTGCGGGGAGTCAAAAATTATACACAGATTTTCCACTGCACAGGGCAGGTGGGGAGGTCCACGTTCTAACTCCCACCTGAGTTGCTCAAGGGCCAACCGTAGTTTCCGAGCATAACATAAACTTCTAATAAACATTAACTACTATAAAGCACATACATATCTAGCTTATTCTGCTTTTGGTCACTGTATGGCTTTCATGTTAAAGAATTCTAAACTGTTAACGACTTTACTGAGAATGTGGGAACATCAGATAGGTAGAGAAGATACTTTGCGGCATTTACCTATTTAAAGGAATTGCTGGGGCTCCTGGGTGGCTTGGTCGGTTAAGTGTCTGCCTTCAGCTCAGGATCAGGTCATGATCCAGGGATCCTGGGATTGAGCCCCGTGTGGAGTTCCCTGCTCAGGGGGGAGCCTGCTTCTCCCTCTTCCTCTGCCCCTCCTCCCCTGCTCATGCTCTCTGTCTCTCTCTCTCTCAAATAATAAATAAAATCTTTAAAAGAAAATAAAGGAATTGCTGTGCTCTGGGTTGTACATGTGTATAGGAAAATACTGATATCTTTCAAGGTATAATTACAAATAAAAGTATAATCATAAATATATTTTTAAAAATATTTTAAAATATGCAATACAGCCCCAAGGGGAAATGATCCAAATGTCCATCCACTGGTATATGAATACATCAAATGTGTTGCATCCATACAATGAAATACTACTCAGCAGGAAAAAAAAAAATAGCGTACTCACGCATGCTACAACACAGATGAATCTCCAAACCTTTATGCCGAGTGAAAGAAGCCAGTAGCAGAAGACTACATAGCGTACGCTTCCATCCATATACAATGTCTAAAGAGGGCAAATCCATAAGAAAGGAAAGCAGATTTGTATTTGCCTGGGCCTGGGGCCAGAATGGGAAGGGGCTGCAAATGGGCTCAGTGTCCTAAAAGTGGATCGTAGTGAGAGTTGCATGAGATATTATTTAATTATGGATTTAATTTAATTTAATCCATAAGCCATAATTTAATTATGGATTTAAAATACAGAAATTTTGTGGGTTCCAAATTTTTTAAAAAACGAATACATTTCAACTCCGGCCCATTATACCTTTGTGATTGGTACTTCTATGTTTATAACAAGTACATATGTTTAAATATACTTATTCTATTAGATATTTTTCATTATTATTTAAGCATTATGATACTTACACATAGTTGCTGTAAAAAAAAAAAATCCCAGATGATACAGAAAGGAAA
Source organism: Neomonachus schauinslandi (assembly GCF_002201575.2). NCBI lineage: Eukaryota > Metazoa > Chordata > Mammalia > Carnivora > Phocidae > Neomonachus > Neomonachus schauinslandi. The sequence continues at coordinate 81,149,413 of NC_058416.1, forward strand.
AATAAAAAAAGTGGGGCTCCTGGGTGGCTCAGTCATTAAGCGTCTGCCTTCGGCTCAGGTCCTGGGATCGCCCCGCATCGGGCTCTCTGCTCAGCAGGAAGCCTGCTTCCCCCTCTCCCACTCCCCCTGCTTGTGTTCCCTCTCTCGCTGTGTCTCTCTCTGTCAAATAAATAAATAAAATCTTAAAAAAAAGAAAAAGGAAAATTCTTTTTTTTCTTCCTAACTACTTTACTCGTAGATTAGTGTATATACTTCCAGACTTTGTCTAGAAATATATATGATACACATTATACATATACACAATATATGGTGTGTATGTGTGTCTATAACATATATGTGTGGGTACATACACTTACACACTCATGCATATGTATATGAGAAAAAGATTTTTTTCCATAATTTTCACAGAAGTGAGCTCATGGCACGCATACCTCTGCCCCTGGAGGTCTGATTTTATCCAATAAGCAATCTTGGCACAAACACTCTTGCACATGAACCATCACGTGTCCTGTCTTGGGTACCAACCCCGTCTGGAGTCTGGTCCAGCTCCCTAAATCCACACACCACTCATTTCTCTGTCCCCAAGTTCAGGATGACCAGGCTCTGCATATTGCTACATGGGACAGGCTTTAGGTCAACCCTGAGGGTGCCAAGCTGGGTTCCTGTAGAGCGTGCTCACCGGGAGGGAGCCGGGAGGGGTTCGCAGATAGCCTCTAAGCCATGTTTCTCACCCTCAGCACTGTTGACATTTGGGGCCGGATAATTCTTCATTGGGGGGTGGGGAGCTGTCCTGTGCATTGTGGGGGTACTTAGCAACATCCCTGGCCTCCATGCCCCAGATACCAGTAGCATCCTCCCCACACACTCCCCCAACCCCCCAATCCACCCCCCATTAGTGACAACGAAAAATGTCTTGAGACAGGGCTCAGTATTCCCTGAGGGCATAAAGCCACCCTCATTTGAGATCCACTGTTCTGGAGAAATCTCCCTTGTTTGTGTTTTCCCATCCCTCATCTGGGTGTTTTCAGGGAACTTGTTCATATCACATGGGCAGAGGAATCTGGTTAGCAGAGGGAAACATCCTCCTAAGGAAATATTTGTATTCTCGCTCAGGACAAAGTCACTTCCTGTTGATAGATCCATTAGTGACCAGAGTGTATTACAAAGTGTGTATTATAGGGGCGCCTGGGTGGCTCAGTCGTTAAGCGTCTGCCTTCGGCTCGGGTCATGATCCTAGGGTCCTGGGATCGAGCCCTGCATCGGGCTCCCTGCTCAGCGCGAGGACTGCTTCTCCCCCTCCCACTCCCCCTGCTTGTGTTCCCTTTCTCGCTGTGTGTCTCTCTGTCAAATAAATTAAATTAAATTAAATTAAATTAAATAAAAAACCAAAGTGTGTATTATAAAGACACCAGAGTGTCTTTCAAAGAAACCCGATCTTTATGGTGTGATTACGAAAGCATTATCTGTTTTTCGGTTTTAAAAATGGAACATTACAACTATGTATGATTTATATAGTGGAAGTTTCTGGAATTCCCATCCCCTTAGAAAGCCACCATTAACATCTAATCTGTAGACTTCCACACGCATGGGCACAGGAACACAGATACGTACAACCATATGCATCTCTATTTAACCAAGAGCTTACTACACACGTTCCTTTTTTTTTTTTTTTTTAAGTAATCTCTACCCCCAATGTGGGGCTTGAACTCATGACCCTGAGATCGACTCATATGCTCCACTGACTGAGCCAGCCAGGCATCCCTACTACATGCATTCATTAACAAGTTTACACACACACACACACACACACATACACACACAAATCAGGACATCTTGGTGTATTAGTCAGCCCCTGCCAAGATAATACTGTATGGCAAAACCACCCCGATGCTCAGGGGCTTAAACAACCATCACCCATTGTCAGCTTCACAGGTCTGAGGGTCAGCCGAGATTCAGTGGAGCAAAGCAGGATTTCAGGCTCCAGGTGGAGTCCAGGTCTGGCTCTCTTGGACCATCCAGGGTATGTGATCTTCCCCCCTCGTCTCCTCCAGGAGCCCAGGCTGAAAGCTCAGTGGCGACCTAGGGCGTGTTCCTCGCCTGCAGGTCACCAGTGTGCAAGAGACCCAGGGCAGTGTGCAAACTCACTCATGCCCCCGCTTGCACCCCATCTCCTAGCATCCTGTGGCCACATTCAGTGTCAAGCCTGCCCTCCCTCAATACAGTACTCTATTCCCGCATAGCTTCCTGGCCAATATTGGTACCCATGAATCTCTCTTCAGAGACAAGTCACATGAGCCTGGGATCCATATGCCTCAGTTTCGTCATTTTAAAAGACGGATACTAACAGTATCTACCTTGCAGGGCAGTCGGGAGAAATAAAGGAGGGGATTAACTGCAGTCACCAGCACATGCTGCAGATTCAAAAATTGCAGGCATTATAACGATCTGGGGGTCATGTAAAAAAAAAAAAAAAAAGCCAAAAACAAAACAAAAACACCCTGGCCCTGGAATCAGGATTTCCAAAGGGAGTTGCGGTCATTAAGCAGCTTTGTCCTTGGAGCTTGTCACATCAGCGTCCTCATCTGTAAAATGGAAATTGCATTCTCCGCCTTGCCTCTCTCCTGAGATGAATCAAGACACTGGGCGTGATGCTGAACGCCAGACTGTTTTGTCGCTACTCCGCATGCACATCGAACGAGTATGTGCATTGTTACTCACTCACGGAGTCCAGCAAGTGAGGTCCTCGCCGGAATGAGCCTGGGAGCTGGGCGGCTTGCAAATGAGGCATGCGCAATCAGGAGAGGGAGACACTCCTTTCGCCTTCCCTACAGAAGTATTAGAGAAGCAAGGTAGAAAATAAAGACCCGCAGTAAACTGTGCTGGCCACTTGTTTCAATCATTAACACTCATTCATTTATTTCATTCTCGAAACCATGCCAAGGGTCAGCGAGCCCCACTGTGCACACCAGGAAACCAAGTCTAATCAGAGAAGCAGAACTGCTGTGAGGTGGGGGATAAGGGCTTTCTTGATGAGTAAGCAAAGGAATCGCTGGGGAACAGAAGATCCGGGAAGAAGTTGTTGGAAGGTTCTAGAAGGAATGCCAAACAGAGAATCTGAGAAACAACACACGTCCAGCTGTCGCAGTGGGACCGTTCGAGGGAAGCTCAGGGGTAGGGGGAGATTATGGAGGGGAGAGGGGTCTATGGGAAGCTCTGCTTCTGTGGGGCTGTGGTTTCTGTGAGTCCAGCTCCAAAATCTGCTGGGAGGGCCTGGGCTGTTATTAGTCAGCATCTGGGAAGCAGAGCTAGAAACATAACAGAGGGAAGTGCTGATACCTTTGTGTTTGTCTCCGGTGTGGCCAAGATGACCGTCCAAGGATAAGGGCTGTGCTTCATTCTGTTCTAATCTGACGCAAATCCCGCTTTCAAGCAACTATAATCTGGACCCAAACCCTCAGGGGACTCTTGGAAACATAGTTCCCACTTAACCAGGTTGGCCCTCGACCACCACCTCATCGTCCACATGTGATTCTGTATGGAGAAGCCACTCGGGGACCCATGGCACGATGCTGAGTTTATCAAGAAGACATAAAGCATCGTGTGTGTCTTTGGTCTGCAGCCTTGCAGGAGAGGCAAGATACAGACACACAAACCGTCAAGAGACCTCGGGCAGACATGGTACACTTTCCAGCTGAGTGCGTGCAGCCCTGCGATAGGAAACGGAGGGACTTCTGGTTCCTCCAAACTTTCGTGATCTTTGACAAAGACAGAGAAAAGTGAAAGTTGGTAGTTGGCCCATATGGGACTTCCCACATGGGATAGATCGAGCGTTGTCTGCTCGTCCGAACCTCCCTTTGCTACATGCACACCTTTGCCATGTGACTTTGCAAGACTGACCACCGGGAGTCGGACCCGCCGACACTAGCCTGGCCATGTGACTTGCTTTGGCTAACGAAATGCTAGTGGATGTAATATGAATAGAAGCGTAAATGCTTAACTTTTTTGAAAGATTTATTTATTTATTTTAGAGAGAGCAGGGCGAGGGGCAGAGGGAGAGAAAGAATCCCACGTGCTGAGCGGGGAGCCCGACTTGGGGCTCGATCCCACGACCCTGAGATCATGACTCCAGCAGAAATCAAGAGTTGGACACTCAACCGATTGAGCCACCCAGGTGCCCCCTAAATGCTTAGCTTTATGCACCTTCCGTTCACCATGTTAAGGACATGTTTTAAGTAATCACTGGCACATGAAGGATGAGAGAGATGAAAATTAGGCCTGACCCCAGCTCACAGCTTTCAATGGACCCCTCCCAGCTGAGTCCAGTTTGGATCATCAGAATTGTTGTCAACTCATAGGTCCTTGAGCAAGAAATACACGCCACGTTTAAGCCATTGAGTCTTGGGAGGATTTGTTATGCAGCATTCTTGCAGTGGTGGCTCATGGAACTCCTGCCCTGTAACTCAGGGATTGACTTGGAAAAACTTGAGATCGACCACCGTGTCACGATCTCTGTGTAAGGGAATTCAGATACAGAATGACGGCTCAGTGTAGCACCTAGAAATAGATGTGCGTGGAGAGCCACCATCCATTTGTTATGAAGGTGATTGTGTGAGTTGTAGATAAGGGACTGCACCTTTAAAACAAATCACCCTGGGGCGCCTGGGTGGCTCAGTTGGTTAAGCGTTCGACTCTTGGTTTAGGCTTAGGTGGTGATCTCAGGGTCATGAGATCAAGCCCCAAGTCAGGCTTCATGTTCAGCAGGGAGTCTGCTTGAGATTCTCTCTCTCCCTCTCCCTCTCTCTGCCCCTCCTGCTCGTGAGCATGCTCTCTCTCTCTCTCTCTCTAAAATAAATAAATAAATCACCCTGCCTTATAGGAGCCTCTTCTATGGAGGGCGTGCGTATAAATGCCCCCTTCCCTCAAGATACTATAGCCCCTGACCCAAAGCTTTCTTCATGACCTTTGTTAATTGAGCTATATTTATTGTCAAAAATTTGGGAATAAAATGAAACAATGAAAACAATTTAAACAATCTGATTCCACCACCCAGAGACAGCCTCTGTAAGCATATTAGTGTATATCCATCTATATATGTATTTTTTCTAACAAAATTGGGATGATACAGTGTGTCTTGTCTTATAACCCACCCACCACCTACTTGCACACGGACTATGTATATTCACTCTTAGTAATGGTTTTCTAAAAATTTTTTTTTTAAGATTTTATTTATTTGACAGAGAGAAAGAGAGCACAAGCAGGGTGAGCGGCAGGCAGAGGGAGAAGGAGAAGCAGGCTCGCCACAGAACAGGGGGAGCCCGATGTGGGGCTCGATCTCGGGACCCCAGGATCATGACCTGAGCCGAAAGCAGACGCTTAACCGACTTTGCCACTCAGGTGCCCAGTTTTCTAAAATATTAAATATGGTGAGGGGCGCCTGGGTGGCTCAGTCGTTAAGCGTCTGCCTTCGGCTCGGGTCATGATCCCAGGGTCCTGGGATCGAGCCCCGCATCGGGCTTCCTGCTCAGCGGGGAGCCTGCTTCTCCCTCTCCCACTCCCCCTACTTGTGTTCCCTCTCTCGCTGTGTCTCTCTCTGTCAAATAAATAAATAAATAAATAATCTTTAAAAAAAAATATGGTGACATAATCTAATCGGTTTTCTGTTGCTGAATGCCTGGGCTATTCCCAATTCCTTCGGTCACAAATAACACTGCAATGAACATCTTGTACCTAAATATCACTGCAGAGTTCTGATTGTTTCTTTAAGATGAATTCCCAGTAGTGGTATTACTGGGGTTGAGGCTTTTGAAACATGTTTTAAATCCTCCCTCTCGGGGCGCCTGGGTGGCTCACTCTGTAGAGCATGCAACTCTTGATCGTGGGGTCATGAGTTCGAACCCCACACTGGGTGTAGAAATTACTTAAAAATAAAATCTTTAAGTAAATACATAAATTTCCCTGCAGAAAGGTGGGACAATTTGTACTCTTGTCCTTAATCTTTAGGAATGACTACATAGATTTTACAAAATTGAAGAGCCTCAGAATTAATGTTTTCAGTTAGCGATAAAATCCATCAAAACCTGAAATGCGTGGTTTGTCGATTCAAGAGATATTTCCTGAGTGCAAACTACGTGCCAGGCACCCTGGACATGGCCGTGAACAGACCAAGTGGGAATCTTGGCTCGGGGTGTAAAGGTCCCAAGAGAAAGCCAGCATGGACAGAGGGGCTCCTCGCAAGGCTGACATGGACTAGTATGCATGGACCCTGCTCACCGCAGTCACGGAGCGGCCCCTCTGTTCTCCAAGAAGACCCACTTGCCTCTAGTTGCAAAACTTTTGTTCTCATCCCAGAAACCCCAGAAGAAAGTGAGTCAAGGAGGCCGGTAAACTCTCAAGTGAAAAGGAGTAGTCACCCCAACTCCCCCACCCCCAGAGTGAAAGGGAAAACCCTCAATAAGGTAGGTCAAATGAGCCTGGAGCCGCATGCCCCACCCGCCCCGTAGACGTCTCCTGGTGATGGGACTTCATGAGCCACGGTGCGCTGTGCGGAGTTGGGGATGATGTCACCCTAACGCTGGGATGTATTTATGGCTTCATGCCCGCAGCTACCTTTCACTTCTTCTCTTTGGGTAAATACATCAAGGGGCCATCACAGTACAGCTGGCGAGTGCTGGCTGAGTGGTTTACGGTCATGCCTGAGCGGGAAGGTGTGTTTGCAGGCCTGCTTGGCAGATCCCTAGGTGTGAGTTTCTAGGATGCCGGGCCCTGGATCCCCAAACCAGGATATCATGGAGCCTGCTTTTGTCTCTTTCAGGATGTTTGCTTTCCCTTTGCTTCCAGCCCCTGTCCTCCATGTCAGCACAGCCCCCTCCCCACCCCCCCAACACATCTTTTCTTTCTTGAGTAGTAGCCAAAGAAAGAAGCAAGCCTCTTCCTTGGCCCCCCTGGACCAAATTCAAAAGCCCCTCAGCTCACACGTCAACTATGCTGACCTTTTGACTTCTGATTTTGGGGGAACTGAAGGTAAAGGAGGCATGAGTCTAGCAACTGAATTTGACCTCTTAGGCAGTTTGGGGGATGGGGGGAGGGGTTCTTGGGAGATGGCAGGGAGATGGGTGGGGGAGGAGGACAGAAGGGGGAGATCTCAGGGAGCAGCATCTCTTCTGGGGAGACTTGGCACCTCCCATCCCAGGCTGAGTGAGGTCTCCCTTCTCTGTGCTTACCTCTGTCAGAGCATCTGTCACACTGCAGAATGACGTACCATGAGGGGCTTGACCATGGGGACCCGTGGGCCTGGCACATAATAGCTGCTCAGGAAATGCTTTTCAGAAAAGTGAATACATGGAAAAAAAAAAAAAAAGAGCACCAAGTTCTCTCCTAGCGTGGAGTTTTGAATGCGGCCGTTTTGCCCATTCATTCATTCACCTAGTTTTCAGGGCTGAACATTCATTCAGTTACTCATTTGATAACAATTCATCGAGAACCGCCGTGCGCCAGCTACCGGGTTTGACGGCAGTGCTAAAATGTGAACAGCAGTTCCCAATTTCATGACATGCCGCCGAGTCCGGCGGAAAAAAGAACAGGCGATTTCCATTTTGCCATGAGTATGGATAACACGTGGAGAGAGAATTACACTCAGTAGGAGCGCAGGGAGAGGGGGTCCCGCTTTAGATGTTGAGGGGTCGCAGAAGGCTTCCAAGAAGAAAAGAAAAGATTGGGGGTTCTCATAGTCTTGTTTTGGGAGGAAAGACTTCAAATCACCTGGCCGGCTCAATTGTCAGCACACAGCACTCCTTGGCCACCAAACAGATCCTGTGGTGTTCCTGATACTCATGCTTCTCACTGGGATTGGGGCCATATGACAAACCCAAGCCTGGCAAGGATGTGGAGCCCTGGGACCACCCGGCCACTGTTCCTGGCAGGATCAAATGGTACAATTGTATTGGACAGCAAATGAGCCATAGTCAGCTCTAAGATGCACACACGTTTCCAACCAGCAACCCAACACCTGCTGTGGTCTCCAGAAAAACTCTTGTACACATGCACAGAAAGCCACGCACAAGGATATTCACCACAGCATTGTTCGTGATATTAGAAACCCGGAAACTACCAATGTGGCCATCAACAGGAAAAATGAGTGAATACATTTAGGTGCCTTCGGTCAGCAGAATGCTCTACAACAGTCAAACAGAGCCAACTAGAAACGCACAGGCCGACATAGGTCTATCTGGAAAACACACTGGTGTGCAAAATTTGCACTTGGTTATGAATGGCGGGATACTATTCATATGAACTTTTTTAAATGTGTGAAGCAATACCAGATGTTACATAACGCCCTATTGTGTAAGGATAAATACATACATAAATGGTAAAAGTGTAAAGACCTGCCCGTGAATGATAAACGTCCAAAATCTGGAAGCTGGTTCCCCGTGGGGAGGGCGGGGGAGGGGCGCAATGAGGGAGAGTTGCTTAGGAGACACAGCGATCTGAAAGCTTTTATTTCCTAAGCTGGGTGTGCAGGATGTAGGTGTTTATAACGTTATTCTCTCTTCTTTGGTGTGCCTGAACTATTTCAAGAAGCATATAAAAAATGCTACTACTACACACACGATCGGTGCCCTTTGCTCTTCATGAAACCCTGTGGCAGTTTCGTCTCTCAGCCCGTCCAACAATTTTGGACCTGGTTCAAAGAGGTTCCCCACATTTTGGGGAAACAACGTGGCCAACGTTAAGTCCTCCTCTTCTTGGTGTGGATTGCTTCAGCATCATCACGGTAGTACTCTGAGGGGGTCGAGATTACTGTCCCCATTTCACAGATGCAGCCACTGAGGCTCTGAGGTGGGGGGAGCAGCTTGCAGAAGCCACCCAGTTGTGGAGCTGGGGTTGGGGCAGGGAGGTTTGAACTTGTGACCCAGAGCTTCCCTGCCAGGGAGGCACAGAGTGTCGGGGCCAAGCGGGTCACCTCTGGAGCCATACTCTAGGGTTGAACTCCCAGCTCTATGGGCTGATGCGAGCTCACCTCTCTGTGCCTCAGTTTATTCACCCGTAAAATGGGGTTAGTTATAGTAATGCTCTCATGAGGATTTAGAATTCCTATGGAACTCAGCATTGTGCCTGGCACATAGTAAGTGCCACAAAAGTGCCCATTGCTTCTGTCTCTAATTATGCCTGAACACGAGGCTTCTCAGACCCTGGAAGGCAGACCCAGGTGACCTTCACGCCATGCTGTGATTAGCGTTGCTCGCGGCTGGGTGGTGGTCGAGGGGCTGGCTGCTCAGCTTAGGGGATGAGGAGACACATTTCAAAGGGGCACAAATTTGGCCAGCAGATGAGAAAGGCTCGGTGATGGATTGGTGGACCCGCTCTCCCCCGCCTCCTTTTTTGCTTTTCTGGGTTTCCCTCACCATCACTCACTGGCTCTATAAACAGATTTCCCGGTAATCGGTTCCCTTCCCTTTGATGTCTCCCCATCTATTCTCTGCCTAACTCTCGCCTGCTCCCCTTCCCCTCGGAGGAGGACCTCGTGATGGCAACAGTTTGTAGCTGGACGTGGTGGAGACGCGGTGCAGAACGCGCTCTAGAAGGAGGGTTCGGTTCAATCTAACACAGCTTTTCTGAGCACCCACTGGGTGCCTTTGAAGAACTTTGCTGGGGAGGGAAGGCCACGAGGGATGGAAGGAAGAGGTCTGTCCAGCTGAGCTGGAAATTAGGTTTTGTCCGAGTGTATCTGGGAAGCTCTGTCGTCTTTCTGAGCTGGCTTTCCTAGTCTGTACAGTGGGGGTGATCATAATGCGAACCCCACAAGCCTGCGGGAGAGCAAGTGACTCCCTCTATGGGAAGCACAAAGCAGGTGCTCAACTAATGCCGGTTGCATGCTTCTGTTTTTGTTACTGGTGTGATGGAGCAAAAGGGACTTGAATGAAATCCAGCTTCTTGTCTAGAAGATTCGGGGAATGCGGCTGCCGTCTGTGGAGATGAAGAGCCTGGGAGAAATTCAGATTTCAAGAGAAGAAAACCAGTTCCCGTCTGAGGGAGCTGAGTGTGGACCACATGGAGCTATCCAGGAAGCATCTGGCAAGACAGGTCTGGAGTCTTGGGGGTTCAGATCGTGGTGCGGTCATAATTCCTGGGATCTCGACTCCCACTTTTCACAGTGACACACCAGCCTACTCAGGGAAGCTTGCATCCCTTGAGATTCATGGGGGATGGGGGTGAGGGGAAGGCTTCTCCTTAGCTATCCACCATTGCACGGGCGTGCACGCACACACACAACTCTGAGCCAAGTTCCAGGGCCAGATCACCCAAAGGAAAGAAACCGGGTCAAAAAAAAAAAAAAAACCCGGTGAAGAGGGAAACAAAATAATCCAGCCCCATGCCCAGAGTAGAGAAGGAGCAGAGCTGATGTTTCAGGGAGATTTTACTTGGAAGGTCTTAGTGAGATATATATCCCACTCGAGTGACACATGGCCAGGAGAGTGGGTGCGTCTACACAGCAGTCGGGAGGTGTGAGCTACAGAAGGGGGTGGTCTCTGGGTGAGGGCCCGCCCCTTGGCCCAGGGGTCTCCTCGACTCATAAGAAGGATGCAGCCGGAGGAGGGACTGGACCCGGCTGAAAGCCACCGCAAAGCTCATGCCCATCTGCCCTCTGATTGCACGCGAGAACTCACGCCTGTGTGGTGACCGGAGAGCAGAGAAACCCAAATGGTTGACCAGTCCCCACGGGGAACGGCTGGTCCACTTTCGAGCAAGTTTAAGGCTCAATGGCACACGCCAAAACATTTTTCATTCTTTTTCATTTCCTACAATGACTTTATTAATTTCGTAAAAACTCTGGAGGGATCGTTAGAAAAATAACCTCTGCAGATGAAGGGGGAAAAAAAAAAAAAAGCAATACAAGGCCCATTAGGCCAAAGGTTATCAGTCTAAAAATCTAAGAAATAGGAGAAACTAGAAGTTGGCATTTCCCCCCACCCCTTCTCCTGCCACTTGGGACTTTACTTTCTCAACCCTCCTCGGTGTGCAATACATGGGAAAGCGTAAGTGAATGTGTGCAATATAAACAAAAGGTTTAAAATATATATATATATATTATATATATATAATATATAATATATATATAATATATATATATATTCCTGCCGGTTCCACAGTCGTGAGCAGGGAGAGACCATTACCCATAAACACGTGTACTTGGGAAATGCACAAATGAGTACTGGTACTTTGATGCCTTGTTTAAGAATTTATTGAGCATCTGCTCTGCTCCCTGCCAGGCAACATGGGTATTGACTGTGTGCAAAAAAGCAAAGAAGGGCTGATGGGAGACCGCACCCCCTGCCGGGGTCCGCGCACTTCCGGGCACACGGCCTGTGAAATGTGCACGTCCATTTTTTATCTCAATTGATTCCTTACCCCGGGTCTGCTGGTAGCTGAGTAGCCCGCTGCACGTGGCGGGCCGCTGTGCCCAAGCCCCCGGCCTTCGTGGGGCTCCTTGCTCTTTTCTCCCCCTGCCCTCCCCACCTCTTTGGAGATTTTATTTATTATCTGTGGGGAAGCGTATTGTTTGGAGATTCTGGTTTTTATTTCTCCGCTGGCTTTGACAGACACTCAGGGAAGGGGGTGGGTGGAGAAAGCATTTGGTTTTGTTTTATGATATGCCGGGGAGGCTCTGTGAAATTCTCCTGGGCCTTCGGACCTGGAGGGTGGGGTGTGTGGAAAGGCTAGGCGGGGTTGCGGTGGCGAGGGGATCCCAGGATGGGGTTTCGGGAGGGTAGTCAGCTGAACAGCGCTGAGGGTCAGCAAGCAAGCAAGCAGGGTGAGCTAAGGCCGAGTCACCGGGCCAGGCTCTGCAGCACTTCAGCTCTGGCTGGACACGCCACTTTCTTCCTCCCTGTGCAACCCGAGGCTACTCACTTGGTCTTTCTGAGCCTCAGCTTCCCCATCTGCAAAATGGGCAAGGTAAGAACAGCTGTTGCAGGGATGATCTAAAACCCGCAGCGCTGTGCCCGCGTGGTGAGGACTGTACCAATTTTCTGTGGCTTGCCAGAACCGGGTGTCCCCTTTGTGACACCCCCGTGGGAGAGGCACTTTCATCTCTTCTCTTGGATTAGCCAACTTTTATTAAACCGCCGCTATGCCTCCCGGAGCAGGAATCACATCCTCGTTATCTTGAACCCAACGTGTCCCACATCAGAACCATTTCTCTCGCTCCTCGCTCGGCCCAAACCAGTGTTCCCTCGAAGTTCTCTAAAGGGGTTTTGGAAATGCATCATGGATTCCAGCAACCTCCAACCTCAGTTGCACTTGAGAACCCGCTGGGGAGTTTTTAAAAAACCCCAAAGTCTTGCTGCCCAACCCGAAGGTTCTGGTTGGGCTGACTTGGTATGGAGCTCAAACAGTTCCTTCTGGGAAAAGCTCCCCCTCTATGACTCGAGTGCACAGCCTGGCTTGAGGACCGATGAGGTCCCCGCCTGCCCAGGGGAGGAACACGCTCCTTGCTCTGAGTTCCTCCCCGTTCTCGGGAGCCCCGTTGAATCCACTCCCCAGACTTCTTAACGGTGCCCCCATTCTCCCCGTCCTTGGCCCTAGTGTGTGTGCTCACCACTTCTCACTTGGAGTGAGAAGTATCCCTCTTCAGCCTTCCACCCATCCACCATTCTAGACCCCCAAGCATTCCTTCCACAGCACACGCCTGGTCACAGCACTTAACCCCCCCAATGGTTTCCCATCACCCATATGGTCGAGCCCAACTGCCCAGCCTTCATTTAGAGCCCCTTCCTACCCAGACTCAGCCTGGCTTTTTTGACCCCACCTTCGACCTCCTCTCTTGTGTGAACATCCACTGTTTGCTCATGCTCTTCTTTTGAATGCTTTCTCTGTGCTCACCTAGCTGGTAAACTCCTGCACATCCCCCAGAGCCCAAGCCCTCATCCGCCTCCCAGGCAATATGGATTGCTTCCTGGGGACTTGAGGGCCTAATGTGATACATGCTGTAGAAGTCTGTACGGTATGGTTTTTATTTACATATTCATCACCCCCATTTGCCTTGGGAATGCCTCAAGGTCAAGGACTAGGTCTCATTCACTCACATGCTTATTCATCACCCCTCAGAAGCATTTGTTGAGCAGAACAAGCTGTATCACTACCAGGTTTCACTCTGTGGCAGATTCCGTTTTCCAAAGACTGCCGCAACAATCTCTTCCATCCTCCATCTTCTTCTCTGGGGTGACCTTGCTCTCGCTGTCAGGAGACTAGTTTCCCCTCGCTTGAATTTAGACAGGCTTGAGACTACTTCTACCAACGAGGTGGGCAGAAATGATGCTCTGTGCCTTCCGAGGCGGGGTTATGAACGCTGATGCTGCCTCGACTTTGTGTCTTGGAACACCTTTGCTTGGATCCCTGAGGCCGCCATGTTGGGAGGAAGTCAGGCTACATGAGGAGGCCAAGGATAGGGGCTCTCTTGACAGCTGAGTCCAGCCCCCAAGTGGTCCCAATCCTGGCCCAGACATATGAGTAAAGAAGCTTCCAGAAGATCACAGCCCTAGCCATCGAGTCACGTCCAGCCATTTGAATCTTCCCAGCTCAGATCTCAGACAATGTGGAGCAGCCATGAGCCATCTTTACTCTGTCCGGTCTTTATTTATTTATTCATTATTTTTAAAGATTTTATTTATTTATTTGGACAGAGAGAGAGATAGCGAGAGAGGGAACACAAGCAGGGGGAGTGGGAGAGGGAGAAGCAGGCTTCCCGCGGAGGAGGGAGCCCGATGCGGGGCTCGATCCCAGGACCCTGGGACCATGACCCGAACCGAAGGCAGAGGCCTAACGACTGAGCCACCCAGGCACCCCTACTCTGCCCAGTCTTTTTTTTTTTTTTTTTTAGAATTTATTTATTTGACAGAGAGAGAGACAGAGAGAGAGGGAACACAAGCAGGGGGAGTGGGAGTGGGAGAAGCAGACTCTACGCTGAGCAGGGAGCCAGACACGGGGCTCGATCCCAGGACCCTGGGACCATGACCTGAGCTGAAGGCAGACGCTTAAGGACTGAGCCCCCCAGGTGCCCCACTCTGCCCAGTCTTAATGCCAGGTTCTTGGAATCTGTGAGCGTAATGAAAGAGTTGTTATTTAAAGCTACAAAGTCTTGTGCTAGTGTGTTATGCAACAATATACCTAAAGGACTCTTGTTTTTTTTCCTTTATAAAATACACAGCCCGGCCTCTAACTCCTGCCTTCCATCCCCTCTCTTCCCGTCCTTTCTGGCTTTGATACACCTGCACTGCCCTCAGTTTTATATAAGAATGGCCAACAAGCTCCTGAAAAGACGCTCAACATCGTCCGTCATCAGGGAAATGCTATATGCACCCCGAAACAGCCAACAGTAAAAAGGACGATGATACCAAGTATTGACAAGCATGTGGAACAACTCCGGGAGGAATGTGGAATGGAAGAGGCACTTTGCAAAACAGCCTGGCAACTTCTTACAAAGTTACACAGAGAGTTACCATATGGTAAGAGCCAGCAATCATGGTCCTAAGTGTTTACCTGAGAGGAATGAAAACACACGTCCACACGAAGACACATGCATACATGTTTGTAGCAGTTGTATTCACAATAGCCCCAAACTGGAAACAACTCACATGTCCATCAGCCGTGGGAGGGACACAGACTGTTGTACATCCATGCCGTGGACTACTACTCAGCAACTGAAAGAGCAGACTGAGGATACTTGCACAGAGGGTGGATCTCAAGAGCACCGAAGACTATCTCAGCCTGCATACTCTACGGTTCCACTTACATGACAATTCTAGATAAAGCACAACCACAGGGCAGAAATCTGACCAGTGGGTGCCAGGGGAGCGGGGGCGGGGGCCAGAGAAGACTGCCTGTAATTAAGATCCAAAGGAGCTCTTGTGGGTGAATGTTCCGCACCTTGACTCGCGGTAGCTAGCTACACAGCTGTGCACACTTGTCAGAACTCTCAGAGCTGGCGATTATCAAGGGTGAATCTCAATGCATGTAAATTATAACCCCATAAAACTGTCTTTTTTAAAAAAAAGATCGCTTCTCTGGAGAGGAGCTGTCTGGTCACGTTTTATGCAACGGACATCCTCATCCACTACAATTCTCTCTCACGTGATTTTATTTTCTGCGTAGTACTTAACAGGTTCTAAAATTATAGATATATAAAACAGCATAGTGCTTGCTATATTATATACTAATTATATATCTGTAAAAAGCATACTCTACCGATTATAGATACATAAAGTAATATAGTACTATACTATATTATATACTAACTATATATATATATATAAAGCATACTCTACCAATCGCATCCTGCACTAGATATATATAAACAGCATAACACTTAATATTTCTAAAATTATATATAAATGTATATGTAAATATTATACATACATATTTAATGTTTCTCAAATATATATTTATATATAATAGTTTTGTATGAATGTATAGATTTAGCCACATTAAGTACTCTGCAGAAAATAAAATGAAATCATGTGAGAGAATTATGGGGTAGGGGAAGGATGTGTATGTGTGTGCAGATTTTTTTGCATATATATAATAAAACATATAATTATATATAACATTTTAGAAACCATTACATATTATATACGGTACAGAAAGCTATATATATTAAATATATTATCTGTATTACTTATATAGATAATATATATGAAATGTGTATATATATATGTTTTAAAAGATTTTATTTATTTATTTGAGAGAGGGAGAGATAGTGAGAGAGAGCGAGAGTTGGGGGGAGCGGGAGAGGGAGAGGCAGGCTCCCGCTGAGCGGGGAGCCCGATGCGGGGCTCAATCCCAGTACTCAGGATCATCACCTGAGCCGAAAGCAGACGCTTTACCTACTGAGCCACCCACGTGCCCCATATATATATATACTTTTTTTTTTTTTTTTACTTGCTTTCTATCCATCCCTTCTTCTAGAATGCTAGCTTCCCAAGACAGGGATTATATCCATCATGTTCACGGTTCTATCCCTAGCTCTAGCCCACCAAGTGCATACCATAGTTACTCAAAATGAGTATTTCTTGAATTCATCAACAGAAAAACAAAGGAGCTTGGGCGAACAGATGCAGTGGCCTAAGCTATAAGAAAACCCACCTTTGAATCATGAACCAATTACTTCTGGCCCCAGCCACTTCTTGGCCAGAGCTCCCCCTCTGCTAGAAGAACCCACAGCCCTTGCCAAAGGGCCACCCTGGGGGAGGGGCAATCCGGAGTGGCCTGGGGTCAGGGGACAAGATGAGAGCTTTCCTGGGATGGCTCTGGTGGGAGAAGAAAGGTTCCCCCCCCACCCCGACCCCGCCCCGTGTGGCCTGGCCACCTCCCACCTGACCCTCCCCCGTACGGCTGCGACATGTGTTTAGATCAGGTAATAAAAACTTGGTCAGGAGGCCTGCACCCTTTGGGTTTCATTTCATTTTATTTTATTATTAAAAACTAAACATGTGGAACACAGATAATTTGGTTCTGCATGAGGCTTCCTTTGGCTCCTGCATCTGAGGAATTTAACGAGGGGAGAAAACAGAGGGAAATATATACATAGCTATTTGGTATATTTGGGAAGGTTGAAAGCAAAGTTTTACTTCAAAGGATTATTAGGGTAACCTCTCTGGGCAAGTTATAATCAGTAATGCTGCCTGCATCGTCATATTGTGGGCTCTTTAAAGGATTCGGAGGCGGGTGGGGGATTGTAAGATTTTTGTTTTTGTTTTTTTTTCAATTACTATTAAAAGGAAGAGTAGAGAGACGGGTAGAGCCAAACTTTTAAATATCCTTCTTGGAATGGTCAGAATTGAGTTTCAAACCTTAATGTGTTCCAAGGGACCATAACCCAGGCTGGAAAATAATTATTTTCCAAGCTCCAGAGCTTCTCTCCCGCTCTCAGCACTGTCCCGGACTCGTTCGGTCCCCACACAGGGCACGCTATCCCATGTCACCGTTCTCAGCCTCTGCCTCGGCAGATTCCCCAGGGTAAACTCCTGCCCATCCTTCCAAGACCACCGCTAGCCGGCTCCTTTAAAGAGTTCAGTCCTCAGGAGTCTGAAAGGGTGGGACAGACTGGGGCTCAAGTTCAGCCGGGGTTCTCGGGTGTAGATGAGACAGCGCTAGGAACCCTAACTACGGGGGTTCCTTTGTGTCTGCTTCTCTCGCTCGGTGTGATCTCAAGAGATTCCGCCCACATTTTTGCAGGAGGTCGTAGTTCATTCATTTTCACTTCAGGAGAGCATCTCTTTTGGGGATGCACTGATCACAACGTATGAATCTGTTCCACTCTAGACGGCTATCTGGATTTCCCAGCGGCAGGGCTCTGGGCAACAAGATTGCGGTGGAGGTTCTCATACATTGTGGGGTCATGGACGTCTTGGGTGATCTGATGGTAGCTGGGCCCTTTACCCAAAATGCACAGACCCAGGTACACACAAGCATGCACGGAAACAGAGAGACAGAGCCAGACACACACAGCTGGAGAGGCGGAGGTACCACACACACCGTATCGCATCCGAGGTATGATTTCTATGCTCCCGGCACGGGAGGGCACGCAAAGACCACCCCAAGGACTGGTGGGGGACCCTGATCTGGGAAGGGAGGCAGAGAGGCCTTCTGAGCAGTGCCGGGCAAGCCCTCTTGGGAGCGAACGGGAGAAAGGAAGGCAAGTTTCCCTCCAATCCTGCTCCTGAATGCTTTTGGTTTCTCTCCCTTGGTGCTGGGAGGGTTCCAGGCCCGAGGAGGGAGAAAAGCGAGGTCAGTTTCGCCGACACAGCCCCAAGCCCCCTGGCGCTCCTGCAAAGCTGACTCGCTGTGTATGGACGTCTGTGTTTGCGCCGAGGGCGAAGGCGAGGCCGGAGCCAAGAACAACCCATAATTCTGCACACAACAGATTGAGTTTCTTGCAGAATTTGCTCCCAGAGGAAACAGCAGTGATGGCAGGAGTTGCGTGCGGCTGGGCCGCAGAGAGTGGAGAAGCTGTGTGTGTCCGAGAGCGCCCACGGCAGGGCTCACAGACCGTGAGGGGCTCTGGGGGGCCTTCACAGTGGGGGCCAGGGCGGCGCTAGGCTCAGTCCTAAACAAAATGTCTCTGTGCTCGAGCGGGCTCTGCTCTGCCTCTTTTTGGACTGTGCCCCTCTCCTAGGGGCAAGGCGTTTGCAGGACTGAGGCCATATCCCTCCATCACTGGCACTCGCCTATGCAGGGCAGGGTACCCAGAAACTGAGGCTTCTGCCCAAATGGGCCCCAGCCCACATCCAGGCCCTGCTTGGTTCTAGGCCCTGGAGCCATCACTGGAGGGCAAACGCCCCCCACCCTTGTGCTCACCCCTAGGCCTCAGGGATGGCCAAGAGGTGGTTGTTTGCCAGAGGGGATGTGGACGAGGCTCAGGCTGGCAGGCTGGGATGCCCTGTATCACCAGATTCGGGGACAGAACTCTAAGAAACGAAGAAATCTAGGGCGCCGGGGTGGCTCAGTCGTTGAGCGTCTGCCTTCGGCTCAGGTCATGATCCCAGGATCCTGGGATCGAGTCCTGCATCGGGTTCCCTGCTCGGCAGGAAGCCTGCTTCTCCCTCTCCCACTCCCCCTGCTTGTGTTCCTGCTCTTGCTATCTCTCTCTCTGTCAAATAAATAAATAAAAATCTTTAAAAAAAAAAGAAACGAAGAAGTCTCAAGTCCACTTTGACCTTTTAGGTTATTAGAAAGGTAGGCTCGTCGACTTCTTGGTTGATGGAATGCATTTTATTTAGCACTTTGCCAGTCTGATTTACAATTCTGACGGTCTCAGATAGAGTATGTGGACCTCGATTTGTACCCTTGCCCTGGGGTTCCACAAGGTTAGGGGCGAGCAAGCCAGCGGGGCTACAACCCAGTGGGTTCTTTTTTCTCTCAACTGGGAGCTTCAGCTTAGAAGCAGAGGTGGATCTTTGGGGGTCAAGAGATTGCAGATAAACACACACCCTATGGAGCAGCCCCCAGAACAGGTGGCCTTCCTCTTCCTTAGGTCAGGGTCTCGAGAAGCAGAGCCTGAGACAAGGATCATGAACAGGTGTTTACTGAGGCATGCTCTCTGGAGAAACTTACATGAGAAGGAGTGAAGCAGGATAGAGAGAGTGAAGGCTGAGAAACGCTGCAAAGATGGGTCTCAGGCAAAGACTTGCCTTGGTCTGCTCTACTGAGAGTTCTGGTACATATAACAGAGTTGTCCTGCCTGGGGCAAGGGGACCAGCCTGTCTCTGCATTCGTCAGTCATTTTGCGGGGCTGCTGGCAAGGAGGTGGTTAAACCTCCTAGGGGAGCCAGCTATTGGCCGAGAATAACTCATTGGAGAAAGGGGTAGCTGGGCAAGGTTAGGGGCCAACCTGCTGCTGTGTCGGGGGATGATGGGGGATGGGTGCACCAACCCAGGCAAGGGGACCAGGTGGGGGACACCAAAAGAGCATCGATCCCAGTTGTGAACCCTCCGAGGGCCCTTGGGCAAGAAGTCTGCTAGAGTCCTTACTCCCTTGCCATCTCCCTAGATAAGGTCAGACCCCCTTAGAGCCTCTCACGGGTCCCCATATTTCCTTTGCAGGCTTTCCAACTTATAACTATGTGCTTTGGGGTGGGTTATTTAAGGTCTGTTCACACCCTACCCCACCCCTTGATAATAAGTCCAAAAGAGCAGGGACCTCTGCTAAGAAGGGCCTAGTAACGAGCAAGGAAGGGCTCGTAAGTATTTGTTGAGTGAATGAGTTTTCTCTTCTGAAAAATGGAGGTGGCCCTCATAGGAGCACTTCTTCCCAGGGAGCCACCTCTGAGAAGCTTTACTGTTTCTCCACTGGACCTCGGGATCTCATTCTGGAAGAATATGAGTGTCCGGAGGCACCTCTTCCAGAAGCTGCTCTACTTTCTGGGGCTTCCCGTCTGAGTCGGAGGTGGTGGGGCTACTGGCAAAGCTCTGCAATCTGATACATGGGAAATCAGATCTCAACTTTGCCTTTGTACCTTTGTGACCTTGTACAAGTTCCTGACTTCCTTGAACCTCAGTTTCTTCATCTAAGTGGAGATAAAAATACCTTGCAGGGTGGGACGCCTGGGTGGCTCAGTCGGTTGAGCGTCTGACTCTTGGTTTTGGCTCAGGTCCTGATCTCAGGGTCGTGAGATGGAGCCGTGCCTCAGGCTCCGCCATGAGTGGGGAGTCTGCTTGAGGATTCTCCCTCTCTCTCCCTTTGCCCCCACCCCCCAAGCCCCCCACCTCTCTCTCTCTGAAATAAATAAATCTTAAAAAAAATACTTTGCAGGGGTGCCTGGGTGGCTCAGATGGTTAAGCGTCTGCCTTTGGCTCAGGTCATGATCCCAGGGTCCTGGGATCGAGCCCCACATCAGGCTTCTGGCTCAGCGGGGAGTCTGCTTCTCCCTCTCCCTCTGCCTCTCCCCCTGCTCATGCTCTCTCTCTCTCTATCTCTGTGTTTCAAATGAATAAATAAAAAAAAAATCTTTAGGGCGCCTGGGTGGCTCAGTTGGTTAAGCGACTGCCTTCGGCTCAGGTCATGATCCTGGAGTCCCGGGATCGAGTCCCGCATCGGGCTCCCTGCTCGGCAGGGAGCCTGCTTCTCCCTCTGACCCTCCCCCCTCTCCTGCTCTCTCTCTCTCATTCTCTCTCTCAAATAAATAAATAAAATCTTTAAAAAAAAAAATCTTTAAAAACTTTGCAGGGCTACTGTGTGGATTAAATATAGCTTTATATCTAGTAAGGGCTCATTAAGTAGTACCTCTGATTATTTTAATGTTGAGAACCTGAGCTCAGAAAGGAATGGGGTGGGGAAACCAGGAAAGTTCAGAATGCACCAGAACCCAAGCCTGGACTCCTGCAGCCTGCCCAGAGAGCCAAAGTCAGAGTGGAGGAGTATGTGGTGGCTTCAAGCCCGGCCTCCCCTCTGCTGGGCATGTCACCTGATGGGGGCTGCACAGAGAACAGGATTTCCAACAGGAGTACGGGGTAACAATCCAGTGACTTCAGGCACAGACTTGCCCTCTGGGCAATGTGGTGCACGTGGTATCACCCCTGTGAACTTTTGTGTCCCCCTTGGGGACAGAATGATGCTGTCTCTTCATAGGGCCATTATGAGGACCGCGTAGGGGCTGGGCACAGTGCCCAGCTCTGAGCAGGGACCTGGTAGGTTACCTTTACTCTTCAGTAGACATTCATGGGGATCCCCCATGTCCCAGGCACTCAAGGGGTCCCACCTTGCACTGGGAAGTTCTTTGTATCTCTCAAGGGAATGCCACTAGCCCTCCTTTCCAGAGAAGGAAGGAGTCTCTCTCACCAGCAGGTTGAGAGAGGGACAGTCTAAAAGGCCTTGCCATGGAGACGGTGGCCAATCTCTTGACATCAATCTATCATTCTTCGATAGTACCTTCTTGGCAGGTGGGCAGGTGTCCCGCGTGGTTAGCAGCTAGTAGCTTCTTTTTGGTCGGGTCAGCCATGTAGTTGCCAGCAAGCCACCAATCATGGCCAAAGCCGTCTTCTGCTCAGAGCCAAGAAACCACTGAGTCTTGGGTCCCATCTGGGCTACGTGGGCTCACTGTGCAAGGTGAGGACCCAACCAGACCAGGACCCAGGAGCTGGATGGGCTGGCACAGGGCTTTCGGGCCACCGTAGGGCAGCTCGCCCTCCAGGATCACCAGGCTGTGGGTGGTGCTCACTCTAGACTCAGGGGCTGGCTTCTTCACCTGTGCGTCTGTATTTCTGTGTCTGCATTTCTGTGTGTCTGTCGCTCTCGCCTACCTTCCTCCTGCAGCACCAGCCCTGGGCTGCTGGAGAAGAAGGGACAGAGTGAGTTCAGCCCTGCACGGGAGGGACCAGCACCCACTTTCTACTGCTCTGCCCCAGGCCCCTTGCCATCAAGAGGTCTTCAAAACCACAATTTGAATTAGGCTTTCCATGACTCATAAACCATGTATTTCAGTCCTTTTGGTCCTGGTGCCGGCCTGAAGAAGGCTGGAAGCTTTCTGTGATCAACTGAATCTGCATGTCCCAGGCCTTCCAGGGGCCAGTGCCCCAAAGAAATACCTTTGGGCATCAGCCAGAGGTCTTCGGATCTGATGCCTTATTTAAAGGCAAAGGGACGGAGATGGAGCAGTTTAGAAGCCCTCTGCCTCTGCACCCCAGTGTGGCAGTGAAGGTTTTGGGGCCCAGGAGGAAAAGACTAGGAGGCGCCCGGAGCGCCAGGAGGTGGCCTCGCCTCCTGAAACAGGGGTGCGGGAGGAGTTTCCCGTGCGCTACGGGTGTCCAAGCTCCGAGTGTGGGCTGCACCCAAGCCCCCAGCTAGAAGTCGTGCCTACCAGCTCCGACTTTCTCCAAAACAGGGATGATTTTTTTTTTTAATTCCAAAATAATACTTTTTAACAATTAGGTCGAGATTACTCCAGGCAAACAGTTCTCGTCCAAAATTTCAGTTGGGGAGCGTTCAATTCCAAGGCAAACGGCCCTACAGAAAGTTTTGCAAAAACTTACCCAAATTGCGCAAACCCGGTTAAACCCGCCCTCCCCGCAAATGCGTGCAAACGCTGCACGCCCCCTAAAAAGCACGGTTTGCAGGGAGAGGGTCCACGAGTGCTCATCCAATTTTCAAAGCGCTTCTAGAAGCCCACCGCCACCGCTGAAGGGTGAAAAGGTTAAAGGAGCGTCACAGAGGTGGCCAGCGCTGCGCGTTGGGCTGGAAAGAAAACCTCCGCCTGCCCACCCCTCTTATTTTGAACTCCCCTCCCTCCGCTCCTCACCCCACCCCCTTTTTCCTTTTGCAACTTTGCCTTGACATTTCAAAGCCCCCTCTCCTGGTTTCGATTTGAAGCTCCCGGATAAAATCGATCAATTTCAAAAAAAGGGATGGATTCCGGGTCTGGAATTCCAGGCGCTCCCCGCTGGGCGGGGGCGGAGCCGGAGCCGGAGGCCTGAGAGCATAAAAACTTTGCTTCGGCACCTCATTTCCCTGCTGCTTCCCCCCCTCCCCGACTGGTC
The DNA here is from genome assembly GCF_002201575.2 of Neomonachus schauinslandi. Classification (NCBI taxonomy): domain Eukaryota; kingdom Metazoa; phylum Chordata; class Mammalia; order Carnivora; family Phocidae; genus Neomonachus; species Neomonachus schauinslandi. The sequence continues at coordinate 81,172,438 of NC_058416.1, forward strand.
TCCATACACACACACACACCCCAGTCCCGTGGAGGGGAAAAAAAAAAAAAGAAAGAAAGTGATCAAAGAAAAAAGTTTAAAGTCCTCGGCGAGCGAGCCGCGCGCACCCCGAGCGCGCGGGGTCGGTTGAACTTGCCCTGCCCGCTTCGCAGCAGGAAGCCCCCAAATCTGTTTACTACCTGCCTCGGCGACCTCAGGTATTTGAGGAAGCCAGTCCGGCGACTTTAAAAGGCTGCGAGGTGGCCAAGGTCATAAACTGGAAGGCAGGAAGCGACTCTTGGAGCTGAGAGCTAATTCCTGTTTTATTGATCAAGGACAGGAGCCTGCATGGAGTTTAAAAACAAGATGGAAAGTTGGACTGTCCCACCCGAGTCCTCCGGCGTCTGCGCTGTCACCCCAGCTCACCTCAGCGGGGAAGGGGGCGCCGCCAGGAGGGAAGGCGGAAATTTAAGGCTGTGGCCCTTTCGGGAAATTCGGGGGCTGGGGGTGAGGCGAGGGGGAGGGGGCCCGAGTTAATCTCACTCCCTTTGCTTACGGTGTGGGCTGCAGGTGAGAGGGATGCCCTGACTTGCGGATCCTCTCTCCCGTTTCAAAGGCTGGCATTTGGTTCGCGGTGGACTTATTCGTACATTAATTGTGATTTTTTTTTTTTTTTTTACTATATCGCATTAAAATAGGTTTTTTTGGCCCCACCTTTCCTGTTGTACCTGAAGCCTGCCTGGGTCTAGTTTCCCCCACCCCTTGCTGGCAGGGCAGCTGGAAGGGCTCTGGAAGGCCAAGTCTTGGTTTGGGACACATGGGGGGGGGGGGTTGGGGCGCTGCAGAGAGACATAGGCACTTGGGGGCTGAAGGAGGAAGTGGGCGGAGATGAATGAGGATTCCAGGGTGCAGAGCTTGGTTCCCTGACTGGAGGAACGACCCCCACCCAGTCACAGGAAGGCAAGAGAGAAATCCCATTTTCCTCCCCTCAGATGTGGTACTGTTCCCTGTGACATCTCTGGCTGGGACTGAGAGCCAGGAGCCTCAGCCATCCCACCATGTGAGGTCAGAGGCCTGGGTTTTGTTGCTGGGAGCCCAGATCCAACTTCCTGTGTGGCCTGGGCCTGGTTGTGCTGTGCCCAGGCTGTGGCCTCCTTGGGGGAGGTTTCTTTTCTTCCTTTCTCTTTTTTTTCCCTCTTTAGTGGAAAAGACCAGCCAGATACATGCAGAACATGTTAAATAAAACAGTTTTCCAAAATGTTTCTTGCCTCATGAGTATGTCTTTTTTTTTTTTTTAATCCCCAGAAAGCCTCTATTTTATTAAAAGGCTTATAATAACAGCTAGGATTTATGGAGTGTTCATCCAGGTCAGACACTGCCTGCGCTTTCAAAGCATTATCTCTTTTAATCCTCACAAGGAACCCAGGAGATGGGAACAATCTTTTATCTCCATTTTATAAGTGAAGAAATTAAGGATCAGAGAGGGGAAGTAATTTGCCTAGGGTCACACAGCAGCTGAAGAGTGGACTTCAGAGACCAGGTGAGTTGCTTCCAAAGGCCCAGTTCTTAAGCACTGCAGCTTGTGAACATGTAGCTGCATTTGCATTTAACGACATTTAAGGACAAAAGGAGTCTGAATAGGTTCGGAAAAGTGGGGTCACTTGCTCGAAGTCACACAGCCAAGGGAGGCTGCAGGAGCTGTCTCTGGATCTGTGGTCCTGTCCGGATTGGCCTTCAAAGCAGATTCTTTCCTGCCCTGCCCATGTCCCCCAGAATGAACTAAACCATGATCCAAAAACAGCTGCTTTTTAGCCAGTAACAACCCAGGCATGAACTCTGTGTACCAGGGCCGTTTCAATAAGCCACAGATCCTCGGGCTGACAGAGAAGGCTCTGGAAGTCCGGAGCCAGGGGACGAAGCAGACAGAAAACATGAAAGGAGAAACTAGGAAGAGAAAATGTCCTAATTCTGCCTCAAATTCCAGGAAAAGGGGGACATAGTGATTAAAGGAATGGGTATAAGCAGAGTTCCACAGGGAGGAAACTCAGCCTGTTGGTGGCTCATTAGGAGCCATTCATATCTCTAGAGTATTTGTTGTTGAAGGGGAAACTGCTGTCAAATTAAAAACACTTCCTGAGTGAGGCAACTCTGCGTCCCACAGAAGCTGGGACACATCTAATTTCGTGGGATGCCTCTAACACAGAAGCCAATGTGATTAGACTTTCAGCTTTTTAGAGAAACCATTAAGGGAAGGCATTTTGGGGGAAGGCCTTAGATTTGGGGTTCGAATTTTTGGTTCAAAAAACAAGATCATCAGAGATCAGATGGGCAACTGGAAACAGATGACCTATAAAAAAAATCTGAACTATTTTTTCCTGGTTGCTAATGATAGTAATAATTTTGTTCCATAGAGTGCTCACTCTTAAGCACTTTAAACACATTTTCTCCTTGTGTACCTCTCTGTGATAGATTAGTAGAGTCTTTTCACCTGTGAAGAAACCAAAGCCCAGCAAGGTTAAGGTACTCACTCAAGGTCACACAGCTAGTCATTCGGAAAGCTCGGATTCAAACCAAGTTTTTGTTGTACCCCAGACACCATGTTCTTAAACCATTCCAGGAATCTTTGGGCCAGGGGCAAAGCTGATGGAGCATACCAAACATTTTGCCAGGTCATCCTGGGAGCCTCAGAGATTCAACACATCAAAGAAATGCCAGACAGAGTTTTCGGAACGTTCTCTCCGTCCCATTTTCTGGACAAGAGGCAAGAGAGGAGGCATGTTCAGGAGCTGAAAGTTGCTGTCCAGGACAGTCTGGGTTGCCCTGAAGCGTGGTGGGCCAGGGGGATAAGCACTGAGAGATGGGTTGAGATTGACTGAGAGACACTATTCCCCAAACCAGATGCTCTATGAGATTCCTCAGTGACTAGTGCATGGCCGGAAGAGACATTGTCATCCAACCTGTATGAGTCAGAACTCAACAGAGCAGCCAACATTTGCTGAGATCTGTGAGCCATGTCCATCAAAGTGCTAAGAAAACACTTGGAAGGTTGTATCAAATTTTCTCTTCCCAACCATATAGGGAAGAATTATCAGGCAACTATGTACAGCTGTGCAGGTCATGCACTGCACAAACGGGATGCCACGTCCAGCCCAGCCTTTACGCGTTTGTATTTATTACAATGGCTTTCCAGCAGATGGCAGTAAAGTGTCTGGTTTTAATGAAATCAGTATATTATGACAAATTTCCAACAAGGAAGTAAGGTGACTTGAGGAAGGTGTGCCTTTTTCTAATTTTGTAAAGGCATAGTATGAGCTAGAGTGGCCCTGGTTATGCTCATCCCCCCCCCCCCCCATTCACAAGTGGGCACATTGAGGCTCAGAGAGGTGGAGTCCCTGGCTCCGGGCCACACAGATGATTAGAGAGGAAGTTAACTTTCAAACCTAGGACCAACTCTAGTCTGGGCTTCCAACTACTGCATTAGGGAGGTTGGTAAACATGTGACCCAACAAGATGGGGGAATTTGTTCCTGCGATGGTCTATTGGTCATATCCTGGAAAGGAATAGAGGCCTGGTCAAAGGGTAAACTCTACGTTGGGTCTATGAGCCTGATACCAGATGCAGCACTAACTACCACCATAAGAGATCTCCTGAATTGTCCCGGAGCAAACTCCCTTAGGTGCTTGTTTGGGGCTAAATGTCATGCCAAGCCTATTCTACTTGCGCTGGGATTTGCTCACAGCATGCATCATCGCTGTGTCAGATTTGCAGGCCTGCCTTCCGGATTTGAAAATCTTTTCATCCTGCAAGGACACAGCTTATCTCGGCCATATAGCATCCTGGCTAAGAGAATGGGCTCTGGAGTCACCCAGATCGGGGTTGGACCTAACCTAAGTCCCTACCACAGGGAAATCGGGATAACGAAAGTGAGGTGCTCAGCACAATGTCTCACATGAAATGTTGCCTGGTACTCGGAATCGTGCCCGAATCCTTTGCTTTCATCTGTATATTGCATGGATGGATGGATCTCAGACCCAACCCTACAGCCCCACACACAGGTTTGTACCTGTGGGGCATTTGAACATGCTTTCTAAGTTACTGGAAGGGTCTCTTGTTTGGGGACATGCTGTCATTCCTTTTTTTTTTTCTTAACTCTCTCTTCCATCTGCAGCTAGAGGTGGAGAAATTATTGGGGGTGGGGGGCACTGGGATGCTTTGTGCATCTGTAGTTGCCTTGGGCTCCTTATGGAGAGAGAAAATGAGATAGAGAGAGGAGGGAAGAAAGAGGGAAGGTGGAAGAGAGAGATGGTCAATCCAGAAACTGCCCTGAACTTCTAAATTTATTTTGCAAACAAGGACTTTAATAATCCAAGGCCAGCAACCTCAGCTGAGAAAGTCGAGTGCCACCTCATTCGGCACCTCGGTGACATTTGGAATTTAGAAGCCTGTCCTCTCCAGCCTGATGATGTCACCAGATGCAGATGATGGAATTTCCACCCCCACACCCCCCACCAAAATAACCTTATGAAGGACACTGGGGAACTTACCATTTTTAACATTTATTATATAATTGTTATGATTATTACCACTCTAATTTATTTCCCTACTTAAGAATGTTCTGGTAACTGTAACTCATTTTCGGCCAATCCTCGCAGACCAGGAGACCTTGGGTTATTTACAGAGAGAGAGAGAGAGAGAATTTCTCCAGGTGCATGCGTCTCAGATTTCCTCGAAATTGCTGCACAGCCTCACTCAATAGAGAAATAAGCAAAGAACAGTGTGTGTATTATATCAATATTATGATAATGTGCACGGAACACAGATCATAAGTGATTAATTCGGTCGTTTTCCAAGTTTGTCCCCGGGGCTTTCGATCCCAACTAGCCCATGAATGAACGCATGCACACACATAATCCCATCTTCCTGGCGCTCCGTGGAAAAACACCTCAATGCAAACGAGGGTCGAGAAATTAGGTAGGGATGGGGGAAAAGCAGCTTGTTCGTTGTAGACTCAGTCTTGTCTCTCACCTGCGTGAGGGAAGGGGGAGAGAGAGGGGAGATTCGGGAGGCACGGAGCCAATAAAAATGGCCAAATTGATTATGTCGTATTTCACTAATATTTTACTATTACACACATGAAAAGCTCTTACGGGTGGGGGGAGTTTGCATCTGAGGTTAAACGGAGTATTTGGTCTGAAAAGCCTCTGAATAGACAAAGAAGTTGGACTCCTTCATGGACAGTTAAAATACCAGTAGGGGTGTATTTTTGTATGAATTGAGCAATTGAATGCTTTATGTTCAGTAAATGCACTATCGTGTTAAAATGATGATAGTGTTAAGGCGAATTCATTGGACATCCTCTGGGGGAGGATGTGGTTGTGTTCTGGAGACTTTTGATTGTCACAGCTGGTGGGGATGGGGGGACGCTACCGGTGTCTAGCGGGTGGCGACCAGAGAGGCCGCTAAGCATCCTACAAGGCACAGGACAGCCCCCCACAGCAAAGAATTATCCAGCCAAAATCAGTAGTACCGAGGTGGGGAAGCAGGTTGCTAAGGGCTTTGCAAGCCACACCTCATGTAGTATTGTCAACAATTCTCCAGGCTGTTTTATCGTGTGTTCCGTTTACAGATGGGGAAATGAGGCTTGGAGACATTCAAAGGACTGTCCAAGGTCACTCAAGGACTTGTTGGAGCCAGGATGTGAACTCAGGTATGTGGGATGCAGAACGTCCTTACCGCCGGTCATGGGACAGACCACCCTTCTGCAGATGCACCCCCCCCCCCACCCAAGCCCGGTATGTGTCTTTACACATGTAGTATTTGCACTGAGCAAATTCTGGAAGGACATACACTGATCTATCAGTGCTTATCTCCAGGGTCAGACGAGAGGACAAGAGACTTTATTTTTCACTTTATTCAGACATGGTGCCTGTATAAATTCCATAATCAGAACAAAACAGTGACTTTTAAAAATGATACTCATGAAGTCTGTGTAGCAATGTGAGAAAGAATGTACTGTCGTTCGGTAAGTGAAAGAAATAGAATAACAAAATGCATCTCCTGTGGCTATTCTTGGCTTTGCGGGATTGTGAGCTGTGGGTGTAATCCTGTCCACCTTCCTGGAGGAAATGCCAGAGCTGGAACTGCCTCGCTGGTGTGAGCTGGGGAACGAATGCTTTCCCCCTCTTGTCCACACTGTCTGTTAAATTGTTTTGCTGTAGACTCATGTGGTGTTTGTATTATTTTTTTTCTTTTTCATAAATTAAAATATGATTGCAATAATAATGGAAAGGGGCACCTGGGTGGCTCAGTCATTCAGTGTCTCTCTTGGGCTCAGGTCATGATCTCAGGGTCCTGGGATCGAGCCCCGCATCGGGCTCCCTGCTCCACGGGAAGCCTGCCTCTCCCTCTCCCACTCCCCCTGCTTGTGTTCCTTCTTTCGCTGTCTCTCTCTGTCAAATAAATAAATAAAATCTTTAAAAATAATAATAATAATAATGGAAAATGCCCTTGTCTTAATTTGAACACATTTAATTCGTTTCAGTGTAAAAGAATGTACGTTTTTCTGATGGGTCTTCACTGCTTTTTATAGTTCCTCCAATAGATACAACGACCACCCAAATAATTATTGCAACCAGCATATATTAAGCACTTACTTTGTTCCAAGAATTATGCTAAGTGTTCATGGACATTATCTCACTGTCTCAACAACACAATGAGGGCCATACCATTTTTATCCCTATTTGACAGATAAGAGACAGAGGCTCAGAGAGGTTAAGTCACTTCTCTAAAGACCCACAGCGGCAGAGTCAGAATTTGAACCCGGATCCTCCTGACTCCCAGAGCTTTAATCATGCACCTCATAAAAAGAGTTGAGAAACAGGGGGTTCAGTTACTCTTTCGGGCTCTTCCAAATAAAACATTTTATTCTTTCCCAAGAGGGTTTTAGGAACCCGTGGAATCAAACACTTCGCATCACACAAGGACTCTTGCACTGATGAGGTAGGGACTGTCGATGTGCACCCGGTCAGAAAAAGATGCAAATCTTGTCTCTTTCCTGCTGGAAACTGACCAGAGAAACAATCCCAGGGAATCCCTAAGGTACCCGCCTGGGGATAGCGGTGGTAACAGAGGAAGGCAGCTTCCATCCTGTTGGAAGGGGGTGAAGAAGGAACTCAAAGAGTAAACAGTGGAGACAAGCATCTGGAATGGCTATGGATATGTTAAAGCAGCCTCTAAGTGTGGACCTGCCAATCAAGGCCAGGATGGTAAATAGTGTGTTCCCCGTTGGTGAGACTCCTAATTAACCACAAGCCACCATCTCATAAATTTGGACGGTGTCTTCCATGGTGGTCCCTTGAAGGGTGGAAGAGGGTGTTAAATACGTCGGTGCGGTGAGAGTGGAAAGTGGTGAAGCCTTCAGTGGGTTATTACCTGGAAAACCATGACCAGCACCAGTTATCCCAAAGCAGGGCAACCCCAAGGCAAACAATAAGGGAACTGGATTTAGATGTAGTGCAAGGACTAATACTCACTCCCACAGATTTGGAGTGGGGGGACGGTGGAGGGCACCAACAAAACTCAGTATTCAAGACAAATAGTAGTTTAAACTTAATGGAAAATAATCTATGACTTTCTATTTTATTTAAATTGCAAATAAGAACAAGCTCTGACAGGTCCAGGATGAAGGAGAGAAGTAAAGGCAGGGCCAGACCCTGTTTTTATTTAAAATCGTTGCTGAAGAATTTTATTTTATTTTATTATTATTTTTAAAGATTTTATTTTATTTTATTTTTTAAATTCTAAAGATTTTTTTTTTTTTTGTCAGAGACAGAGATAGCAAGAGCAGGAACACAAGCAGGGGGAGTGGGAGAGGGAGAAGCAGGCTTCCCGCTGAGCAGGGAGCCCGATGTGGGACTCGATCCCAGGACCCTGGGATCATGACCTGAGCCGAAGGCAGACGCTTAACGACTGAGCCACCCAGGCGCCCCAATTGCTGAAGAATTTTAAAAGAAATCCCAGCCGTTGTGTTATTTCATCCTTACATACTTCCATGGGCATCTCTAAACATCATGGACATTTTTCTTACAGAACTTTGATGCTATTATCACATTACCAAATTTTTTAAAGTAATCTCTACACCCAACGTGGGGCTCATACTCACAACCCTGAGACCAAGATTCGCATGCTGTACTGACTGAGCCAGCCAGGAGCTCCCATGTTAACAAATTTAACAAAAATTCTTTACTATCATCTAATACAAAATTTAGAACCACATTTTCCTGATTATCTTTAAAAAGTCTTTTTTACAGGGGTGCCTGGGTGGCTCAGTCGTTAAGCGTCTGCCTTCGGCTCAGGTCCTGATCCCAGGGTCCTGGGATCGAGCCCCACATCGGGCTCCCTGCTCAGTGGGAAGCCTGCTTCTCCCTCTCCCACTCCCCCTGCTTGTGTTCCCTCTCTCACTGTGTCTCTCTCTGTCAAATAAATAAATAAAATCTTTAAAAAATCTTTTACAGTTGTTTTCTTGTTTTGTTGGATTAGGGTCCAAACAAAGTGCACATATTACACTTGGTTGATATACTCCTTAGATATCTTTTCATCTAGACTATCCTCCACCCTTTTCATGTCATTGACTTGTTGCAGTAATAAGTCATAGACAAGGTCCCATAATCCCTATTTGTCTGCTTTTTTTCCCGCGTCATTTAGTTTCATTTATTTTTTCTATTGATTTCCTGGTTTGCATTTCATTGATTATGGCTTTAAGTTTTATTATTTCTTTTGTTCTGATGACTTTGGATCTATTTTCCTCTTCTTTTTCTAGTTTCCTAAGGTGGAAGCTTGGATTATTGATATTAGGTCCTTCTTCTGTTTTAAGATACACATTCAATGCTATAAATTTCCCTCTGAGCACTTCTTTTGCTGTATCCCACACATTTTGATAAGTTGTGTTTTCATTTTCATTTAGTTGAAATATTTCTTAATTCCTCTTGAGGCTTCTTTGACTCATGTATTATTTAGAAGTGTTGTTTAATAGATTCTTAGATTAATCTACTAATGTGCTATTTAGAATGTCTTGTTTAATCTCCAAGTATTTGGGGATTTTTCTAGCTATCTTTCTATTATTGATTCCACTGTGGTGTTAGAGCGTAGACTGTATGGCCTCTATTCTTTCATATATGCTATGGTGTGTTTTATGGCCCAGAAGGTGGTCTGTCTTGGTGAACGCTCCTCGTGAGCTTGAGAAGAATGTGTATTTCACTGTTGTTGGATAAAGTAGTCTATAGATGTCAATTATATCCAGTTGGTTGGTGTTCTTGAGTTCAGCTATGTCTTTAAAGATTTTCTGCCTGCTGGATCTGATCAAGGGGTACTGAATACTCCAACTGTAATAGTGGATTTGTCTATTTCTCCTTACAGTTCTGTCATTATTTGCCTTACATATTTTGAGTCTCTGTTGTTAAGTGCATACCCATCGAGGACTGTTATATCTTTTTGGAGAATTGACCCCTTTATCATTATGTAATTCCCCTGTGGTGTTATTTTACTTGTTCTCCAATCCCTTGTGTTTCTAGTAAATACCAGTGAGCTCTAGAGAGTTGTACTGGACATTGCCTGGGTCCCATGCCTGTTCTCTTGCCCATATCACTTTAGTATGAGCTGGCAGTGCCGGCATTTCTGTGCCTGGAGGCTCTCGGCTACCAGGGTCCAGTGGCCAGAAGTGCTGGAGGTTCAAGGCCCCCACCCTCAGGAATAGCCTGTCACCAATGACTTACAGGAGCTGCTCTGTAAATACTCCAGCTGTGCCATCCCTTTGGTGGGATGACTCTGAGGGGCATAGATTACACTGGCTTCCAGAGTTCCTGAGCTGGGGTAAGCTCTAACTGCCCACTGTGGTAACTTGCTTGATAACTCACCCTTACTGGCTGCCTTCCCTTCCCTCTTTCACCTTCTTACTCCACTACCAGCACTTCCTGGGGACACCTCCAAAGTACATTACATGCACTTGAATTCTCATCTTAGGGCAGCTTTAGGGGGAACCCAAACTAAAATAAGGCTTAGGTAGACTCAGATTCAACCTCTTCATAAGAATCCTTCATAGGGGCCTCACAATGTCTGGTTGTCCAACTTTTGGTTGAATGCTAAGATAGATCAGGGAATTCACATGATAATAGCCTGATCCCTCCATTTCAAGTTTCCTTGTCAGCCTTTCATCTGATGATTTTATCCACAGATGAGCACTGCCTGAACCCCCGTCACTTATTTTTAATGTTTTAGGAGACAAGGAAAGTGAGAAACTGACAATATCATTTGTGCCCCTGGGTCAAGCCATGCCTGAAGCCACCACTATTCCTGGACTTGCCAGTTTCATGAACTAATGCATTCCTTTTTGGCTAAGCCAACTGGAGCTCAATTTCTGTCACTTGAAACTGCCTAAGGCCTTGACTGATACAAAAGTCACCAAGTATTCCTGAGGGCACTACATTCCAAGTGTGCTCACAGACCAATTTATCTACTATAGACACCAGACTTGCACAACAATCCTCCCTTGGTTACTGTCTTCTGCCCTGGGATGTCTCCACCATTGCCACGGTGAAAGGGACTCTTGGAAAGGTGGCCACCGCCAACATAATCTTCTCTCCTCTTTCCCAGAGCCATGCGGTGGATGAGCAGAGGTGGGGAGGGTGGTCCTCCGCACAATGCTATGCCATATTTTGTTACCTGGGCCCACAAACAATGCTGCTTGACCCCAGAGTAACCCACTTTCCTGTGGTAGCCCCTTCCATCATTCCACCCCCACCCCCAATCTTTGCAAGCAACTCTCAAACACATAGCTCTCTCCTCAAAATCATGCCTCCCTACAGGACAATGCAACAACTCAGGCAGACCAATTTCCTTTGTAAAATGACCACATCTTTATTGGCACAGAGATCGGCGACCTCAAAAGTGCAGCTCCAACTCAACCACACTCAACAATATGTATTTTCTCACCCATTTTGGTGATTTCCCCCAAAGCCCAAAGCTGAAGCAAAATTTCCATTCCAAAGATAGAAAACTTCTTATGACTTTTAAAAGAACTTTTCCCACAGGCGATTTTCAAACTATTTAACAAGAGATACAGCAGGGACATCAATGAACCCAGACTCTGGCCATAAAAAGATACACTAGAATTGCCACATGCCAAGTGTGATATTCAGTCCTGGTTCTTCTCTCTTCCACCTCCAATGTTTGAATGCTAAGATCTGGTTGTATCTAGGGTACCTGCTTTCAGATGTGAAACACCCCCAAGACACTCTCAAACGATGAGCCATTTTTCCATTCCTCTAATAAGGCAGCCAGAGATTGGGGGCTCTGCCCCAGATATTTCCACCTCTGTGTGGATGCCATTTCCACTTCATTAAACCAGCCTAGGACATTGTGCACACAGGAAAGCTGCTACCTGTTCGACTAAATGAAGCCTGGTAAGCACTTTAAGCCTCGCTTCTCCTCTGTTTATTGAGGGAAGACAAATAGAACCTAGAGAAGAAAAGGAAGCTTTGGTTTGGTTTGAAACTTCCATTTCAAACCAGTTGAGAGCAGGTGTTGCGACAGACCAACTTCAAAGGGAGGGGTGGTCCCGAGCAGATGAAGAGCCAGGTGTGTAGAGGGGGCATCTGGGGTCCTGATGTGCCATGGTGCGCCCTAGAATCCTGGGAGCCCCGGGACAATGAGGGGAATATATCGTGTTCCGGTGAACTTTCTCATCTGGTCATCTCTGGGGCAGTTCCCAAGCTGCTCCCTTTCCTGAAGAGGTGTTGGACTGAGGCCCAGAGGATGGAAGAACCTGTCTGAATGGTGCCTCAGTGACAGTCGCAGCTTCCAGAACCCATGTGTCTACAATGGGGCAGGCACCCGGCATGATTCATTCTCATACACTCCCTCACTGACACCTCGTGGCAATCCTACAAGGTGGACAGAACTCGTCTCTCCACTCTACAGATGAATAAGCTGAGGCTCAGAAGGAAGTGAAGTGGCTTGCCAAGGCCATGCAACTTGGAAGTAGCAGAGCCCATGTCGAGCCCGTTGACTTCACCTAACCCCTGAATTCTACTGCCGGCTAGCCCAGATCAGCTTCCCTACTCTAGGGATGGATGAGGGAGCTTTCAGCACAAGTCACAAAGCCCAAACGGGTGCTGACAGCGAGGGCATTATTTCACCCAACGAGCAGTCCAAGGTAGGGTGGGTTTAGCAGCGCTCCAAAGGCATCAGGGACTCAGATTCTTTCCTTCTCTTTGCTCGGCCAGCCTCGGTGTGTGGACCTTGCCTTCAGCAACTAGATCTTTTGTGTCCCCAAGTCCCCTAGTCATTTAGACCTGATGTGTCCAGAGTTCAAAAGGTGTCGGGGGATGGGGGAGCATCTTTCTCTGTATCTCTTTCTTAGAAGCAAGGAAACTTTTTGAGAAGTTTCTCTTTTGTGGTTCCTTGAGTTGACTGGGTTCAGTGGGGCAGTTCTCACTGAGGTCTCTCATGAGATTGCAGGCAGATGACCGCTGGGGCTGCAGTCATTTGAATGTCACCTGCCCTCAGTGTCCAAGATGGCTGCTTGCCCAGTACTTCAGCTGGGATGGGGGAAGAGCCGGAGGAGGGTGAGGCAGCTCTCTCTCTCTCCGCAGGGCTTCTCCGTGTGGCTCATTTGGGCTTCCCCACAGCATGGTGGGTGGTCTCAGGGAAATCAGAGTTCACGCAGCAGCCGGCCTTCCCCAGAACAAGAGACGTCATTGGGAGCTACCAGGTGCTTACGACCTAGCCCCCAAAATCACACAGCATCACTCTTACAGTAGCCTATGAGTCAAAATTAAGTCCCAGGGCCAGCCCAGCTTCAAGGGGAGGAGACAACACATGGGCAACCCTGGGAAGTCTGGTTTATTGGTGGAAACTAGCCCCCTTCCTCCCAGAAAACTTGTGCTTTTATGTCATTGGCCAGAATTGTGGGACAGATCTACTCTTCAACCAATCACCAGCAAGGGCAATGGATTTGGTCGGATTGATCATCACATTCAGGGATGTACCACAATGAGGGGTCAGCATCATTGTAGTACGGGAAGTCACCAGGGCAGGTTGACCCTTGCTGACCCCACATTGTTGTGAATTCACTGTGGTTGGTTCTCACAAAGATCCCTTCCCCCAAGGTCCAAACGCCATCTTATCTCCCCCAAGACAAACCAAAGAATCAAGAGCTGAAGGTCTAGCCCAGTTCTGGACTGTTGCCAATCCCCCTCCATAAAGCACAGGAAGGCTGGAGCAAGGTTCTCCGAGATGTTTTGCTAAAGTGCAATTTGTCCTCTAAGTGGCATGGACCAGCTTACTGTCAAGGACTATTTAATAATTTAGTTAGCTTCTGGAAGCCTCTGGAGCTCTCCTGTGTCAGCTGCCTCTACGTGAACCATATGGCAGGCAAGTGAGAGGAGCAGGGAGGTAGCCTGGGTTCGCAGAATGAGAACCGGACCAGGTGATCTTAGACAAGTGGCTCTATCAGCCTCGGATTCTTCACCTATAAATGATAATGATAATGACAATAAAATATAGAGTCGCTGAGAAGTTTGAATGAGCTATTACCCAGAAAAAAATACGCAACGATACAGAAGTGGACGCTACTCTTAAAGGAGAAAGCGGATAGTCTCATGGCCTGAGGGTGGGAGGGGGTAGAATCAATAGTCCAGGATCTGGGCTTTGCCCCTTCCTCACTGTGTGTGTTCTTGGGGAAATGACACCACTCCGCTCATTCTCAATTTCCTTATCTGTAAGAGGACGGGGTGGTGGTAATGCCTGCCTATCTGTCTCACAGAACAGGGAGGGGGGAAGTTCAATTGAGATAAGAGATGTGAATGAGATTTGAAACCCATCAAATGCTCTAACCATGGAAAGAGGAAGCACAAGAGGGAAGCGGATTTGTTTTTTAAAGGCCATGGGAGGGGGTTGCAGTAGATGTCGGGGGCTGGGTCCCCAGACACAGAGCCTGAGACAAGACTTCAAGTGTAAGGAGTCGATTTGGGAGGTGATTGTAGGAAAAACTGCGGAGAGGTGAGCAGAACGTGGTGGAGAGGGTGGAAGTCAGTACTGGGTTACTCCTAAGGGCTCGGGAGCTTAATCCCACCGGGGAGTTGTGGGAATCAGTGTAGACAATACTCCACAGAGTAACCCACCCTGGGGGCAACAAAGCTACAGTGTTGTACTCTGTGTTCCGTAGGTCATTGATTGAGGGCTGCCCTAGGAGTGGAGGTGGGGCATTAATTGCTTGGCAATTCCAGTTTGTTCTGAGCAGGCAGAGCAGGCTCCCGTGGCAAGAGAAATTCTTCAGCCAAGAATTTCAGGTGCTGGCAGTTGGAAGTTCAACCAGCATGCTGAAAATGAAAATGGGAACACATACAAACAGTGCCTCTGTAAATAGATGACCACAGTTACCTCTTAGACCTAATCTACTGACAAGACAGTATAGAGAATGTAGCCATGGTCAGTTCCAAGGGTTGTCTACTGCCCAAGGGGTGTTATCTTGTTTGATTCTCATAACAACCTGTGAGGTTAAACAAGATAATGTGCAGAGAGTGTTTTGCCCAGGGTCTGGCATGGAGTAAGCATTTGAATGCAATTAGACGTTCTTCGTGTCCTCATTATCACTGCAAAGGAAGGAGTTCTCACCATGAAGGGAAACTCAGAATCTCTTCTCCCTGGTTGTGGTTGACCTTTGAGAGGCCTCATTCAACATCTGAGCTTCTTCATCCTTGAAAGGGGATCCTGACTGCTTCTCCCCCTCTCTCTTTTCTCACTGGGCAATCGTCATGAGTGCTGGGCATTTGGGGTCCCTTGATAAGGAGGCCCAGGGCAATCATAACCTTCAGAAGTGCATCTCACTCCAACGTGGTGCAGGGCCCCCACTCTCTCTTCTCAAACCTTGGCTTTCATGAATCTGGAAGTCCTTTTCATCCCACCCAAATACCCATAAACCTCTTTTTATTAGGCTTTTCCCCTGTCTCCCCCCCGCCCACTCCCAGTCATTTTACAGTGACAACTTCAGAGGTATTTAATACACATATAAAGGCATATATTCCATTGAGAGTGAAGAAGGGAAAATCATTTTCTCTCTTCCTTTCTTTTTTTTTAAATATCAAGAAAAGACCTCTTTCTATGTGCATTTCAGAAACATCAGAAAATATGAACAAGCAAAAGAGAAAAAATGTAAAAGCATCAGCAGACCAAGGTACCCAGAGATAGCCAACTCTGTGTGTCTTTTTAAACATTGTTCTATGCAAAATCACAGGTATTCTTTGACTATATATACTTCCAATTTTTTTTTCTTTTTTTCTTTTTCTTTTTTTTTTTTTTTCTTTCAATTTTTTTTTTAAAGAGAGAGAGAGCATGTGTGTGAGCAGGGGGTGGGGGATCAGACGGAGAGAATCTCAAGCAGGCTCCATGCCTAGCATGGAGCCCAATGTGGGGCTTGATCTCACAACCCTGAGATCATGACCTGAGCGGAAATTAAGAGTCGGACACTTAACTTACTGAGCCACCCAGGTGCCCTATATTTTCAATGGGAAACATTCACATCATTCCCATTTCCATAGCGACAAAAGCATAGAGAGTGAAAACTCAACCTTCGTCACGGGCAGCTCCATTCCCCAGCCCAGAGCAACATTGTCATCACTTCCTTGGACATTTTTCTCCTAATTTACACACATTCACACATACTAGACCCACTGTTATGAGTGTTTGCTTTTTCTTTAGCAACATATGTCATGTGGTTCCCCTTTTCCTCCTTTTGATGGCTGTATAGTATTCTACCATAGGGATTATCTAAACAGGTCCCTACAGTTGGTTATTTAAAATGCCTCCAAGTTGGGTGCCTGGGTGGCTCAGTTGGTTAAGCGTCTGCCTTCAGCTCAGGTCATGATCCCAGGGGCCTGGGATCGAGCCCCGCATCGGGTTCCCTGCTCGGTGGGGAGTCTGTTTCTCCCTCTACCCCCCACCCCCGCTTGTGATCTCTCTCTCTCTCTCTCAAATAAATTTTAAAAAATGTTTAAATAAAATAAAATGCTCCAAGTTTATGTTATTCTAAACAATGCTACAGCGGCTACCCTTGTAGATACATCCTTGTATAAATTTGCAAGTGTATCTGAATGTGAAATTGCTGGGTCAGAGTTCACATGCACTTGTTATTTTGCTAGAACCTCTGGATATTTTGAAGAAAAATACAATCAAACTGTTTTGTAACCTGCTTGTTTTCCGCTGGTGATACTTGTGTGTGTGTGAGAGAGAAAGGGAGAGAGGGAGGGAGGAGGAGAGAGGGAATGTGAATGAATGAACGATGCTTTACGGTATCAAGGATATCAGACATATTCCACTTTGCATGTGTATCACTGCTCATTTAACCCATCTTCAATTCCGGTCAGCCTGCTTCCACCTTTACAGAATTAAGAATCATCGCAGAATTAAAACTGCTTTGTGACAAGTGAGAAAGCCCTTTTCATTCATGAGCTTCACTCTGAAACAGAACAATGAATCAGAATGCCACCACCCCAGCAGGCATTAGGGAGACGGAGAAGAAAACCCCAGGTATAAAACCTCGAGTTTTTGTGTTTGTTTATTTTTAAATCAATAAAGTAGAAGAGCTGCTTTCTAGTTTATTTCTTCTCCAGTAAGGATTCCGTGTTTTAACTCATACCGTGCAAATAAATTATTTATAAATTACATTCCTCGCTTTAAAAATAAACACCACTCCTCCAGAAATTTAGATAAATAAAACGTCATCTATTTATCAAATTGAACTCTTCATGCCTAATAACCCATGGCCTAGCTAAAGGAATTGTTATCTAACAGCCAGGTCAAAAGTGCAAGAGTCCAGACTTATTAATTCTAAGCCGAGCCAGGCCATTGATTAGCTCTGTTGAGGGAAGAGTGGGAGGGAGTGGCCTCTGGACACTTCAGTTTTCTGGGTCTTCTCCCCTCGAAGATGATACCATTGTCCCTGGCCTCGGCCTGTGTGTTTAACAATGTTTGTGTAGTGCTCAGATAAAAGGCGCAGGGTGAGACTTAAGTGGTTGTTAAAATTGTCAGCCCCAAAGTCATCAGAATTCCGATTGATAACCCGCACTTACAGTGAGAGGAGAATTTGTTTTTTTTTAGGGAGGCTGATTTTCCCTTTTTAATGACTGGGAAAATGCCCCAAGTCCACTTGCACTTTGGGACATTTTTATGGCCAGCATCCTAGATTTTATTAAATTATTGTTATTAGTTTATCATTATTCTTATGATTACTTTTACTCCAAGAACTGAGCCTCTGAACTAACAGAAGGGGCTCAGAGACAGCCTGAACTGGAAGGTCAGGATAGGTAGCATTCAGGATCGCAGGGTCTCAGAGTGTTGTACAACAATCATGGAAACTGAGGCCCTGAGGGAAGGGGGGAACCGCCTTGCCAGGGCACATGAGTTGGGATCAGCTCTGAAATCGGGACCTGGTTTTTTCACTCTTGGCCCAGTGTCCTTCCTCTTAATGGTTCCTTGACTGCGCTATTGAACTCTTGCTGGACCATTCGCGGGGGCCCATTTAACAGGTGGATTAACCGAGGAAGGGATGACCACACAAAAATTCAAGGTGAGCATCCAGAATACCTAATCCTTGTTCTACATCATCTCTGCCTCAAGAAACCTTGGAGCCTGTTTCCATATCCTACTAGACTAAAAGCCTGTGTAAGGTTTACAACTGTCTAGCTACCTGGGAGAATAGTTCTGGGCTATGGCTGGGAGGTGGCCGGAAGCCCACATCACATCCTGGAGGTTGTGGGAGTGATGAGGTGGGGTCCGATCATGCTGTCACCGCTTCTCTGCTCTGTGGCCATGGGACACGAATCACGCTAGGCCTCATCTATAAAATGGGGATAATAATGATGCTTACCTTTTCCAGTTCTGGGAACAAAATTAAATAGTCCATGTCCAGTTAATTTAAATGGATTAAATGAAAAAACATTAACAACCTATGCTTAGCACAGTGCTTGGCTCCCTGGAGGCCCTCAATCAATGATACCTGTTTTTGCTATTATTGCTATGGTCGTCATTGTTGATGAAAACGTGCATACCTCTGGGCAAGTCACTTCACCTCCCCATTCCCTTCCTGCAACAATCTCCCCCCCCCACCTCCCGCGTAAAATGGGTCTATTACCTCCTTGAAAGGATTATTTGAGGAAGAAATGAGATAATACACCCACAATTCTCCACAGGGTGTCTGACACGTAATAAATCTGAAATAAATGGTAAGTGTAATATTTACCTAGGATATTTACCTGTAATAAGCACAAAATAAATGGTGGGAATAATATTGACTTTGTATAACTTGTTTCTTTTGGTGTACCTCAGGATCTTCTAGAAGTGAGCCACAGTGATGCCTCCATAAGTGTCTAATACTGGGGAGCATAAGAATTACCTGGGGGGAGTGTTAAAATTGCAGATGCCGCGGATCAGAGATTCTGATTCATAAGCTTGGGGTGGGACCCAGGAATCACCGTTTGTGACGCAGCCGTCAGAGGACAGGGAAGCAGGTGATCCTGGACACGCACTTGGGCAATGTTGCCATCAAGGCGGGGCCACGTGCACAAAGCCAAAGAACAGTCATGAACCCATTGATCAATATGTGCCTACATCAAGTCGTTAGTGGTGCACGCTGCGTTCCAGGCACTGCAGAGGAACGAGCCCCACAGAACTGACGGGGCTGACAGGCTGTCATTCTGGTTGCTGAGCCAACGGGTGGCTCTGTTTCTAGCTGTGAAAATTCCCCCCTCACCCTTCTCTCAAATGCCAGCATGCAGGTGTCTGCAGCTGGTGGGTACGAACATCTACTTCTGGTGGTTCCTTTAAGGATCTCGGCCAGAGGGCAATAATTAACTTTCTGGAAAATGGCTCAGTCAGTGCCTAGAACCTCAGCCCCCTCTGTAATGGGACCTCTGCCCCCCACCCCATTGCGGGCTGGTCTCAGTGGCCCCACTGTCAGAGGTTTCAAAGACCATTTGGAATTACTTAGCCCCAGGGTCATTGGACCTCTCTCCAGCCCACTGAGATGTCCGACTTTGCCGTTTTCCTGTTTCAGCTTCACTGGGTTTGTTCATTCGTAATAGCAACCAAATGTCCTCCAGGCCTAAAAGGCCCTCCGCACTCTCCCTGTGACGAGCCTCTCTAGATTACCTCCTGGCCCCTCAGAATAACCTCTTATTGCAAGCCCACCTAATTGACTTTGCCAGACTTCGCCCCTTTTCCAGTCCTTGCTGGGTCGTCCTGGCCAGCTCATTACTGGAAGTGGCAAATCCGAGCAGACAGCACCCTCTTCCTCGCTCCATGCCCCCCCCACCCCGCTCAGGTTAGCAGGGTATAATTGGGTCTCTGAACCCCCCAGAATCCCGAACCCTGGTTGCCAGGGCAAAGAAAGCTCCAGGGAAGCCCTCAAACAAGAGCACCAAAGGAAAAATGAACTTGAACGATGTCTTTTGCACTTAGCCACACTTATGAAAGAACTGTGCATCACTATCAATGTTGAAAATATTTTATTATGGAAAAATTTCAGACATACACATAGAAAGGACAGCATTATAAACCACCATAATTTCATCATGCAGCTTCAAGACAGCCATCTGGAGGCGGTAGATAAAAAAGTACAAACCCTCCCAAACTCTGTAATCCTACCCCTCACTGTTAACAATCTCGATGTATACACAACACAATTGAAGTATAATCGGGGTGCCTGGGTGGCTCAGTCGGTTAAGCGTCTGCCTTCAACTAGGGTCATGATCCCAGGGTCCTGGGATCGGTTCCTGGGATCGAGTCTTGAGATCGGGTCCTGGGATCGAGTCCTGCATGGGGCTCCCTGCTCAGCCGGGAGCCTACTTCTCTCTCTCCCTCTACATCTCACCCTGCTTGTACTCTCTCGCTCTCTCTCTCAAACAAATAAATAAAATCTTTAAAAATAAATAAATAAAATTGAGGAATAACCAACATATATTATATGTCAGGTGAACAACCTAATGATTTGAAATTTGTGTATACCACTAAATGATCACCACAGTAAGTCCAGTTACCATCCGTCACCATGCGGAGTTACACAAATTTTTTTTCTCACAGTAGGAACATTCGAGATCTACTCTTGTCACAACTTTCCAATATGCAAGAGTATTATTGACCGGAGTCACGGTGCTGTACATGACATCCCCATGACTTCATTTTTTTTTATAAGTGGAAGTTTGTACTTCTTGACCCCTTCACCTATTTTGCCCACGCTCTGCTCCCCACCCCTCTGAGAGCCACCGAACTGTCCTCTGTATTTATGAGTTTTGTTCATTCGTTTTGGTTTTAGATACCACATGTAGGCGAAAGCATATGCACACCATCTTCTTCACGTGTATGGAATTCGCACACGCAGATGCACGCACGTGAAACAGATGGAATCATAAAGATACATACTACCCTAAATCTATTTTTCTCACTTAAAATCGGATTTTTAGTGGCTACATAGTATTCCATCTGCAGATAAAACGTAATTTTACCAATTTCCTACTTTCGCACCTCTAAGCTCTTAACTATTTTTCTTGTCACCCATTTCACTGCTGCGGACATGCTTTCAGATAAATCGTTGTCCACGTTTCTGGTTATTGCTTTAGGAAACTTTGTAGAAATGTAAGAGCCAGGCATGCGCTTTGAAAATAAACTGCAAGCTGCCCAAGAGCCTCCAGTTGGGCTGTTTTGATTTAGAGTCCCCCTAGTATTGTAAAAGAGACCCACTGTTTCAGTTAAGATCAGCTCCCCCAAAGCCCCTTCATTTGAAGGCCCCAGAAACTTGGCATGCATTTCTCGTTATAATTCTCCCTCCCGGAAAAAAGGAACTCTGAGGAGAGAGGGAAAGAGGGAATGAGAAAGGGGATGGCTGTAGAGGAAGGAGAGGATGGCACGTAGGTGGAGGCAGAAAGGCAGGAAGGGAGAAAGGAGGAAGGGAGGGATGCAGGGAGGGAGAAAGGATCACACGGGGCAGAGAAAGAGAGACTATGAGTGAGAGGGGGCAGGAAACAGAAGAGGACCAAGAGAAAGGGGACATCACTCTTCTTTGCTAGAGAGCTAGAAACTGTGGGGCAGGACACCGTGACAAGCAGGCAAAAGCATGGGTCATTCCTGTTCTAAATAAGGGACAAGATACTGTGGGTCCCGCAACTCTTCACCGAGGTGTTACCCAGGAGGACAGCCTGGAGCGGGCACCCGGAGCTTCTCGAGTTTGTCAAGAAGATGCTCTGTGTTTATAAACCCTATGAATGCAAACACAAACACCATTTGGGAGAATAACTTTGCATGAGTGATTTGAGCCCAAATACAGACAAGGGGAATTTATAAAAAGTAGGTGGTGGCCATATTGGGGTTGGTGGGGAGGAATGGAATGAACAGGCTGATGGCTTAAATTTGTCTGCACCCTGGCAGGGGAGGTCACACGGGAAGCCAGACCGAAATAGGCAAGCCTCATCCCCCAGCTCCTTCTGTTCTTCGGGGCTGACGGGCGGTGCTCAGCCCTCCGCCCTGAAAGCCTGCCCCTCCGCCCAAAACACAGAGTGGCTATGGCTCTGCCCGGTCTCTGAGAGACCATTTAAGGCTTTGAAGATCTCCTGCTCTGAAATGCAAGTCCAGTGACACCCCCGTGCCAAGAGCGGATGAGCATGTTTTGTTCCTGGGACATCTGCTATCTCCCACTGGAATGTAAGAGCTGTCTGAGCCTTCCAGATCCTCACTCCTGCCCCTCCATTTTCTCCCTCCCTCCCTCCATTTCTGTCCCCAAGCAGCTGAAATGACCCTGAGCAGAACTTGACCCCGCACTATTCCCCAGGAAACCCACCCCACCAATGCCCTTTTCAGTTTGTTTGTTTGTTTGGCACATTCTCCTTTTATGCACGGTGATTAGTGATTGAAAGCCCGTACTTTAAAAATGCATCAGCAAGTTAGCCAAATAATAAAAATGCATCGCGAAGAGCAGTTTAGAGTGGGGAGGTGCATTTGCAATTTAAAAGGAGGCAGAATATAAAAAGATACACAAACTACAAACTTGGGGGCCAGCAGTTGGGAACGGGGCGGGGGAAAGCAGAGGAGGACTGGTCAGCAGTCCTTGCTCACTGTCTTCTTCTTCTGTTTGAGTTTTTTTATCATGCACATTTATTTTTTTAATCCTTGATTAATTAATTAATATTTTATTTTAATATGCTGTATCCACTAGCCGTGAGGGTACGGGTACGTGACTTCAGTAGTCCTTGGCTGTGAAATGGGGCGATTGTATTGACGGCCTGGTAAGAGTTGTTGCAAAGAACAGATGAGTTAGTGGGGCACCTGATGAGTTCGTGGGGGCGCCTGGGTGGCTCAGTGGGTGAAGTGTCTGCCTTCGGCTCAGGTCATGATCCCGGGGTCCTGAGATCTAGCCCCGTGTGGGGCTCCCTGCTCAGTGGGGAGCCTGCTTCTCCCTCTCCCTCTGCCGCTCCCCTCCCCGCTCGTGCTCTCAAATAAATAAATAAAATCTTTAAAAAAAAAAAAAAAAGGATGAGTTAGTGTGCAAAACTCTTTTAGCACCGAACCCGGCACTTGTCATCAATAAATGTCCACCATCAGCATCACCATCATCATTATCCTCAGTGCTGGTGTCTATGGTTGTTAGGCTGCCCCCAAAGAACCTGGTTGATTGTTTGTTTGTTTCCTGCAAGCCAGGAAGCCTCTGTGATATCACCCACTGGCTGTTCTTTGAAGTAGGGCTGCGTGCTCCGCCGGGGAGGGAGGGAGCCATGTGTTACGGTCCTGAAGCATATAGATCTTCCCCCACAGATCATTAGGCTCACGTTTGTCACATTTATTTTAAGGAAACTGGTAGGCAGAGGGTGGGTGAGGTTAATTGCTGTGTGGATCCTGGGCGGCCCTGTTCTCCAGATGGGGGAGGTTCAACAAAGCCTGGACTGACCCCAGAGGCATGGCCAGGGGCCCAGGCCCTAGGCCCGACCAAGCAGAAACAAGAGGCAGCCTGTATAGCAGGGGCAGCCGGGATCTAAGCTCTCACCCCTGGGACACCCCACTAAGCAGGAAGCCCGCATGGTTTGGTTGCAGTTCCTACCAAAGCCTGGGAAAGCACCAGGCTTTATCCCAGCCGGAGGGAGTCAGGCTGGCCTCCTGAGCCGCAATCCCAAGGCCAGGCGCGGGCCATTCGGTTTGGAATTCTTTCCCGGCCTGAATCATTTCACAGTGCAGGGAAGAAATGGCATGGGGCCTTTTGGGGTCTGACCGCTTGCCATTTAGGTGGCAGACGGCTCCCCAAGACAGACCAGTGAGAATGTCTTTTCCTTCCATTGCCAAGGTTCAGACTTCCCACTTTTATGACGCACCTACTGTGTGCCTGGCCACACGAGGCTGATCCTCCTATAGCCGCGTGATTCTGGGACCCCAACCTCCTCTCCAAGCCTCCACTTATTCATCTGCAAAACGAGGAAAATAACAGTTCGCACTTCACAGACCTTTTTGAAGAATTAAAGCACATAAGCACTCGATAAATGCTAGCCGCTATATGATGATGATGATGATGATGATGATGATGATGATGAATTTTTCAGACCATGTAAGGGCCAAGATTAGTTTTCTCCTGAGAATCTCCTCGGATCTCTTAAGCCCTTTTTGCGAAAGAGAAAACAAAACAATCCATTAAACGGTATGCCTCAGCCCTTCCAGAAAATAATCAGGAACACAGCAGCCCCGGATAAATTGGTAAAAAACTCCTGGTGGATAGGAACAGTCAATATGTCTACTCGATGTTGATTTTCTGACCACCAAAATATTCCTTTTCACGGACCTGCTGGATTCTGTGGATTAACATCTCTGGCCGGGCACTCAGGCACTCATCGCCCCCACCCTGGGCAAAGCTCCCCAGGCCCGGAGAAGGTGTGACTTCAGACATAATGGTAAGGATGGGGGGGGGCGGCGGGGGCGGAATGCAGGCCTGTGTGTGAGGTGATTGTAACCAGAAACACCTCGGCAGGCATCTCGCTGCTGTCCTGAGCCCTGCTGGCAGGCAGCCGGGCCCCGGAGCCGGGAGCCGGCCGGCCGGAGGTGCCCTGGCTCGCCGCTGACCGCCCCTCCTGGGCCCGGCCGGGCCGATAGCTTATCGGGCCCACTCGGGGGGTGCCCAGTGCTACAACCGGAAACGCGGCCGGAGGCCAGTGGATGCTTGATGGAGCGCTTTGCGCCAGGGTGTGCGCAAGTGAGCGCTTAGGCGGCCGGCGCAGGCCCGCATCCATCCGGCGACCAGGTAAGGCATCAGGTGGGTGGGGAGCAACTGACGTGCCCCCACTCTCAAGGCAGTGTTCCCTCTGGGCCTGCAAAAGCCTGGTATTTTCTGAGAACCAGAGAGGGGTGGGGAGGGGCGTGGAGGTGAGAGCAAAAGCAAGGAAGGGTTGGCAGGGGTCAGTGCAGCCTGGCAGCCCGGGGCTGCAGGGTGGGGTTGTGGTGAGGGCAGGGAGAGGAGAGGAGGTGTGCACCCCAAGTTGTCGGTAAGGGTGCGCCTGGGAGGTGTGCCTGACCTCTGATGCGCGTTGTCACTTTCCCACGGCGGGGCTGGACGCTCCTGGGCTCCAGCCAGCAACGACGTGCGCTCTCTTCCCTGGCGAGGTTAGCACGCTTATTGGGGTGGAACCTGTGCGTTGGGGTGGAAGGGCCTGTAATAAGAAGCTGATTGCTGTGCATGAGAAAAATGACAGGGATTTGGAGTGTGAAGCCCCGAGTTTGACTCCAGGTTTTGCAGTTTTTACTGTGCACTCTTGGGCCAGTGGCTTAACTTCTCTGGGCCCAACCTCATCTTGCAAGGACAAATGCTAATAGCGACTAAGTGGGTTGTTGGGGTTTGGTAAGGTGATCGTTTGAAAGATCGTTTTAAAAATAGAAAGAGCCTTATTTTGGGTGGTCTATTCTTAGAAAATTCTGGCACTGTCTAGAGGGTGTCAACCAGTAGCCCAGCTGCCTGGGATGTGCGTTCCCCTGGAAGGGGACCCGGGTGGGATCAAGCAGGTTGAACCATGGCCTGCTTCTGCCCTGAGCAGGTGTCCCCAGTCCCGGGGAAAGACGTCTGGGGGGAAGAGCACCCGAATCCGGGAACTGCAGAAAGGCTTGGCAGACGCCAGCCAAGTGTGCCTCCAAGACCTCTAACTCCAGCACCCCAAACGAGTTGCTCGGGGACTGGGTCCTGGGAGATCGTGGACAGATCCGGGCCCCCGGGAAGGCCTCTCCAGGGCGCGCCCTCGAGCTGGTCCAGCGCGCTCTCAGCGCTTTTCCAGTTCACTCGGGACAGACGGGGACCCGCGGGCAGATGCGCAGACAGACAGACGCCGCGGTGCCGGGCCGTCTCCGGCTGCGCCTGGGGTCTGCGAATCAAAGGAGGGGCGTACTCCTATCACCCTCTCCCCCTGCTCTGCTCGCCAAGGGAGCACTGAGCGGGGCTCGGACTAGTCAGCTTTGGTGGGGGGGCGCCGAGCCCCTTCCTAAGGCACTGCTCAGGGTTTGCGCTCCCCCTCTTCGCTTTAAGCAGGGGACCTTCACCTGTCCAGGTACTCTGGAAAAATTAGATGCAAAATCGACTACCGAAGTGCGTTTTTTCTTCCTTGGTGCAGAGAAAGGACATCTTTTTATCAGCTTCTCAAAAGGTCTACATTGCCCGAAAGGTTAAGAACCCCTCTTCCCCACCAGGACCTCAGGGCCTTATCCTTGGTGCAAGGTGGAGCATTCCAGATTGGGTGTTCTTCTCCTACAACTGCTCTCAAGGCAGTTGGTTGTGAAAGACACCACACAGTGCGTAGACATCTCAAAAATGTCCCTTCCAAGTGCTTAACGGGAAACTGAGGCTCCAGGGAAGGGCTGCCACTGCATCAAGGTCAAGATAGCTAGTTAGAGGCTGAAAGCCAAGCTCAGGCCCCTTGGCTCTTAATCTAATGCTGGTAAGAATCCCCAAGTATCATGAGTCCAAAATAGGGCCCAAGTCGACCTCCAAAACGCCCTAGGTTAAGGGGCTGGCTTCTGGTCATTGTTATTTTTTAATGACACGCACTAAGTTGGTTTGAAGGACAAACACTTGCGTGGAGCGGGCAGCTGCAGGCAACATGGGGAGGTAAGGGCCCCTGCTTCGCTCTTTCCTTAATTAGGGGGCCTTTAACCTTTTGGATGACAAGGTATCTACAGAGGAGCTGATGAAAACTATGAATTTCCTCCAGAAAAATACACCAACGTTCACAATTTCGTGAAGATCATCCAGTGCTCTTGCAGACCTTTGACGGCCGTCCCTGTAGATCATGCTAAAAGTCACTTCCCTTGAACAGAAGGGGAAGATCGCAGACCCGGGGCAGAGGCTGGTTTAGGGAGCGTCCTCGGGGACCTTGTCCCTGGAAGAAGCTTGTCTCCAGGAGTGTGTGGGAGTCTCATCCACACACGGGTGCGCGCGCGCGCGCACACACACACACAGTCAGTCCATCAGCAGACCCACGTTATCGGCGTGGCCTCGCAAAGCCGTGGTTACGCATCCACAGCCGAGCTGCGGGGTAGCCGGGAGAAAAGTTCAAGTCGCCAGCCCGCGCTTAGCTGCAATGGTCTTTAACACCCCAGCCCCTTCAGCCTCATTGTTTATCCATCTGAGCGACTCCCCTTCCCCGGCCCACTCCCACCCCCACTTTTCCGAGGTCGACTATAAAAATAAACTATTTTTCCTTGTTAATAAATCTCCGCCCGGCGCCCTCTTTTAAAGAACTCAAAAAAAAAAAAAAAAAAAAAAGTAAAATAAAATCACTGCGCCCCGCGCGAGCGAGCAGAGAGATTAATCTCGAAGCAGGATTTATGTGGCGCGGGCATCCTCAAACAATTGGAGTCATAAAGTGAAATGAGATTCGGAGGCGGGTGGGGGAGGGGGAGGACCTCGGGAACCACAAACACATTTGTGTAGCTAAACAATGTGGAAACTCTTAAAGACCCCTCTCTGCAGACATCTTGCAGCGACGGCGCTTCCCTGTCAGCCCGCGGGAAAGGGAGAGAGATATATTAACTGAAGACACAATCTAAAATTACTTAGGGGTTTTAAACATGCGGGCAATGGGGGGCGGGGGCCCTGATAAACTGTTGTCCATATTTCCTTCTCTCGGTGTATTATTTCCAAGATATTTCACCCCCGTCACAATGCCCCCCTCCCTTCCCACCCCTTCTTTTCTCTCTCCATTCATTACGCTGACTAGCGTGCAGTGGCCGAAGCCCGGCAGGACTGGAGCCCCGCGGGCAGGATCTTGGTTTGCGCCAGCGCGCGGGGCGAAATTGTACCAGTGCGTAAAGATGCGGGTGGGGCGCACAGCGCGATGGCGCAGGGGCTTAGATGGGTCACGTCTGCCTCTGGGTGACCTTTCTCAGGACCCTTTTCGTTGTAAGCTGCGGCCACTCTAGGTTCCTCGGGGCTTCAGGAATTCCGAGCAGTATTTCTCTGCGCGGCGTTGGACAGGAAAGCAGAAACCCCTTTTCTTCTGCCTCAAGAGTTAGAGCGCGCGCGAACCCAGCAGCCCAAGACGTTAGGGGTCCCAGCCCTGATCCAGAAGTTTAGAGCTGGTTACAGCCTCCTTCAAGCGTCTGGGCTTAGTCTGGCTGGACTGCTTGGCTCCAGATACACGGCTAGGGGTGAAGCAGATCCTCGGTGCGGGTTGGGAGTTGTTTTAAAAGTCTGGAGAAAAATGGGGGCCACAAGCTCAGCATTCATCCTGCCCTGCATGTGGCATCTAGAGCACAGGACTCACACAGTCATGAAATCCCCGCATGAACCAAACGGTCTGAGTTGGCGTATTTGAGCTCCTGGTTGCTCATCTGTAAAATGGGGATATAACCCTCATAATGTCTAGCCCTCATAATTGTTGGGGGAGTCAATGAATATAAAGCTCGAGAAAAGCATAGGGGGTCCATGAGTGTCAGATGTTTCTGTGGTTATCACTTATTATGACTGAGTTGTGAGAGCCTGGTAGGGGCCACGCGACGGCCCCGTTACTCTACGGAGGGGACGCAGGCTGCGGAGAGGCATTCCGTGTCCCAGAGGGGTATTATGATACAGTTAAGACTGAAAGCCTGATTTCTGGATTCATCCACTGATTCCATAAATATTCCACTGTTTTCAGGCTCCGCGCTGGGCCCCGGGGACCCAGATGTAACCAGGACGGTCCCCTGCCCCGCGCAGCCCGCCCCTCACTGGGGGGAGACCGGTGTTGAAAATAACAGCACCTCGTTCGGTGCCAACCTTTTGCCTTTCCGTAAACGCCTTTCTGGTCACAGCTGGGGCGCTGCAGACGGAACCCTGCCCCCAGGGGCACACAAATGTGGAGGGCACTGAGGAAGAAGCAGAACAAGGCAAGCACGGAGGAGGACCCAGTGGCCGCTGCTCAGCGCCAGCCTGTGACCCCCGCCGCAGCCCTGCCCGGGCCACCGGCTGCGGTTGTCGACCTTGCGGGGTGGGCGGCCAGCAAAACATTTCCAAACGTGTCTGGGCCCGATTCCGGAGTGTGAGGCAATCCCTCTGGCCCACGCTGCCGGCCGAGCCTTTATTTAGGCGCGTTTCAGCCGGGCAGCCCTCATCAGCGCCACTTATGTCATCTTTTCTGGGTCCGCGCGGGCAAATCTGCTCTGAGCGCACCCAGCGACCCTCCTGTCTGAGGGGCCCCCACTCCCGCTCCTCCGAACCAGGGACTGGCTCCAGGCGGGCTTAGCCGCCACCGCTGGGCCCCTTCTCAGTGCCCCGCCAGTGTGGCCGAGGGGGACATGCCGGCCCCGACCGCGCATTTTGAAATGAGACAAAACGAATGACGCCACTAAACTTTTTATCGAAATCGCCACCTTGTTACAAATTCCCCCGTCCTATGCCTCTGGCATTATACGGGCGGAATTGCCAGTTATCCCGATGTTACCCTGAATCGTCCAGAATTTCTTGAATTTGCCAACCGGTCAAAATCTGCTCTTATGGGCACAACTGTCCAGATTGTATTAGCGAGAGTGAAATGGTCCATCCTCCAGCCCTGACTTCGAAGGCTATACCGGCTCCCGAAATTTCCAGATACTTCTGGTGTCTTTTTTTTTCCTTTGCCAAATTTCCCCTTGCCCTGAGGCTGAGGTGGAGCGAGGAGAGAGGGGTCTGGTGAGGACGATGGTGAGGAAGACGGTCAGCTTGGCAAGCTGCTTTCTTGGCCTAAGGAAGAGCCTCAAATTCGGCCCCAGTTTTCCCACATGGAGGCACGCGTAGCCCCCCCCAAACTCCCCGACATAACTCAGAAATAGAAAATCAAAGCGTTCCTTCTAATCATGCAGATACTAGAACTCTAAACTTCCCCCAAATATCCAAATCATTAAGTATATATAGGGGAGGGGAAGCTGAGCCCCAAATGTCTGGATCATGGTCTAATTTTTTCAGCCCCATTTACCCAAGGAAGATGTAGATCCACGTTTTTATCTTGAAAGGCAAGCACAGCACAACACAACAAAAAAATCCTGTATTTGCGTGTTCAGTTTAAACATCCCCCTCCCTGCACTTGGCAGCGGTGTGCCCCTCCAACCCAGCGGAGGCAGTGGGCAGCAAGGACAGTCGGGCCCGGGCTGGGGACAGTTCTGTCGATTTTCTTCAGCCTCGGAAATGTCTGTCAGATCTCACCCTCCAGCGGATACCGTTTTGCCGCAGAGGCGCCAATTTCTGACCCTTTCGTTTCCTGGAGGGCCCCTCCAGGGGAGAGGGTTTCTCTGGCATCTTGGGCCTCCGGCAGAGCCTACGGCTAGAGGCCCATTTTACACTTACAAAGCCCAGTGAATTCGTCTGTGACGTTTCCCCCAACAATTTGGGTATTTGGCAAGGAAACCCAGCTGGGGGCCAGGGGTCGAATAATGCAGGCGGACTGGCTCTGACTTCCTTTCCCAGTCCTTCATTTCCCGGGTGTAGAGCTCCCCTTGGCAGAAGGAGGGTCTGAAAAGCCAGGCGGACAAGTCTCCTCCCCCAGGCGCTCCCTGAAGACCCTGAATGGTTATTGTCCTCTGGGCCTGGGGGACATTTGTGAGTGCACAGTGACCCCTTGGCTTTTGCAAATGGAGGGAGGGGATGAAACGGTATCTTCCAGCAGCACACAAAGAGGAGGGAAGGTTAGGGTATGTGAAGGATCGATCCGTCTTCAGCTTCGTTGTCCCCCCCCAAGGAAGCCTGTGGAACTGTAACCAAGTCACAGGGGAGGTCCTGGACCCCAGTCATGGTTCCAAAGACTTGACTTAGGGCCCATGGACCTCCTCCCTCTTGGAGAGCAGATCCAGAGTTTTTATTGCCTCTAACCAAGCCTCTCACTAAAGCCTGTTCTCTACCAGCAGTCTTTCCCCTACCCTTGGACTCCGATTAAACCGGGATGGGGTTGGGAATGCAGTTATCAAAATCAAAATCGTTCTGGAGCCTGAATGCCTGACCTGAAACTCTCCCCTCATTTGCTGAGAGGCATTGGGCCAACTATCTAACCTCTCTGAACGTCCTCCTCATCTGTGAACCATGATGATGACACTGTGCCCCTCCTAGGGTTGTTAGGAGAAGCAAGCCACGGCTGCCCTGGGTTCTCAGCCAGAGGGCTGCAGAACACAGGCTGGGTGCCACTGGTCTCAGCCACCCGGGGCCAATACAATAAAATACATCTATATTGTTGGACTAGTCCAGAAACAGCAGCGTGTAGTGCGGGATATCTTTCCACCGGGCTGGGAGGGTGGATGTCTGCTTCTCACCCCTCCTGCCGGGTCTTCGGGTTCTGAGTTCCAATCCAAGCCCTGCCCCTTTCTAGCTGGCTGACCCTGGGCAAACGCTTCTCCTCTCTGTACCTGCAGTGCGCAGAGGGAGAAATGAGTCCGGCCTCCACGGTCTTTGTGGGGATCAAATAAGCCCATAGGTGCGCGGCACATGGTAGTGAGATTGAGAGATACAATATCACAGCACGTCGTAACAAACACATAAGCACAGCCTAACACAATATACACATCCTCATGGAAGGTAAACGCGGTATAATATCCGATATTACGATGTGTTATATTGTATTATAATTCTGGGCACACGTGTGCGCACTGGGAGGGACTGACGGCCTTAGCCAGGACGTGCCTCGCCATTGCAGTGCCCGTGGGGGACACATGGGCTTGTCGTCCCCCCTTTTCGCCCAGTGGTTGCCGACCGGCGTTTGCAGCGAGCAGCGAGCCCTTGGCAAAACGCGCGGACTTTCGCTTTCACCCGGTGGCGCTGCTCTGGGCGGGTTGCATCCGGCCCGGGGAAGGTTGTCGGAGGCTCCCGGACCCTGGGAAAACTTGGTACGGTCTGGGCGCTCTGTGGCGGTAGGCAGTTATCCGCGTACACCCCGGACACCGTGCGTCCGAGCGAATTCGTGAGGCGCAGCGCAGTGCCGTGCAAACGCACGCCGCCGCTGGAACGCACCGACCCCGCCGAGCAGGAAGTTTGGGGGAGGCAAAGAGAGGACCCGAAAACACCTACGCTCTCCGCTTTCCCTTCGGCCCCGGGAGCAAGCAGAGCCCGCGTGGGAAGCAAGGCAGTTTTTCTTTTACGCGCTGTTTCTCGGGACGTGGGCAGTCCCCAAGATGTGCAGTCTGACCCACCACCGAGAAACGATTTTTTGGAGCCCTTTCTTTGGCTCCGCAAAGGCATCACACATCAGCACAGTTGTTTGCAGCGGTAGAATCATTGGCGCGAACACTAAATCACTTGCGCACACAGAACAATTTGCCCAAAGACTTATATGCGCACAGAGGCACTAACGCGCCCCACCTAGTTGGCACGTCGGCATCATTCGCACATCAATAACCGTTTGCATATGCTGTGTGCGCTTTCCGAGCCGCGGATAATTTGCGCATAATTATCTGTCGACAGAATCACCTTTGCGCACACACAGTTATTTGCACGCGCGTTAGCGAGTACACACTTCAGTATATACACGCAAATGAGGGCACACTGCCGCCCTTGCACTTCTGCACAGCCTTGGCACGCACCCACACGCTCAGACCTCGGGGTGTTAAGAGGAGCGTGAGGTTGAGGTCTCGCATCTAATTGGGAAAGTCCCGGAGTTTAGAGGGGGAAACTCGCTCCAGTCCATGTTGGGTCTTTTTCATCGTTGTTCTTTTTTGCGGACCGAGGTCGGAAGCCAGACGGTTTTCTCGCTAGGAGAGGGGACGACGTCCAGCCAGAGGGGCACGGCTTTTGAATAGAGGTCCAGGAAAGGGTTCTAGGGTTCCGGGCAGCGCTCTGAGCGCAGAGCTCTGGCGTGCCCTCCCCTCCTCCCCCCTGGCCCCGGAGCGAGGTGGGGCCGGGAGGGACCCACGGCCTGCGCTCAGGGGCCGGGGAGTTGTGTTTATTTTCGAGTTATTCTTGGCCGCCGTCCACGCGATTATTTGGAGCAGCGCAGGGACCTTCGGGGAGAGCTGGGGCCTTGGGGGGGGGGGGTGGGGGGTCCCTTTGTCAGGCCCCACGAGTTTTATGGCGTCGGAGCTGGAGGGGGGGGGCGAAATTACAGGCGGAATCAAAATGTGTAAATTATAGGTTCGTGTTGTAAAGAGGCCTAAGCGCGCCCGCCGGAGAAAGGCGGTTGTGGGTTCCTAGCGGACCCCGGCCAGCGCCGCGCGCGCCCCTGCGCGCTGGGCGTTGGCGGGCTCGGTCCCCAGGCGCGAGCAGCCGGGGCGCCGGGGAACAGGGCCGCGATGCAGGCCTGGGGCTCTGTCCCACAGCGAGGCCCGAGAGAAAGGGACCGGGCCCGATGACAGGCAGCCAGGACGGCGGGAGCTGGGGCCGCTGTCGCCCTCCGGCCGTCACCGCCGCGATGGCCTTTTTAGTTGCAGCTCGCTGACGAGGTTTCGTGGAAAATGCCTTTCTGTGCCCAGCCGCGAGCGGAGCGAAAGCTCATTTAAGAGTTGAGATGTCTCTGCCGCCACAAAAGCGGGTGGCGGCCGCCCGTTGGAAGGAGTTTCAGAAACATCGCCGTTTAAAGCTCTCCTGACTCAATTTTCCATCATTTGGCTTTTCCTGGGTCTTTTCCGCTTTCTTGTCTCTGTCTTATCTCTTCTCTCCCCCCCCCCCCCTTTCATCACGTTTTCCCTTACCATCGCTTCCTTTCCCCTCTCCCCTTCTGGGCCAGCCTCCCTGCCCTCCCTCCTTCCTTCTTCCTTGGATTCCCTCTTTCCCATAATATGCTCAATTTTACCTTCTTCTTTCCCTTGTTCTTCTCCTCACAGTTGCAGGATTTCAACCTGCCCCCCTCCCTCCCCCGTCTTTCTGGTGCCTTTCCCCTTATTTACAGGATTTTGCATCTCCTCCCCCACCCCTGTTTTCCTCATACCCTCCTCTTCTGCACCCCCCCCCCCCCTTCCTTGTTCCTTTCTACTCTAACTCTCCACTTCTGGACTTAGAATGTGGTGCTGTTGAACTTCAACATTCGTGACTGTGGAAAATCCAACGGCAGCAGGTCACATTGACCTGGAGAAAATCAGAAAAGGGAGGAGGACATTTTAAGAACCATCCAGAAGCCCCGCATTGGGTTAGCACTAGCCGTTCCAGGACCCACGTGTGTTGGAGAGGAGGAGGGGCCGGAAGATTACTAAGAGCTCAAAAGTTCCATAGTCAAAGGGGCGTGCACTGGGTCCGGTGGCATATCCGGTTACCAGTCTGTCCACCCCATCGGTTATTGCCCACGAGTGCATTTCAGGCTCTGTGCAGGTCTCCTGCCCATTTGTTCTGAGAGCCCAGGAAAAAGCCTTGCCAACAGTTAGCAAGGATTTCAAGAAGACAAACAAACCATCCCACGTTAAAATCCTTCTAACACCACCTAGTGCCCTTCCCGGATAACAGATTTCTCTTCCCCACTCCCCCTGAGCCCACACCTCCCCCTTCTCAACAGCTGTTCATCCATTGTTATATTTATTAGGTAAATAGAAATCCCATAAATACACCTGAATGAAAAGCATCATGTTCCATAATTTGCCACTCAGAGCCACCAACATTCATCTTCCAACCGTTTCACTTCTTTGGTTTGACAAAGAGGGTAGGAGTTCCACACCCTTGCCCCTTTTCCTAAGTGATGAGAATATTAACATCTGACCACGCTGCCCCCATAAGTAGCCTCCACCCCCATCTACCTTTCCAAAACTTCCTTATTAATAAGAGGTCATTTCCTCCCCAGGCTTTAAACCCTGCCTGCCGTGCAGACCAGACAGGGAGAAAATATTGACATCTCTGAGCCCCTGGCAATACCGGGGTGATCATAGCTTCCTGTGGGGAGCACGTTCTAAGCCCAGGCGGGGGACCCATGCGGGGCACTTGCACTCCTAGAGGCGGGAGAAACAGGTGCTCCTGTGTGGAGATCAGGGAGGGGCCTTCAGGAAAGAAATACTGGTAGCGCTCAGTTCATTTCCCAGAGCACTTGCTCTTTATGTCTGGCTTTCTGGAATGACCCAAGCAGCTGGCTGATGAGCCCTACTTCTTTAAGCCGTGGTTGCCTGGTTTTCTTAAAGCTTGGAAACCAGTAAGATTGGTAAAGATGAACATATTTAATTAACACACGGTGCTGGCGAGGGTGTGGGAAACAGGCACTCTCAAAAGTCAGGAGTCGTTACAGCCAACATGGGGGTGGGGAGGCGGAGGGGGGATTTGGGATAGCCACCCAAAACAGGAGAGCAGGACGCTTTGGCTCAGCAATTCTACCCCTCCCCCCCCAGATATCGACCCTATGGGTGTAATCCCTCACATGCAAAATGACAGATATATAAAGATATTCAATGCAGCACTGCTTTGATAGCAAAAAAAAAAATGATAGATTGATCAGTTTTAATGGGGTTCTGATTAGATGAACTATGGCTAAAGGAACAGTAAAATACTGTGCATCTGAAAAAAAAATACTGTGCATCTGTGGAGAAGACTGGGGGGTTTCGGTCTGTATGGGTGAGAAGAGATCTCTGAGATATAAGTAAAAAAAAAAAAATAAAAGTGAAGGGCAGAACGGTTTGTATAGCGTGCTCCTGTTTGTGAGAGGAAACGCAATCGGTACGCTAAGGTGTAGACGGGTATACGAGACACTGTGATCCTGCCTCCATTCTTTTTTCTGGAGGGAGGCTAACTGGATGGGCAAGAGGGGGAGATTTCCTTTCATTCTGTACTTTTTTGTACTTTTGACGTTGTTTTGCCCTTTGCATGTCTTGCCTATGCCAGGAGTAATTTTTTTTTTTTTTTAGATTTTTTTTAAAGATTTTATTTATTTATTTGACAAAGAGAGACACAGCGAGAGCAGGAACACAAGCAGGGGGAGTGGGAGAGGGAGAAGCAGGCTTCCCGCGGAGCAGGGAGCCTGATGTGGGGCTCGATCCCAGGACCCTGGGATCATGACCTGAGCCGAAGGCAGACGCTTAACGACTGAGCCACCCAGGGGCCCCTAGATTTTATTTTTAAGTAATCTCTGCACCCAACGTGGGGCTCAAATTCACAACCCCTAGATCAAGAGTTGCGTGCTCTACCAGATGCCCCAGAAGTAATTTTTTTTAAAGATTTTATTTATTTATTTGAGAGAGAGGTAGTGAGAGAGAGCACGAGCAGGGAGGAGAAAAAGAGGCAGGCTCCCCAGGAGCAGGGAGCCGATGCGGGCTCGATCCCAGGACACTGAGATCATGACCTGAGCTGAAGGCAGATGCTTAGCTGACTGAGCCACCCAGGCGCCCTGCCCCAGAAGTAATTTTTAAAACTAATTGATAAAATACTAGGAGATAGTTGTTGTCCTCGTGGTTCCTTTTTTTTTTTTTTTAAGATTTATTTAGTTGAGACTGAGAGAGAATGTGGGGGTAGAGGAAGGGGCCGAGGGAGAGGGAGAGAAAATCCCAAGCAGACCCCGAGCTAAGCATGGAACCCGATGTGGGTCTTGATCTCAATACCCTGAGATCATGACCTGAGCTGAAACCAAGAGTCAGATGCTTAACGGACTGAGCCACCCAGGCGCCTTTTTAAAAAAGTTTTATTTATCTCGTGGTTCTTTTCTTAACAGCATCCCACCCCCATCACCCCTTTCCCTGCTTCCCCAGCTTCAGCATAGTAGTCACCATCTGATGAACACTCATCATGGGCAGAGGTTGGGCCAAGTCCTTTAAAAACATCTAATTTCAGGGGTGCCTGGGTGCCTCAGTCTTAAGCGTCTGCCTTCGGCTCAGGTTCATGATCCCAGGGCCCTGGGATCGAGCCCTGGGATGGAGTCCTGCCTCCAGATCCCTGCTCCTCTGCCCCTTCCCCTGCTCCTGCTCGCTCTCGAAGTCTCTCTCAAATAAATAAATAAAATCTTTTTTAAAAGATTTTATTTATTCATTTGAGACACAGAGATAGAGAGAGAGAGCATGAGCAGGGGGAGAGGCAGAGGGAGAAACAGGCTCCCCGCTGAGCCAGGAGCCTCATGCGGGGCTCGATCCCAGGACCCTGGGATCGTGAGCTGAGCTGAAGGCAGACGCCCAACCATCTGAGCTACCCAGGCGCCCCCCCCCAAAAAATCTTTTTAAAAACCATCTTATTTCATCCCCACATCAGTTGTGCCAGAGAGACATCCTTCGCCCCATTTTACAGGTGGTTAAACTGAGGCTCTAGGGGCAAACCTCCTGCCCAGAGTCACATACTTAATAGGATGTTCTCAAATCCAGATCATCTGTTTCTGCAGCCTGATAACTGCACTTGAACTGATCCCTGTTTCAGCTTCCTCCTCCTCGTCCACCTTTTTTTCTTTTCTCAACTGCTCGAGCCCCTCTGCAACCCCTTAATTTCCACCCTGCCCCCCAACCACACACAATCAGTAAATGAAAATAAAATGCTTGCAAGAGGACAGCTAAGTCCAGACCAACGTGAATCAACAGGTTCTACTGCAAATTCAAAGACAATTGGCCAAAACACACGGTGGCAGATGGTGTTGAGGTAGACTTGACAGAGACAGAAGTAAGTCAGGCACACCGCTTAGCTGTTCACAGGAAACCCACCCGTGGACTCAGTGCTTCGAAAGGATTTGGTCCTGAGCCTGCCCTTCTCCCCTGCAGTTCCCATAAATCCTAGCAGGCTTCCCTTCCCGGAGCCGGTGCTAAGCCCTGAAAGGTAATGGGGTGTGAGAATATGGCTTCGAAAATTGCTTGGTTAAGATCCGGATGTGGGGCTAAGATTCCTGTGGGGATCCCTTAAACATAGGAGCTGGGGTTGTTACCGAAATTCCTCTTATCTGAGGACTGGGCTTCTGCGTGTGATGCCTTCAAACTTCAAATGCATTCCTTCGCTACCAGAGCAACGCCCAGGAAGATACCAGGAATCCTATTTTTTTTGGCAGTTGGGACTAACTCATGGCCAGGTCAGCAAATAGCTCTTGAGAGCCTAAGATGTCCAAGACGCTGCACACCCAAGATGCTGGAGGGTGTGTTAATTTCACATACACTTGTATATTGTACGCATGAGATTTCAACTCTTTAAAAAGTTATGTAAGGAGGGGCGTCTGGGTGGCTCAGTCGGTTGAGCGCCTGACTCTGGGTTTTGGCCAGGATCTCAGGGGCCCGAGATGGAGCTCTGTGTGGCACTCAGTGTGGAGTCTGCTTGTCCCTCTCCCTCTGCTTCTTCCCTCGCTGGCGCTCTCTTTCTCTTTCTCTCTCTCTCTAATAAATAATAAAAACTTAAAAAAAAGTTATAGAATGAAACTATGTCTCCTGCTCTGCCCCTCCCCCCACAGTCCAATTTCCTTCCCAGGCAGTTCCAGCTGTGACCTCTCTCTTGTCTATTTTCTGGATACAATCTATGTACAATTAATGCCTTCTGATCTGAATGGTAACCTTTCATACTTAACATATAGTCATGGCCTAGCAGGCGAGAGCCCACAGGTGCCTAGATCCACATCTTGAGCCATAACCTTTTTAGGTCTGTGTCCTTGGGCAAGTTCCTGAACTTCTCTCTCTGGGTTTTCCCATCTTTAAAATGGGATTGATACCAGTACCTGCCTCAAAGTTTTCCTATGAGGATCAAATGTGACAAAATCTGCCAAGCACCCAGGATTTTTTCTGGCACCCAGAAAACATGCAATGACTATCAGCTTCTTAATGTTAGCTGTTAATGTCAGAATAAATAATAAATAATCATGCTCTGTTCACTCTGTGTTGCTATCCCGTTTTCCTTTGCCAGGTTCCTTCCTGATGTAGGTCATGGTGTCCTAACCTGTTGCTAGAAAAATAACTGAGGAATGGTTTTTACGGAAGAACCTTAGAACCTGCAACATTTGAAAAAGGAGAAAGAGGCTAAAATTCTCTAATCCTGGCTTCCTCCAAATGGAGAGATGGGGGTAATGGTGTAAAAAGTAGAATTGGTATTTCTGTTAATACTGTGTGTGTGTGTGTGTATGAGAGAGAGAGAGAGTGTGTGTGTGTGTGTGTGTGGGAGAGAGAGAGAGAAAGAGAGAGAGAGAGATTGGCAGTTGAAGCAAATGCCTAAACCCAGAATCTGGCTACTCTGAATGTGGGCAGACCTCAAGAAGGAAGGAAGTTTGCATTAAACTTGAAAATGTTTGTGGTCATATTAAAAAGTAGGGTGGCATTTACAAATTTAAGGTTGCTGCACAAACTATAAAAGGTCTATTGACTTTTGAAATGAACTTTTCTGGCTAAAAATCCAGTCCCTTTTATAAGCGTGTTGGAACATTGTTTACTTAAATTAATCCTATCTTTGCATAAAGTATTGGTGTGGCCTTTGAAAAAGGTATTTTCTCTGCGTTCCTTTGAGAGAGCTTGCGGGTTGGCCAAGGAGGGAGAGGTATGCGGTTCAGGGAGTGTTGAAGGTCTCTATACCTTATGGAGACAACCTTGATCGCTGGGTTCTTCCCTGGAGATGTGTTTTGAAAATGACTTCCTAGCTCTTTGCAAAGATCATCATACAGTTGGACAGCAAATGATGCTTTTCTTTTTTGGTCATTAGCAAGTAAAATCCATCCCTCCTCCCCACCAGGGAAGAAGCCAAAGAAATAGGAGGATAGCAAGCAAAATCACAAATATGCTGAGTGTGAGCTTCTCATAGCAACATAAACAGAGACTTTGTGGGCCTTTTCTTTACACTTGGAAAAAATTCTGTAAATACAGAAAAGTGCACTGATTATTACATCTAATACCCATGTGTTTAACACCCAGAAAGAAAACACAAATTAATCTGTGATCATATCTGCTTCAAATCCTTTTTTAAATAACGGAAGTAAAATATCATAAAGCTGAAGTGATTTTCCCTTTTCTGATACCATCCTCCTCTCTCTTCCTCTCCTTAAATATAACCACTATTGTAATTTTGGCAAATATCTGCAATTGCATTTTTATACTTATATAAAATACACACTTCACCGAAAGTGATATAAAAATTGAGTTTGTGTTTTTTCGTAATTTGCATGAATCTCATATTGTGTATAGTGTTCTCCAATTTGCTTTTTCCCCCTCCACATAGTATTTTTGACAATTGTATTTCATTAGGATTGATAAATAGATACAATATATGATTGCAGATATCATAAATATACTTTGATATATAAATATGTAACATGAATATATTTTGCTCATCCTAATCACTTCATAGCAATTTATTATATAATAATAATTGTAGCTAAGGCATGCATAGCACTTTTTAGGTGCCAAGCAGTTTATTTAATGAATTCACTAAGTGAATTTATTTAATGAATTCTCACACCTATGAGAGAGCTGCTATTGTTACCTCATTATTTAGATAAGTAAACTGAGGCATACAGGAGCGCCTTGGCTGGCTTGGTCAGTAGAGTGTGCAACTCTTGATCTCAGGGTTATGAGTTCCAGCCCCATGTTGAGTGAAGAGATTACTTTAAAAAAATTTAAAAAAAACCCACAACCTGGGGCACCTGGGTGGCCCAGTTGGTTAAGCGTCCGCTCTTGGTTTTGGCTCAAGTCCTGATCTCAGGGTCATTAGATGCAGCCCCGTGTCAGGCTCCCTGCTGAGCTCAGAGTCTGCTAAAGTTTCTCTCTCCCTCTCCCTCTGACCCTCCCTGCATCATGCTCTCTCTCTCTCTCTAAAATAAATAAATCTTTTTTTTTAAGATTTTATTTATTTATTTATTAGAGAGCAAGAGAGAGAGAAACAGCATGAGAGGGGAGAGGGTCAGAAGGAGAAGCAGGCTCCCTGCTGAGCCGGAAGCCCGACGCGGGACTCGATCCCAGGACTCCGGGATCATGACCCGAGCCGAAGGCAGTCACTTAACCAACTGAGCCACCCGGCGCCCCTAAAATAAATAAATCTTGGGAAGAAAAAAAAAAAAACCCTGAGGCATACAGAGTTAAGTAACTAGCCCAAGGTCACTTTCTCTGTTGATGGATATCTAGATTGTTTCCTTTTTTTTTTTTTTCACAATTATAAACAATAATACGGTGAACATCTTTACACCTGCTTCTTTTTATATGCTGGTTACTATTCTCTGTGCAAGAGTTTCTATCAAGTAGAAGCCCAAAAGAAGTGCTGACATTTAGAGTGTATACATTGTAGATTTTACTAAACATTTGCAATGTCATATTTGCATGTGTGATCCTGGGGAGCCTTGACCTTGCCGATCCTCGGTTTCTTTGTAAAATAGGGACATACAGACTCGCTTGTAAAGGTTGCGGTGGAGATTGAAAGGAATGTACAGGGTATAGCAGTCATGGAGGGATACCTGTAGTACTCACAGCTGTTAGAGTCCCTAATGGGAATATTACTGCTACATTACACTGTGGCCATGCTGGCCAGACTCTAGTCAAGTACTGCTACATTACACTGTGGCCATGCTGGCCAGACTCTAGTCAAGTCCAACGTTGAAAAGCGATTGTGAGGACCGAACAGAAAAACTCTACTTAGTTACTGTCTCATTTTATAGGATTGAAAATAAGCCACAGGAACTTCTGTTAAATGTTTCTATCAAACCATACCAAACAACCTGGAGGGCGCAGAATGAAGCAGAGACTTGAAATACAGAACTGGGCCGTTTGGGGCCAGCTGGTGGCTGCTCTGTGACCCTAGGCAGACCACTCGAACTTTCTGTGTGTCTAGTTCTCCAGACCTCAGGGAAGAATAATTACACTTTCTCACCTTGCAACATAAGGCTGCTGTGAATGAACATAAATGGGCAGGTAGGGGTGGTGGATTGAATGAATCCTTTTTGAATTATTGAAAACAAAAGATTTGGCGTATATTTATTTTTTAAAGATTTTATCTATTTGTTTGAGAGAGAGAGAGAGAAAGCATGAGCAGGGGGAGGGGCAGAGGGAGGGGGGAAGCAGACTCCCCACCGAGCAGGGAGCCCAATGCGGGGCTCAATCCCAGGACCCTGGGATCGAGACCTGGGCAGAAGGCAGATGCCCAACCAGCTGAGCCCCAGATCTGGCGTATATTTAAAGATGTTATTTTCTGTACCTTGGATTTGGCTGGGCATCCAGAAGCCATTTTTCTGTTGCATACACATCTAAAACATTTCAGAAAATTCTATCTTAACTTTTGAAATTGGTTTTCCTTCGGAAATAAAGAGAACACTCCATATTAGTGTGTTATGGGACTTTTCTTGTTACTGTGCCAACTTCTGGCTCATGAAAATATTAAGGCTTTCTTTTCCTACATAAACTGAGGTAGCAGAAAGATGGGAGGGAGGGGAAAATACACAGAGGCGACTCAATCAAACAAGTTGTTTTGCAAACAATTCGTTACTTGATGGAATTCAATTAGTTGTTTTCAAAACTTGGCTGACCAAATTCAGTATCTGTCCATCTGCCACCACTGCCAAGATGTTAACCCCCACCCCCAACTAGTTGTGTTTAAGATTTCTTCCATCAGTTATCAGCTAAATTCAGCTTCTTTTTATGTCAAAAATAGCTCACTGGTAGCTTGAGTCAAGCCAGTTGGCATCTCTTCAAACTGGTTTGTCTGAGTCTTGGAGTCACAGGAAATGCTCCGGTCCTGCTCCTAGCTGAGACCTCATTGATGTCGGTTGGAATGGGGCCATTTTCATTTGCTAATAAAGCCCCAGAATCCACGGTGAAGAACCGATGAAAGATGCTGGCTGCTGCTGGTTGCAGGGAAACAATACAACATATCCTCTGGGGAAGGGAGAAGGTCAGAAGGAAACTGAACCAGTCATCCAAACCTTTCTTCCAGCCAAGTCCTAATGGTATGCTGGCTACCTTATCCCTCCACAGGCTGATGGTGTGGGAAAAATCGGGCTGGAAAGAGACAGAGGGTGGGTAGGGAGACAGAGAGAGATTGAAAGCAAGGACGATGGTGGAATAGATGTGTTTTATTTGTGTAAATGAGCCAGGAGAAGAATGTAGAATGGATATCACTCAAACACAGAAGAGAGAGAGTTGGTGCTCTCTGGCGTGGAAAGTTCTAGCGCAGCATCACTTGTATGCATGGTGGTTGTGCCATGTCGGGCAGCAGTAGGACCTTGTTATTGTGGCGTGGTGGGCATTAACTATGTTTTCAGGAGACGTGTGTCTGGGTGTGAAGCTGATA
This sequence comes from Neomonachus schauinslandi, assembly GCF_002201575.2. NCBI lineage: Eukaryota > Metazoa > Chordata > Mammalia > Carnivora > Phocidae > Neomonachus > Neomonachus schauinslandi. The sequence goes on from NC_058416.1 coordinate 81,215,024, forward strand.
AGGAGTGGCTATGGGGGCTCTGTGATGTGTTTGTACGGGTTTGTATATCACGGAACTCACTCCTTCCCTAAATTCAGTCATGGTCAAGCTCACTCCGGGATTTTGGCCATCCACAAGCCCTGCCTGCTCAATTTTCTTTTTTCCACTCACCTTTCGAAACCTGAATATCCACTTTGGGTTCATCCTAAGCAATCATGAGTTTGGGGCCAGGAGAGGCTTAAGACTGAGCCACCTGGGTGCCCCAATAATGCCATCTTTATGGGGCTCTTGGGAGAACGAAATGAGATGGGGCATGTACAATGTTTGCACAGCGCCCGGCACAGAATGAGCTCCTTAACAAGTCAGGAAAAGCCTGTCACCGGCTGAATTGTGTTCTGTAAAAATTCATATGTTGAATTTCTTTTTTTTTTTAAAGATTTTATTTATTTATTTGACAGAGAGAGACACAGTGAGAGCAGGATCACAAGCAGGGGGAGAGGGAGAGGGAGAAACAGGCTTCCTGCGGAGCAGGGAGCCCGACGCGGGGCTCGATCCCAGGACCCCGGGATTGTGACCTGAGCCGAAGGCAGACGCTTAACGACCGAGCCACCCAGGTGCCCCCTACGCTGAATTTCTCACCCGTGGTAGCTCAGAAGGTGACTGTATTTAGAGATAAGTCTTTCAAAGAGGTAATTAAGGCAAAATGAGGGTATTCAGGTGGGCCCTAGTGCATGATGCCTGGTGTCTTCATGGAAGAGGAGATTAGGACACAGACAGAAACACACACAGAGGGAAAGATCATATGAAGACCCAGGAGAGGGAGGCCATCTGGAAGCCAAGGAACAAGGACTCGGAAGAAACCAGCCCTGCCAATGCCTTGGCCTTTGACTTCCAGCCTCCAGAGCTGTGAGAAAATAAATTTCTGTTGTTTAAGCCCAAAGCCCGCAGTATGTGGGCTCAGGCAAACGAGTATCAAGCAGATAGAATATGTATGCACGCTCCAGTTTATAGTCCTGGTGATGAGCCATCTCCAGACATGGACTCAGGCTCTATTTAGATTCAAGATGATGACAGAAACCACAAGAAATAAGAGTGGAAACTGGATCGAAGAAGTACCTTCTTGCTGCCTTCTTGGCAAGTCCTTAGAAATGTTGTCATTCTGGAATGTGGTTATCACACAGGGAGGGTGACTCAGCACCAGTGATTCTCCCCCGTGGTAGTTTTTAGGCATAGATCTGGGGCCTTGGTGAAATGCAGTCCTTTTAAATCAGGCAGCAATGTCCTAAAGAGTTTCTGGCCCAGATTCATGGTTCAAAATGCAGTTCATGGTGTCAGACGTTTCTAACGGTCTCCCAGGCCTGAGAAATTAATGTTCATCGAAGAATGTGTTTTCAGCTACTCTCTCTTGGCACAATGCCACTGACCCCCACCTCACCACCACAAGCCATGCCAATCACCAGCTAGACTATCTATATGAGTTAATGAATTCCAAAAACATGGACTAATTATTGTCACAGACCAGTGTTAACACACTTCACTCCTCACAAGCTGTGAATGTGGTTGGCAAGGTAGGGCATGCAGTGTCTTACACCACTCCTCAGGTATGTGGATATTTGATGGTTCGATCCCCATGGAAACAGAGGTCAATGAAGGAGGATGAACTTGGCCCCTTCAGGCCAGAGTGAGATGAGAATTTGGATGGGTGGGGAAAAAAAAGAGAGGCTATTTCAAGCAAAGAGGAGAGGTTGAGAAAAATCAGATGGCATTGTATTGCAACAGTCTGTTACGTGTCCCTCTCTTTATGAGACCCCAGTGAGACCATTAAGAGTAGGGACTGGGTCTCCCTTCTCACTGGAGACCTGTCATGGAGCATGGTGCCTGCAGCATAATGGTCATCCAAGGGAAGGTAGCAATAATTGTCAAGACCCAGGCAATTCTCCACATACCCCACTTAACTGACAGAAACACGACTCAAACTGGCTGAAGCAAAAACATTTAAAAGGGGAGTGTTTTATTGGCTCATTAATTTGGGAACTCTGAGGGTGCGTTGGCTTCAGGCACATTTGGCTCAAGGACCTCAATACGGTGTCAGTGCTCAAATAGTTTTCAGTATCTTGAACTATGTATTTGTGTGTGTGTACAGATCTCTACTTACCTCTCCATAGGGGTGGAACCCACCATTTACTTTGAAAATAAAGACCTGCAGGGTCTTTTCCAGAATAGCATTTGAGAGAAAGCTAGGGATGATGCAGTGATGTTGAGTTGTGCAAGCCCCTTATTCATTCGTGGTTGAGCAGCATGACGTTAGATGTTGAGCTTCTTGAGGGCAGAGATGCTTATTGATCTGGGTCACTGCTGTAACTTCAGCTCTAAAAATAGTGCTGGGCACACACTAGACACTCGGCCAATATTTATTTAAATTACAAGCCCCTGCTTGGCGGCCTTGGAGGTTGATTTTAGAATAATGTGGGGTTGGGGCGCCTGGGTGGCTCAGTCAAACTTCTGCCTTCAGCTCTGGTCATGATCCCAGGGTCCTGGGATCGAGTCCCTCATTGGGCTCCCTGCTCAGTGGGGAGTCTGCTTCTCCCTCTGCTTGTGCTCTCTCTGTCAATTAAATAAATAAGTAAAATCTTAAAAAAAAAAAAAAAAAAAGAATGATGTGGTGTTAGGGGCGCCTGGGTGGTACAGTTGTTTGAGTGTCTGACTCTTGGTTTCAGCTCAGGTCGTGATCTCAGGGTCATGAGATTGAGCCCCTTGTCGGGCTGTGCGCTCAGTGTGGAGTCTGCTTGAGACTTTCTCTCCCTTTCCCTCTGCCCTTCCTGCCCCTGACCCCTGCTCTCTCTCTTTCTAAAATAAATAAATGAATCTAATTTTTTTTTTTTAAGGAATAATGTGGGGTTAGATCATTAAATGAATTCCAGGTATAGCTCAGATTGACATCTATTAAATGTATTTTGATTGGTCCAGAGAAATGGATGGAAAAGATGCTCTCAGTCTTAGACCTGTGGGGCAATAACTGAATGCCAACATTTAAGCTGGGGGGGGGCGGGTGCTGCTGAAGGGGAGTAGCAGTGAACTAAGGCTAAATTCAGTCCCGTGGACTCCTTGGTCTGATTCGCCACTTAGGATTGCGGTCACATCCCATTTCAAGCGATCGGGCTTCTCCACTGTGCCAGGCCCTCCACAGCCTTACCTGTAACCCTGGCATTAGCCCTACAAGGCGGGTGCTCCCTGTTTCAACTTTTTAGATAAAGTCATTGAGGTTAGGAACCACCTCTTCAGCATTGGTTTTCTTTTCCTAATAAAGGCCAGAACACGTTGTTGTGGGTTAAGGGAAGCACGTTTTCACTGTTCTACACATGGACCACAGAGAGGAAGGAGGGTAATATTGCTACATCTGGTAGCCCTCTGTCAGTGGTGTGTTAAGTGTTACACATAAATATCTTATTTAATTCTCTTGGCAATCCCAGAAGGGCAGTGTTAGTGTGTCCATTTTGCAGGAGAGGAAACTGAGGCACAGAGAAGTTTAGTAACTCACCCATGGTCACCCAAGTCCGCCTGTCTGTGCTCTGAATCATGACACGCAAATGCCCTTCACGGGGCATCTGACTCCTGAGCTCTCTTGAAAACATGCTTTGGCACTGCGAATCCTTTCCCACCCCTGCCATCCCCCAGCAGGCCCTCGGCCGTGAAGTCTTGTGTTGTTTTCACATCACCCTAGAGGCTGCTCCACGCTTTTCTATCCCTCTTCCTCCACGTCAATGAAATGAGACATTAGATAGTGCGTGGAAATGTTGCCGTAATGAAATCTAAAGAAATGTTCACTGAATCCAGGTGTGGCCACGTGAAGGCACCCTTCTGGGCAACTGTCCGGGGCTACTGGGATGTGGAGATCAGGCCGGCACTGGTGTGAGCGACTACCCGCTCGACCCTCTGGCCCTCCAAGCAGATAGGAATGACTGTAAGTCAGCTCTGAGCGAGACTGCCCCGTTACTGCTTACTAACCTCCTGGGGGTCCCTGGGCATATCGCATCCCTCCACTGTGCTTTCTTTTTAGGGGTGTGAAAGTGGATATAAGGCTTTGCTATAAACAAACAGAGACTAATATTCTGGGGCAAAGAGGACGTGGTCCGTGTGGTCCATGGCGGGCTGTACAAACATCTTCTTTCATTAAAATGGAAGCGGTTCCAAGTAAATTACTGATGTCTCCTAGGAGATGGGTCAACACACAGTCACTCACTGTCTCTTCATATAAATTGAGTCAGGGCTACCGGTTGAGCTATGAGGACGGGGTGGGTGGGCGATAGAAAGACTCAACCGGACAGCATACAGCTGCGCTGTCATAAAACAGCACCTAGATCTTTCCAGGTGTTTGAACCTACACCCTTGCTTTTGGGTTTTGAGCTGCTGAGGACATTTTACAACCTAGCTTCGCTCACTGCCACTTTATAGACACTTCCTTGGGGAATGCACCCCGAGCTGATATCTCATCTGGAAGTTTCCTCCTTCCAAAGAAATGTGTCCAACCTTTCCCTGGAGACTTGAGTCGAGTGGTCTGCAGCAGAAATTTTGGGTCATTTGTCTTGCTCAAGGAGGCTCAGCTCTGAGGATGTGTGCCATGGAGTATGTGTACTTACACCAAAATTGGGGTTAAAGCAAGCAGCAAAGCTGAAAATGGGGCGAGGGGAAATCCCTGACAGTTACTGAGCACTCAGTAGGTTGCAAGAATGTATGTGATGCATATCAGTTAGGTGTGTGTAGGTGACACGTATTATTTAGTCATTTAACTATCTCCCTAATACAATAAGGCGAGTCCTGAAATTATTTTGATTTTAGACATGAAGAAGCCGAGGCTCAGAGTTTGTTAATCTACCCACGCCACGTGGTCTGTAATTGTCAGTGGCTGGACTTGAACCCAGATCAGTAAACCACATCACATTGTCCATCCGCCACATGCCAGGCCCCTTCGTTTCCCCCAAGCCAGTTCCTTTCATTCTTGTAGCATCTTCCCTCTGCCGTCAAGCTCATGTGACAGATGAAGAAGGTGAAGCTCAGAGAGAATAAGAAATTCATCCAGGGGCTCATGGCAAAAGATGTGGATCCAGATCCAAAGCAGAAGCTCCCTTGTTGCTTTTCCAGAATGCCCGCCTTGGAGCCACTGCCCTCCTAATGTCCCTCTGACCCACCATGGCTGTGGATTTTACTTATCTGGACACAAGAAATGTTCCCATGGGTCTGGACGGGCACTGTAGGTGAGCACAGATGGTACCACCCCCTTGTTACAAGTGGAATTGTGTACCCCACCCTCCCAATTCCTGCATTCAAGCCCTAACTCCCAGGACCTCAGAATGTAACCTTATTTGGAGAAAGGTCTTTATCGTGGTAATTAAGTTAAAGGAGGTCATTAGGGTGGGACCTAATCCAATACAACTGGTATCCATATAAAAAGGGGAAATTTGGACACAGAGACCCCACAAAGGGAGAACACCACTGCCGACACCTTGATTTCAGACTAGCTTCCAGTGAAATGATAAGTATCTGTTGTTTGAGCCACTTAATCTGTGGTACTTTGTTACCGGAGCCTTAGGAAATTAATCCAACCCTGGAGGAAGGGAGACAGGGAGGGTGACCCTGAGGATAAACCTAATCCAAACTCAACTGATGCTCATTGCAGGCAAGAACTCCTGCAGGGGCCACATCTGTGCCTTTGGTGACCAGAGAGAGTTCAGGGTGGCTCATTTCAAACTACCTCCCCCCGCTTAGGGCAAGCCTTAGGACATGCCTGATTAGGGTCAGGATTCTTCTTTGCTTGGAAAGACCAGCTTGCATTTTTACTGGTACATCTGGGAGCATATGCCTTAGGATATGTTTACCGGAGTCCATGTGCACATGGAAAGCATCATAGAGACACTTCTAGATATCTGCTCATTTTTAGTTACTGGTTAAATGTCAGATACTGATGTAGCCCAAAGATTGCACCAAATTAATCACAACAGCTAACATTTATGGATCCCTCGCCTGGTACTTTTCATTATCTCATGAAACCCTCGCCACAATTCTATAAGGGAACGTAATTATTATCCTCTTTTCACACATGAGAAAAAGGAGCCCTAGAGATGCCAGACCACTTGCCCATTTGGGCAGGCTCTTCCCCGATGGTGAGCCTCAGCAATAGGCTTCCATCCTCCTCTCTTTCTGGCCAAAGTCCCCCACAAACCTCTGATTGGATAGAATTTGGACACATGCCTATTGTTGAACCAATCACTGTGGTTGGGGGGGTGGACTATGCTAATTGGCCATCTCCCGGTCAGAAGAGTGAAGAAGGGGTTATTTCCCAGAGGACACCAGGGCGCTATGGCGGAAGGAGGAACCGGATGCGGTCCTCTGCGGGATGGCAACATGTGCTAGGGAAAACCTGCCGTTGTTCTTCTCGGGAGTTCACGCATCCTGTCTCACTAAACCCAGGTCTGGAAATTGGTTCAGTGTAGACCTGGCTTTACAGGAGTGCTCCCTCACTTCTTGTCCATGCTAGTTTCCAAGGTTTGAAGCTAGAAGCCCCAATCTATTTCTTTTATTTTTGTTTTTATTTTATTTTAATTTTATTTTATTATGTTTTTAATTTAAATTCAATTAGTTAACATATAAGGTATTATTGGTTTCAGAGGTAGAGTTCAGTGATTCATCAGTGTCGTGTAACACTCAGTGCTCGTTACATCACGTTCCCTCCTTAATGCCCATCCCCCCACCTACCTCCCCTCCAGCAACGCTCAGTGTTTCCTAAGATAAGAGTCTCTTATGGTTTGTCTCCCTCTCCGATTTCATCTTGTTTTATTTTTTCCCCTCCTCCCCTATGCTCCTGTTTTGTTTCTTAAATTTCACATGTCAGTGAAAGCGTGATTGTTTTTCTCTGATTGACTTATTTCACTTAGCATGATACCCTCTAGTTCCATCCACGTCATTGCAAATGGCAAAATTTCATTTTTCTTGATGGCTGAGTAGTGTTCTACCCCACTCTATTTCTGACGCTTTCAATAACCAACCCTGGAAATTGAACCTAGGGCCTGAAATTGTGCAGCTGGAACCTTACAACTCCTTTCCTTGGCAAAAGCGGGAAGGTAGGGATAGTCAGGGCTGGATTCAGATCAGGGCTGTGTATCAGTTATTTACTGCCACGGTAATGCCACGTAACAAGTAACCACTCCGATGGCGGCTTCAACGATCATGCTTGATTTTGCTTAGGTGACTGGGTTCGCCAGCTGTGTCTGCCAGGTGGGGCTTACTCAGGTGTTTGTGGTCAGCGGCAGCCAGCTAGGTGGCTTTCCTGGTCTGGGCTGGGTTATCTTACTTCTCTGGGGCCTTGACTGGGACAACTGGTTGACTCAGCTCTGTGTCCCATCCTCCATCAGGCTAGCCCTGCCTTTGCATGGAGATGGCAGAAGGACAAGAGAGCAGAGACCCACAGGCGTCAGGTGTATTACTGCGCCATTGGCCACAGCAAGTTGCAGAGGCCGAGTCCAGAGTCAATGTGGGCGGGGGCCATGCAAAGGCGTGAGTAAATTGGGTCATTACATGCAATCAAGCTTCCAGAAGCCCCCAATCTATTCCTCTAGTTTCCTGATAAGGGGGCACCCAGGAAGTGAGAATTGCATGCCAGCTAGCAGAGAAACGGGATCCTCTCACTCCCCCGTGGACCCTGGCCTCATGGACCCCCAGACCCAGGACCACAAAGCCAGAGAGAGGGCCAGCCTCCATTCAGTCTTTCAGCCATTCACAGTGAACGTTTCTTCAGGTTCTGGGAGCTGGGGGATGACCAGAAGGGCTGTGTCTTAGGGGAACCGGGCCTGGGAGTCAGTGGTCACAGCTTAGGTTCTTAGCAGAGGTATGGGAGGTGCTGTCACAGCCCCTGCCCCACGATACTGAAGTCACAAAAGAACGGGTGCTCTCCCTCCCGTCCCCTCCCCTCCCCCTGGAACTGAGGCCTGGGCTCGCTGGGCCCTTCCGGCCTCATTCTCCTGCCCTTGCCCAGCCTCCTGTGTCCCAGAAACCTTGGTCAGAGGACAGACACCTCTGGCTCCTCCTTCCAGACACCGGAAGCTGGTAGCACTGCTCTCCAGGGCCCAGTCCCTTACCTCCTCTTCTGGTCCTGGGCCGCACCTCCAGGCCACCTCCACTCACCGGGAGAGGGTCCGCGTTCTTCAGCAGGGCGCCTTGCTCAGTGCATGCATTGTTACTCTCAGCCAGCGCCAGACGTTTAAATATATCATTTCTTTTCCCCTCATAATAACCACTGAGGCTGGCATTCTTAGGAGACCCATTGTACAGATGGAGACACCGAGGCTGGGGGAGGCAAAGAGGTTTGCTCAGGTCACACAACTCGGAAGGGACCTGAGCCCGAGACGATGTCCAGGAGCCGAAGAAGCAACCGTGAGGGCCTTCTTCTCTTCTTCTGGAGGCCTTTCCCACCCCAGATCTCTGCTCTCACCTCAATTCCTGGTCCCTGTTCCTCTTTGTACTGTAACACAGGAAAGTCCTTCTCCAGGAGCCCAAGAGAGAAATGGAGGGATTGGTCTGGAAACATCGGTTTGAGAAAAGCCCAGCAAATGCTTCTTTTATTTTTTTTTTAAAGATTTTATTTATTAATTTGAGACACAGAGATACAGAGAGAGAGAGAGAGAGCATAAGCAGGGGGAGATGCAGAGGGAGAGGGAGAAGTAGGCTCCCTGTTGAGCCAGGATCCCCTGGGATCATGACCTGAGCCGAAGGCAGACGCTTAACCATCTGAGCCACCCAGGCGCCCCCAAATGCTCCTTTTAAAGTGGACATTTCCCTCAGCTTCCTAACTCTGTCCACCGAGGAACCCAGTTCTCCCCCTCCCTGCCCCCGGGAGCCTCCACCCAGGGAAACGGGAGGTCAGAGGGTGGGCGACAGGCCAACAAGATCAGCTAGAAACAGTTCTTTCTTTTCTGCCAGTGACGGGTCCACACCCTGGCTACATAAATCCTTTCTTTTACTTTTATTATTATTATAGCCCAGGGTCTAGCATGAGCCATAAACGGATTTAAGAGGCTGCTAGAGTATAGAATTTAATATATTTGGCATCATTAAATAGTGGCGTAGCAAACTCACTTGGAGGAGGCCGGACCCCTCCCCCAACACCACCCCTCTTCCCCATCTCTTCTCACCCCCCCCATCCCACAAATCCTCCTGGCAAAGGTTTCCTGTGGAGCAGCCCTTGCTGGAGGGAAGGTCCGCGGGGAACAGAGCAGAGGCAAGAAGGCCGGGAGGGTGGAGAGGACATTGGGCAAATGACCAATTAGGGATACTTGGGGGAAATGGGACAAAGCTTTCTAGATAAGCAGGGTTTTTATCAGTCTATAAAAATACCACTTTCACTAATCTACTGGCTCCTTCTCCAGGCTCCTGGGACCAGATAGAAGGGTGGACAAAAGGAAGGTCCACAGGACAAGGGAGGGGTAGTCAGGGAGGGGGTGCACTTGGGAGGGAGAGAGGAAGCATTTCAGGGCTTCAAGCCTCAGAAAGCCAAAACTATGCTGTGGGTTTTATCCCCCCTCTAAACTTATCACCGTTCAGACTTCAATCCTTATATTATTGCATGGAGCGGGTAGTCCTGTGCCCTTCAGTGTTTCCTTATATATGTTCTTTGTCTCCACATTTTTGACTCTGAGTCCATCTGTTTATTACCTTCACATACTTTATTCAACAAGTATTTATCTAGCATCGACTATGTGAATGGGATGGGTGCCATGATCTCTGTTCTCAGCAGCTGAGAGTCTGAGGTGAAGACAGATAATAAACAAGCACATAATAAAAATGATAGGAGGCATGACCATGAGGAAAGCTGGGGAGGGGCAGAGGGAGTGGAATGTGCAAAGGCCCTGGGGTGAGAACAAAGGTTGGTGCAAATGAGAAACAGAGAGGAAGGTGGATGGAATGTGGAGGCAGAAATGGGGCCAGGAGACGAGGTGAGAGGGGTGGGGGGGGGCCATTTCATACAAAGCCTTAAATATATGAGAAGGAGTTGGGATTCTATCATTAAGACTTTTGAGGTGCCATTGGAGGGCCTGCATAAGCAGGGATGGGACATGACCTAAGGCCTCGTTTTTGCTTAGAGGCAGATAGCTCGGGGGTAGGTAGCTCACTCTTGGGGCTGCACCAGGCCAGTGGGTGGAAGGGTGGTGGTGGCAGTGTGGGGGGGTGTCCTATAATCTCTCAGAGTGAGCGGCACAGTGGGCAGAAGACAGAGGTCCCAGTCACAGCTCTGTTCCAAAATCCTGAGGAGCTTTGGCAATTCCCTTTCTGATCTCAGCACCTCTAGACCTCAGTCTCCCCACACGTAAAATGAGAGCTGGACTAGTTAGTGCTCAGGGCCCACTATAGGTTCCCTCCCTCTGGGACAGGTCTGTGTCAAAGCCCCGGGGCCTCTGCAGGGGTTGGTGGGGGGCTGGGAACGAGGAGGGCTGGAGGTTGAGGGTTTATCTGGAGATGGGCTTCTCCCTTGCCTGCTGCAAAACGTGCATGGCCTTCTTTCTCCTGAACTGGTATTGTCCAGCCTAGGAAGGGGGGACCTGTTGAATCAAGGGGTCTGTCCAGGGGAACCTCACCGGGCCTTGGAGAATGATCCCTGGTGGTGCCCGTCCGAGTACTTCTCCTGGGCTGGGGGCAGCCTCCGGGTGCTCCTGTGTGCATGACCACAGCAGAGGCGACGTGAGGGTCCAGGCTGGGGGGGGACGTGGGGTGGACTGCGGACGTGGGGACTGAGCGTGAATCATGAATGCACAGATGTGAATGTAGCCGTGTGTGGGAGCGTGCGCGCCTCTGCACACGGGCTGGTGTGTGTGACTCGGGGTGGTGGGGGTGTGGCTGACCGTGGGCTGGTGTGACAGCTTATGATTGTATGTGTGGCTGAATTCATGTCCACATGTGTGTGTGACCACGATTGTGTGTTTGTGTGATGTAGCTGTGTCCTGGTGTGCCGGTGAGTGGGAGACTGTGTGTGTGTGTGTGTGTGCATGCCCACGCGCGTGCATTGGCTGGCTGTGCACGACTGTGTGTACTATAAGTGACTCCCAAATGGCCGGGCCCGGGGCATCTTATGGCCTGACCTCTTGAAGACAGAGTGTCCTGCCAGCCGCGTCCGCGAGGGGCGGGCTCAGGGTAGCCGGCTTCCTCCCAGCACCGGGGGACATAAGTGGCTGAGGCCAGAGACCTCGTTCAGGGGCACGAGGGGCTGGGACAGGGGGACAGGGACTGGCTCAGCAGCCCAGGTAAGCGCCGTGCCCCCTCCCCGGCTCCAGAAGGACTTTTGCAAGCTGCCCTGCCACCCCTTCAGCCTTGCCCTGGCATCTGTCTGTCTGTCTGCAGGGGCCACAGGGAGCAGCAGATCCATCGGCGGGGGGGGGGGAGCCCACCAGGCCCCTCGACCTGGGGGACAGGGTCAAAGGCTGCCTGGAGTGAGGCACTGGGGGGCAGCCGGGCGGCAGCACCGGATCCCTTGGGAACCGACTTCCAACAAGTAAACACAGTTAGGATTTAGAGTCAACTCTGTCCCTCCAGGATTGGGGAGGGCCCTGGAGGTGTGCCCGGGGAATGTGTGCCCCGGTCAGGGGGCATGATGGGCCCCGGGGGGGTGAGGTGTGCTTGTGTGTTAGCACCCCCTCCCCATGCTTAGCTCTGCCTGCAGAGGAAGAAACTGGGCTCCGCTGACTGTCCAGGTGTGTATCGGGGTCCACTTCTTGCACTTGACGTTTCCAACCTGCCGAGGGCGTGGGGCTTCCCCTGAGCACAGCGGGGGCGGGCAGGGGGCTTCGTTAAGGACGCGGGCCCCTCCGCTCCCAGGCACCTCTCACCCAGTTCCCAGGAAGTGAGTGTGGAATTTGTTTCCAAATATAGACTCTGGTCGCCCAGCCGCCTGTGGACAGCCCCTCTGGCCTCCCGGGTGAATGGCAGGACTTCAGCTGCCTTCCAGGGGGCCCAGGCCTGCAGGTCTCCACTTGGAGCTGTGGGTAAAAATAATAATCATAAAAGTGGTCAATAAAAATGGAGGGGAGCTGTACACTGGGTTATGAGCCCAGGACACCACTTGACCTGTCGTGATGTTTGGCTGGTGGCTGCCCTGCAGGGGACACACATACAGAGCCTTACACACCCACACCCACACAGGTTGGCACCGCGGACTCATAGGTGTTTTCGTGTAAGGAATTACACAGAAAAAATATATATATCAAAGAAGGACACGATGACATACACACACACACAAACTAACACGATGGCAGAAAGACACACGGTTTCTCCACGAATGACACGCGGTCACGCAGAGAGACTCAGGGACAATGTCATATTCAGTCACACAGAAGAGACATACGGCCCATGGCTCCAGGCGGAGGGCAGTCCCTCCAGCTTTGTTACAAGAGATGCAGCCTGGGAAGGAGGCTGGGGATGCAGCAGGATCCACCCTTGCCTGTGCTCTGATTCAGGAGTTCTGGGGTCGGGGACTCACCAAGATGCACCAGGAGCCAGCACGTGGGGCCCTCGGGGAAGCTGTTTGTGGTGAGGAGCTGGTGTTTGAGAGGTCTGGGAGGAACCCCAGAACAAGCCAGCTTGGTGTTGTCTTGCCAGCAACTGGAGGGAGAGGGGGTGGGAGAAGGGGGGGTTGGTCTGGAGAGGTGGCAGCCTCCCAGGGAGTGCATTTTGCATGGGGGTGGGAAGAATCATTCCCTGGAAGGCCAGGCTGGCCAGGCTGGCCTGGAAGGAAGGCTGGCGGGTCCCGGGTGGAGGGAACTGAAGAGGGGCTGCTGGAGAGTGGGAACCCCCTGGACCTCCCTTTGGGGTGCTCCTCTCAGGCTTTTGATCTCAGAGTCCCCGCCTTCGAAAGAAGTCCTTCCCTTCCTAACTAGTGGCAGCCAGCGCTGCACCAGGGGCTGGCTGGAGGAGTATGGGCAGGGGCAAACAGGGAGCAAGAAAAAGGGTCTGGAAGCGGGAAAGTGAAAAGCCACACGTGGGGAGGCCTCACGACCAACATCAGGCCTCTGGGTCCCAGGAACTGGAGCTCCTAAAAGACTTGGGACCTTCCTGAGACCCGCCAATGGGACCTGGAGGCCATGGAATCCATACACACCCTGAAGCCCAGTGGGTCTGGGTTGGCGCAAAGACAGAAGAGTCACCCTGATAGCTGAGCATCTGGGAGGGGAACACTGGGGACCCGCAAATTTTGGCCTCTGTGCCTCCAAGGGGGGCGCCCTCAGCAGGCTGAGCCCATAGCTACCTGTGGGAAGTGGCCGGGGTTCCCTTTCAGGCTCTCCCTAAACGTGCAGAGCCTAAGGAATGCCAAGGAGCTGGGTGCATTTCAGCAGAGGCTGTGTGATCCGGGCAAGTCTTCACCCACTCTGAGCCTAATTATCTGTTTTTAAAAAATGCAACCAGGGGCATGTCCTCCCCGCCTGCCCCGTATCCCAACCCCATTTCTCTCCTGCCAGGGAACAGTGTGTACTGGGGTTGAGGCTGTGAGGCCAAGGTTTGGGAACAGAACATCTGAGGCTTAGAGTGGGGAATGTCAGCACCTCTACGTCCTCTCTCGCATCCTGCTAGGTTCTCCTGAATCTGGCTCCGCATGCCCACACAGGCCCTCTTCTGCTTCCTCAGTGGGAATGAGAGGAGAGGGTGGAGACAGAGAGACCTGAGCCCTTACTCCAATTGTTAAGTCTCCAGCAACTGCCGTCCTTTGACTGAATGTGCTTTTAGATGGTTAAAATGTGCCCATCGTGCTCACCCAATTTAACAGATCTCCTCCCATGGCCCTTCCCTTCCCTGGCTTGATAGAGAAGCCTTGTCGAGCGTTAAGAGTCACTCCTGGCTTCTGGAGTCAGACTGCCTGGGTTCAAATCCCACCAGAGGGTGCCTGTGGCCAGAGCCCCAGGAGCCCACCTCCTCACCGAGCTATTGAGAGCTAAATGAATGAGTGAAACCGTGTTCCCACAGCTTCTGGCCTGCTGTAAATGGTAGCTATTACCGCTCCTCAAATGCTAGCAGCTTTTTTGAGCCTGGAATATCCACATTTCTCCCTTCGTGGCTGTAGAGACTCAAGCAGGACTCTTCTGAAAATATTAAAGGAAAATGCTGGGAAGGAAACAATGGGGGGCTGCCTCTGCTGGCTGCCTGGGGCTCAGACTGGAAAGGAGTGGATGGGGACAGTGCAAGCCAGCCTGGAGCTTTTGGGGACATTAGATGCCCCAGTGGAAGCTGAGGGAGAGGAGTTTTGTCCTTCCTGACCAGCCTGGAGATGGACGGTGTCCCTTGCAGAGAGTGAAACAAGAGGGGAGGACCCCAGAGGAGTCGTCGCCCCAAATCCCAAACCTGAAGCCATGGGTCTCTGCCCGCACACAGGCCTGCACCCCTTCTCTCTGAGGCCCTCTCTTTTGGGCTCCCTCGATGGCCTCTAAGCCGGTCAGTGCCCCGGCTCTTTCTAAGCTTGCTGCCTCCAGAATGGAAACAGAAAAGTCGGCCTGTATCATGCACTGCCCACCCCCAGAAAAAAGAGGGGGCATTTCGCCCTGCAGGTTCAAGAAGAAAGCAATGGAACCCCAACATACAATTTTAATGTTGTTTATATTACACCCACAATGGAAAATGTTTTCTCTAAAAGGGGTATAATGTGTTCTTTCTCTCTGTAAGGCCTTGCGGACGTGAAAGCCACAATTGCGAGTTCCTGACTTTCCTCGTTCCATTTAGAAGTTAATCCAGGCAGGCAAAAGGGTTGCTTGGACTGCCGCAGGGAGCCTCGCGAGCCGATTGGGGTGAATAGTATGTGTGAAGAGACCCAGCACTCCTCGAGTCCCAGGTCCCTGGCTGAGATTTCGGGGTTCAGGCTTGGGTGAAAGCATCCCGCCGCCCGCGCGCCCCGCCTGAGCGCGCGCCCCTGAGGTCACGGCCGGCAGCTCCAAGTGGGGGCTTTTGCTTCGGACCCGAACCCAGCCGGCAGAGATGGCACTAAATCTCGATTTTCTCCTCCGTTTCAAAAAGCGGGGGAGTTTGTCAGTCCCTGCTGGTTGAACCCACGCGGGAGGCTCGGGAAAGCCCAGAGCGACGGGCGGAAGTAGAGCCTTGCAGGCCTCGGAACCCGCGGCGAAAGCACTACGGTCCTGCGGGCACCGCGTTGTTGCCGAGCGTTCGACGGGACTCCGGGGTTGCCATGGTGACCAGGAAACCGAGGGCCCCTGCGGAACCGGTCGCCCGGGAACTTTTCTTTGCCACCCCGCTGTCAGGGGCACCCCACCGCAAGCCTTGGTCAGTTTCACCCCCAGGATTTTCCGGGTGCGATTGTGCACGGCAGCTGGGCGTCTGGGGTCCCCGCTTCCGGACCTTTCCGTCGGGGCTGCCCCCAAAGGCCAGAAACCCAGCACCGGGAGACCAGGGGGTCTGGGGTGGCGGGGGTCGGGGGGAAGGGAGGGGACCCGCTGCGGCGCTCGAGGCCCCGGGCTGAAAGGGAAGAAAAATTAGAGGTCTTGACCAA
Source organism: Neomonachus schauinslandi (assembly GCF_002201575.2). Taxonomy (NCBI): domain Eukaryota; kingdom Metazoa; phylum Chordata; class Mammalia; order Carnivora; family Phocidae; genus Neomonachus; species Neomonachus schauinslandi. The sequence continues at coordinate 81,230,529 of NC_058416.1, forward strand.
GCAATCGTTTTGGTGACGGATCCTTCCAGTTTGGGGTCTGGCAGCCCTCGTCACCCGCACCCCCACACGCGTCCCTTCACCTCTTCAAGGTCATTACTAGAGTTCTCACTCGCAGCTCCGAGCGGGGAGGCCGCTGCGTGCTCTCCACCCCCACTTCCCCTGCACCCGAACAGGGCTTCTCCCGCGGCTGGGGCCTGGAGCCGTCCTGGCAAGTTTCTTCCCGAAAGAGAGAAGCAAGGGATGCGGGGCGGAGCCGTGCAGATTAAGCTGGCTATTCAGCGTCAGTGTCCAAGCTTTTCAGGTTCTCTAGACCCAGGCAGGTCCAAGTCTGAGAGCTTGGTCAGACCTTAGGAATTTCCAAAATCACTGGCCTGCCTCGTTTTGGCTATAAAGTCAATGTTACCTGAATCATTGGCTTGACTAGGAGGGATCAAGCTGAACCTTCTTAAAGGGGGGTGGGGGGGGGGAGGACTGTCACCACTCCTATCCCCTTTTTTTGCTTTGCTGCAAACAGTCCACCTCCGAACTCCTTGCAGCACAGACAGGAACTGTGTCCCTTTCCCCTTAAAGAAAGTGCTTTATGAAACCTCAGATTGGGTTCTCTCCGGTGTGGACGTCTTGCTCTGTGAGGCCCAGGCTGGCTGGAAGGAGGCCCACGGGCAGCCAGAACTGGAGTCGCGGTTTCGACTCTGGTTTTGAATCCGGCCCTTTGAGCAAGCTTAACACGTGTGGATTTAATTTCCCTTTCTTTCTCGCTTTCTTTTCTCCCCCCCACCCCCTTGTGAGGGAACAAGAAAAATAGTCTGCCGTGTCGACAGCGGGACACCGTTCCCTTTGCCAAAGAAAATTTGTCTTTCCAGAGTCCCGGAGAGCAGTGGGTTCCCAAATTTCCACTGCACCCTCCAGTTGAGGGAGGGGGTACCCAGACAGGCTCTCCGCCAGACCTGGAGGTATTAGCCCGGGTCTCTATTGTACTGGGTCAGAGCCCTGGAATTCAGTATATTTTCCCCACATCTTTTGGGGGCTGTGGGGACAGGCTGACTACACGGGAGGCCTTTCTGTGGGTTCTGGGCTGCAGATAAGGTTGGAGAGCTCAGGCTCAGTGCAGCCCATGGGGTAGGAGGTGGCTCCAGGTTCCCTCTCAGTTCAAGACCCTCACCCTTCTCCTCCACGGAGGACTCTCTAAATTGGAGAGGCAAAAACAGAGATGTTCCTTTGCATCCTGAGCCTTACCACCTTCTCTGCTCTTTGGGCGTTTGCAAAGCTCTAGCCTTGAGATCTCAGCTGGGTTTCTAGAATGATGCTCCCACTTCCATTTCTCATTTTATCACCCTGATGGAGCGGGGGTACCTCATCCGCCAAACTTGGGGGAGTGGGGAGGAATGTTTCCAAAGCACAGGGAAGAGCACCAACGTGAAGGAGAACAGTAGCAATAATAATTCTCGATGAAAATACTGGAGGAGAATATTGGATATTACAATAATAGCAATAGCCAGTATTCTTCCCAGATGCTTCCAGTCCGAAGGGAAGAAACTAGGAATGGAATAAAACTCAGAAGTTTTATTATAAAATTGGGAAGGGAGATACCACCGTCCTGGAAAAAAAAAATAACAGAGCCAGATTTAACTAGGCAGGAGGGGAAGTGACCCCCTGAGAAACGAGGGAATTTCTCTCCCTTAGTCTGACTCCCTCTTTTGCAAAAGGAGTTGGTCCAAGTTTGGTCATATCTATTGTTATAATTCTTATTCATTTTCCCAGGCCCTTCTGCTCTTCGCCCTACTTGTTGGCCTCCAGGAGAGAGACCCGAGTCAGGCAGGGATGCATTGGAGAAGAAACGGAAAAGAGGGTGTCTTCTTAAGCCAGTTCTTTTTTAGGGAGGAAAGAAAGAAGGTGGTTTGGGACTCGACTTTCTCAAAAACAGAGGCAGGAGTGAAGATCAACAGTGGTCTCCACTTGCTTTTGCCTGGTTTTGTTTTTGGACTTTTTAAGTGGGAACCTCTATTCTTCTACCCCCGGCGATATTAAAATCAGGGCCGGAATTTTGCACAATGAGGAAAATGCGTGTGGGGGGGGGGGTCGCAAACGCAGCTGGGAGCGGGTCGCGGAAAGCGGCGATCCACCCGGAGAAGGAGGGGAGGCTGCGTGTTGCCGCCTCGCTCTGGAACTTACTGCTCAATGACTGGGGGAAAGAATGGAGATGCTCAACACTGGTGGAGGTCTTTAATTTACTCGGCCCGTGGTCTGGCCTCCTCCGGAGCGTCCGGAACAGCGGGTAGGGGAAGCTGAGGCTTTGGAATCCTCTGCGAGCTGGTCCGGGGGGTGGCGGGGCCCGCGCCTGGGATGCGAGAGAAGGGAGCCAAACGGAAAGGAACTCGCCGCGCTCGGAGTCGCGCCTTCCCCTTCCAGCGCCGGCGGGGCCCAGGCCTCCGTTTCCGGCCCACCTCGGCCCAGAGGTCAAACCGGGACCCATCTCGAGGCCTCGGGCGAAGGATTTCGGCTTGCAGTCTTGGCGTCTGGGAGCCAACGCTGCACCCAACGGGCCCCGGATCGGGGAAAAGATAATTGTTAATAACTTGGGAAACGAAAGAGAATTGGGGGCAGTCGCTGCGGCCTGGCCGGGCGGAGGGACGCAGGTCCTGCTTGCTGGAAGCCCCAGGGTCTGAGGCCCGGCTAGCCCGGGCGCCCGCGCCTGGCGCTGGAAACCTCTGCCCTTTCTCCCCGCGGGCCTGACCTTGGCTCCTGGGGCTGCTCGGTCGGCTGCGTTCCTGACTTTTCGCGGTCGCTCAGGCCCCAGACGGCCGGGCCCGGAGCCAGGCCCTGCTTCGGAAAGCCCTGGGGGTTAGGGGCGAGTGAAACCCGGGATGGAACACCGGAGCTGGGGGCAAGGCCAGATTGCGACGACCGCTTCCCTCTCTGCCCCTTGGCGGGGAGCTTACCCTTGCGGAAGGCCCGGCGCTCGCTTGCTCAGTCCCAGGCAGGCCTAGCTCTTCCCCCGCAGTACGTTTTCGCAACTGCACCCAGCGCGTTCCCAGATGCGCGCAAAAGCTCGAGCGCATCCGCCACGGGGCGCTTAGAAGTTATGCCCATTGGTGAGACCAAAAATAATGCCAATCCTTATTGCAAAACAAAATAGAGCGTCTCACACCCAGTGCAGCTCCGGTCGCTGTAATTTCTCTCTGCAGAAATCACCCCCTCTACCCCCACCCCACCACCCACTCGCACCCAGCCCCGGCCAAGCCAAACTGGGACGAGTTGCATCCCCAGACCTAACTAGAGGAGCTCTCGCAGAATGGACTTTTTCTCAGCAAGAACATTGCGGACGCCTCTCTTTCTTCCACGCCTCGGTCGCATTTCCCCTGCGCGATAACCCGGTAATTACTTCTATGCAGATCTGCAAGCCGGCGCTGACTTATCGCGTCCCAAACAGAACCAGCTGGAGCGGCGCCTCGATATTCGTTTGCGGAGAGCTCCTCCTCGGAAAAAAAGTAATTTTTTAAATAATAAAAGGACTCTCGTGCCTCCTCCAAGGGACCTCGGTCCACCCCGGAACAACTTGATTTCTTCCCAATCGTGGGCCGACGTGGGCTCCCACCTCCCTTCGCCAAGAGCCCCCCTCCCCCTCCCTAAGAAAATCGATCTTGGCTCTATTTGTGCCTGATGTTCACCACCCCCATTTCCCCAGAGAGCGCTGGGTTTGTTTATTTCTTTATTTATTCCCGTGGCCGAGACGTCTGGGACTTGGGGCTGCGCAGACCCGGGGCTGATAGACGAAGACCGACAGAAATTAACCTCCCGCCGTTGCCCCCCAGTCGAGCGTGACAGTGCGCGGGCCGGTTGCGTGACTCGTGACGTCTCCAAGTCCTATAGGTGCAGCGGCTGGTGAGATAGTCGGTATCGCCTGGTTGCCTCTTTATTTTATTGGGGTATGCCTGGTAATAAATAGTAATATTTAATTTGTCGAAGACCACAAACCAGCCTCGAGCTGGGAGGTACATACTACTCTTGACAGACGTTGGAAGAAGGCTTGGCCTTAAAGGGGTCTCTTTTGGGGGCCCTTGGCAAACTCTTCACTTGAACACCCACTCCTGCGCAAGGCACCACTGCTGGCTTCTGCGCTGGAAAGAAGAGGTGGGATTTTTGGAGGTGAGTGTCCCCCTGGACAGTTATGGGGGAGGGATAGGTTCTGCTCCGCACTTGGCCTGGCAAAGGCCCCCTGGCTTCCCCGCCCCAGCTCGGCCCTGCTGAATACCCCTTCCCAGAGATGCTGTTTTTCACGGTGGAAATAAGAATGCACTCTCCTGCATTTCGCCTTGGAGTGTCACCTGGCAGGAATAGATTCCTGCTGGAGGTTTCAAAATCCCAATTTCGCTTGGGGTCCAGCACAGCCTGCACTCCACAGACCAAGTGAATCTGGCCAGGCAGTTACTTGGGGGAGTTCAGATTTGCCCTCCCGGGAGGGGCCTGCAAATTATTTATGGGAATTTATTTTATCCGCAAATCTCGGAGAGTTTAAAGGGATTGGAGAAGTCTTTCTGGATTTCCCCTTCCTTTTGCCAGAGATGCAGAGATTCAAGCTCATCCTGAAACCATGTTTGTTTCCAGTCTTTGGCCCGGGGTCACCTCTTTAGTAAGCCCAAAGCCCTCTGAGCTGACATTCTGGAAGGGTGAGGGTGTTTTCACACAAATAAACTGCTGTGGTGAAAGGTTGTTTGCAAACAAACCTGGAAGGTGGAGTGAGAACTGTAGCCGAGGACACTGGGCTTGCTTTTTACCCCCTGGTCACCCCCACTTTTAGGGATGGACGATCCGCTTTGTAATTTTGCAAGGGGTGTTACACCCAGCCGGCTGCTGATCTCCAGCGCATTTCTCCTCTCTCCATCTCTCTCCCCAGACCTTGGCCTGCAGGCCCAAGTCTCTAGTCAGAGCCCCAGAAAAGAATAAGGTGAGGGGGTACGGGAGGCAAGGGTGGGAAACGGAAGGGAACCCTGACATTTATTCCAAGCACCAATACTTGGTGCTCCAAACTGGGTCTGCTCAGGCTAAGACCTACTCACTGTGTTTACGCTTCTATTGACCTCTTCAACCCGCAAAATAATACATTTCAGAGAGGGGGAGGGCAGGGAGAGGGGCCCAGTGGAGATGAAAATCCCAGCCAGTCTCCCATGACTGTTTGATTATTTTAATAAAACTGGGTACCGCCTGGCGTATACCTCCAGCCAGGGAGGTCTGCTGGCCCTGGGGGTGGGAGCCCCCGGCAGTTTCTTGGCATCTTTGATCTGGGCCCCCATCCCAATGCACCTTCACCCTGCCTTCACCCTGGAGTCGCTGGGAGTCGGGGTGGTGAGTGGGGAGGGGGAGAGATGTCAGGGCGGCCGTCGGCGGCCAGCCGGGCCAGGCGGGGTCACGCGGCTCTGTCTTGAGGTCAGCGTTGGAGGGAGAACGTGGGCCAGGCTTTCAGAGGAGGCGCGAGGCGTGTGTGTGCAGCGGAAGGCGTTCAGACTCCGTTCTCTGCATGGCCGTGTCCCCGAGATTACTTCCCGGGCAGAAGCCGACCGGTTTTGCGATGATTTGTGCAGGATTTTTTGCAGCCACCGAGCCGAGCTCAGAGCAGCAGAGATGGATGGAGGTTGGGAAGGGGGTGGAGAGGAGGGGTGATCTCCAGGTCTGGGTTTGAGAGTAGTGCTGTGATTTGAGTGTTCGGGAAATCTGATGGAAAAGGTGGTTGGGGGAGGGAGTGAGAAGAGAGAGGGAGGGAGAGAGGGAGAGAGGGAGAGAGGGAGGGAGGGAGGGGGGGCGGGAAAGAGGCAGAGGCAGGCTGTGTGCAGTGGGAGCTAGTTGGATAAGCAATTTCAGTACTTTGTAAGCATCAAGGCAGCCCAACGTCACTGAGCTCAGCTAAGTCGGCTTGTATTTCTGAGAGAGAGAGAGAGAGACAGACAGACTCTCTTTCCTCGGATTCCAGAACTTTAACCCTGAATGCGGCGCCCAGAAAGGACCTTGACCATTCCCACAGCTCCCTCCCATCTCCCAGCTTCCCCTCCCCAGGGGTGCAAGTGAGGAGCAGGGTCCTGAGGTGTTAACGTTGAGGGTGCTCCCGGAGGCTGTTGCTTGCGTCCCTTGGAGCCCTTCTGGCGCCTGACAACTTGGAAGTCTTTAGGGAGAGCGAGCGAGCGAGCGAGCGAGCGCAAAGCGGAGGAGGTGTGTGTTGGAGGTGGGCAGTCGCTGCCGAGGCCCCAGCGGTGGGCGATCCTTTGGAGGCAGCGGTAGCCGCTAGTCTGGGCGAGCAGTCCCCGGCATAAGCCCCGGAGCCACGATGCCCGCGCCCCCGCCTCGCCGCCGACTTCCCTGCTAGGAGCAAGAAGGGATGTGGTGAATGCGCCGGCTTCGCCCAGCGAGGTAACGGTCCCCGCAGATGGCCCGGGAGGCGCGGGAGGGAGCGCTCCGGCCGAGTGGGCTCCGGGAGGCGCGCACGGCGGGACTGCAGCCCTGCCCGGGATTCTGCCGAGCCCGGCTTGCAGAGAGCTCCTGGCGCGTGGAGCCAGCCGGGGAGGCGCGCGGCCCAGGAGCGGCGTGGAGGTTTGCAGGACGCGCGGCCTGGTTCTGTCAAACTGCATCTAGCTCGCCCCTGCCAGCCCCGAGCCGCCGCCGACCCCGACCCGGGCGCCGGATGCGATCGTCCCCGCGGCCGGCGGCGGAGGCGAGCGCACGTGGGGGACACCAGCCCCGGGTTCTTTTGTTGCAAGCCGGCTGCGGGGGCTCCCAGCACCGCCTCTCCCGAACCCCGAGGGTGTGGTGAGGGAAGCTGCTTGGGAGTTGGGCCTCGGATGCCGTCCTCCTCGGCCCCGATCTGGGTCTCCAGCCCCCGCAGCCCTGGGTGGGACCCAGCCTGTGGCTGAAGCGGCTGCTAAGCTTTGGGGGGCCATCCTTGGCGCTCCCTTCCCAGTCTCACTGGGTTTTGAGGGAGGAAATCCTTACTTGGAAACGTGGAGGAGATTGGAAAGCGATCAGAGCGAGAGGCAGGCTCCTCTGGGCTTGAACAGTTCCGCAGCTGTTATTTTTCGTGTTCCAAACTCCTAAGCCTGCAACCCAGGCCCTTCTACCCCTTGCGCCCGACCCAGGAGGCCGATCCAACGGCTGAAGCCCAGAATTTATCTGGGACCCATTAGATCCTCGCCACCGCCCCCCCCCCCGGCCCCCCAAGCCTGGCCTGCACTTCCAGCGAGCCAGGCCCGGCTGAAGCTCGGAGAAACTCCCCTCGGCCTGGCCGCTCGTCAAAATGCCGTCCCGGGCTGGGGAGCCCAGGAAGCCGAGGTCGCCGGGAGAACGCACCGCCGGGGCAGGCGGCCGACTGCTGGCCGCCGGCGCCCCGGGGTGCGCCTCTCTGCGCACTGCCCACCGCCGCTTTCCTGCCCTTTTCGTTGGGCTACTTTTCTTTCTTTCTTTCTTTCTTTTTTTTTTTTTTTTTTACCGTTGCTAAAAGTTGGGGGAAAAGGGAGGAGGACTCTTACTGTTGAAGGACTTTTAATTTTAAGGCCTGTAACTGATAAAGGATGAACGTGAATTCTCCTGCCGACCTGGTCTCTCGATCTGCAAAATCTTTCCCCTCCTCTGTTTTTGGTTTTGCAAGAGGCGGGTTGTTGCAGACATTTTGCCTGCTGCGGAAAAATATGCCTGTTGCAAGTTTTAATAAACAGGGCTGTGATGTCCTTCTGTGAATTTGACGAAGAAAAACAATTCTCAAAAGGACACTAGGTTTTTGTTTTGTTTTTGGTTCGTACCCAACGGCTTCCAAAAATACCCAGGTCTTATCTTTATTGGCTCTTCCAGAAGTCCAGACAAATTTGACCGGCAGCTGGCTTATCGTGGGGGAGCCTGCGCAGGGGAGATGCGGGCCTCGCCTCCGCCTGGTCTGACCCGGGTCTTTCGCAAGAGGTTGTGCGTGGTCATAAAAGTACTAATAACGATAATAATAAGGGGACCTTTGGCAACCTCCTTCCACGGGGAACGGAGGTGCTGGGAGCTGGAAACTGGGGACCCAGCTGCTCCCTCCTGTCACTAGAACAGCGTTTCCAACCTTCTTTTCTCTTTCTCTGCCTCTCTCTCTCTCTCTCTCTCTCTCTCTCTCTCTGCTTCCTGTCTTCAGAGCAGGACCCTTCACGGGCACAGGGCGCCGGGCACACCATGGCCGACGCAGACGAAGGCTTTGGCCTGGCACACACACCCCTGGAACCTGACTCCAAGGATCTGCCCTGCGACTCCAAGCCCGAGAGCACGCTAGGGGCCCCCAGCAAGTCCCCGGCGTCCCCGCAGGCTGCCTTCACCCAGCAGGTAAGAAGATCTCTAGCCTCTCGGCCCATTGCAGAAACCAAAGGCCCTCCTGTGGGGGAGGGGCGGGGATGGGTTGCCCGTTGCCCATTAATTGTCCCCTTTCCTTTCTATCCCCGCTCATTCCACCTTTCTATGCCCCGCGTCCCCAGATCCCAGTATACTCCCATCCCCTTTATTGTGACGATAATCTTTATGGCCAGAGGAATTTGGACATATGTTTAACTTGTTAGAGAAGGCTTAATTATCTGGCTATTTGGGGCCAGCTAACAATAGCCCAGATCATTCCTGTGCTCCTGCACTAGGTGTAGACTCAGCCCCGAGCACCTCATTAAGGGCTGGGTCAGCGGCCGCTTCAGGCCGGCGTGAGCGATGGCTTGACCCCTCTTCAGATCTTCCCTAGCCTTCGCCTCCGCCCACCTCCTCCGCGCCGCCGCCCGGACCCAGGAGTTGCACTATTTGTCTTGGGCCGGGCTCTGGAGGGCTGGCTCACCCTGGCCGGTGGCGGGGAGCGCCTGGCTGTGCTGGGAGGTTGCTGGGAGCCATAGGATCCCCTGGCTGGAAGCTGGGCCGGAGTGGAGGGTGAGGCCTCGGCGCACTCTCTGTACCTTCTTCCCTGGGCACTCTGGATGCTCAAGGAGGCCCGCGTAGCTCTTGATAATTTACACAGGGTGTCAGATGGGGTGCCAAGTGGGGTGACTTGACCAGCAGAGATATTTGGACGTAGCCAAATCCTTTCTTTGGGATTTCGATCGATCGATGTCCTTCCTAGCTACTTTATCACCTGTGTTTGCCCTTCCCGTCTCAGGAAGACGCGTGTATGGTTATAGAGAAGCAGAGGGCGGTGGGCACAGAGTTTGGGAAACTTCGATTGCTTTTCTTTTTGGAAAAGCAAATCCACTTATGAGACAGTTACGGATTATGGCAAAGCGAAGATTTTTGTGTATATATTTTTTTGCATCGGTTTTGTAAAATAGCTTTTAGCTGAAAGCGGAAATGTTGAATAGTTTCGGCTGTGCCCAGAATCAAAACAGCTTGAAGTGAACGAAGTTGGCTGTGAGGAGAACCTAGAAGGTTTGCTAATATAGACATTTGAATTTTTTTTGGACTGCTGGAACCTATTCTAGACACATTTTTAAGCTGAGATATTCACGTATGTCTATGTTTGCACCGCCACGGGTTAGAGTAAACACGCATATGTACGGGATTTGCACGTGTGTGTGTTTGTGTGTGCCCATGCGGGTGTCTACAGAAGGATGTTCTGAGTGGGCTTTTTGAGATCGAGCGTTTTTGTTTTTGCTTTTGTTTTTTAGTTGCATCTTGGCTGAAAGGGTTTGAGATTGGTCCCTTTTTTTTTTTTTTTTTTTTTTTTGGTCTCAGTCTGTCCTCCCATGGGCATGCTAGAGCACCCTGATGTTTGGGGACTTTTCTCTAGCTTTGTGTTGGTGGCATCAGGAGACAGCAGTGCATCGTGGGGGGGAGGTGCACGGGGCCTGCACAGGGATTCCTATCCCCCCCACACCCCCAGAGTCCAGGCAGCCCTGCTGTGGGCTGGGGGCAGTTCTCAGCCTCGGAGTCCAGAGACTCCAGAGGGAAGGAGACATCTGTGTTTGGGGGAAGTTTGGGGAGGAAAGGCCCACTGCTCCTGGGGCTCGTCTGTATGACTCTTCTCTCTTTCCTATAGGGCATGGAAGGGATCAAGGTGTTTCTCCACGAAAGAGAGCTGTGGCTGAAATTTCACGAAGTAGGCACGGAAATGATCATAACCAAGGCTGGGAGGTGAGCTGGCCACCTTTGTGGAGGGCCTGGGGAATTTGTGGGGGAGACGGAGAAGGAAAGGTGTCTCGGAGACCCAAGAGACGGAGACCCAGAGAAGGCAGAGGGGCAGAGAAAGGCGAGAACAGAATAGAGGAGAGAGAGAGAATGAATGTATTTTGTTTGACCTGATTTGGGTTAAAGATGCCTGGAGAAGTCCTCCAGTGACCCCCATCCCTGATGGGGGAAACGCCTGCGAGAAACAGGGCATTTCTCCCGCTTCGTATAGAAGAATGGAGAGCTTGGGAGGCTGTGCTCAGTGGACTGATTGGTAGTGGGAGAAAGTGGGACAAGGGGGAGAGGGAACGGGAAGCCAGAGAGGTGCGGAGTCGGCACAGAGATGATACCCGCTTCCAGCCTTGACTCCTGGCCCCCACCCTCCTTCCCACCCTCCTCGACCTTGGAGTGGGTCCAGAGTCCCACCCGATTGCCAAACTCTGAATCGTCGAATGTATTCGCTACCTCTTTCATTGTTTATAGAAAGCAGGCGAAGCCTTTGAAACTGAACCGGGGCTCGGCCGGGCTCTATATACAGACACCGATAAACACGGCAGTTTCGGCAGTTTTGCCAAGACACTCACCCCAGAGTTCCTCTTAAAAGCTCACAGTTTTGTGCTAGAAATGCTAGATGGCTGGAGGAGGCTGGGGGAGGGTCGGACAGCTCTGTATCTCAGGGTGCCAGTGTGCCCAGGCCTGGGGCCATACTCACCACAGCCCCCCCCCCCCCCCCCCCCCCCCCCCCCCCCCCCCCCCCAC